>NC_064412.1:36768409-37091590 GCF_023375975.1 Astyanax mexicanus
CAGGTTTCTGCCCATTCACAGGCTTCTGCCCAGCTACAGGCTTCTGCCCAGCTACAGGCTTCTGCCCATTCACAAGCTTCTGTCCATTTACAGGCTTCTGCCCAGCTACAGGCTTCTGCCCATTCACAGGCTTCTGCCCAGCTACAGGCTTCTGCCCAGCTACAGGCTTCTGCCCATTCACAGGCTTCTGCCCAGCTACAGGCTTCTGCCCATTCACAGGCTTCTGCCCATTCACAGGCTTCTGCCCAGCTACAGGCTTCTGTACAGCTACAGGCTTCTGCCCATTCACAGGCTTCTTCCCATTCACAGGCTTCTGCCCAGCTACAGGCTTCTGCCCATTCACAGGCTTCTGCCCAGCTACAGGCTTCTGCCCAGCTATAGGCTTCAGCCCATTCACAGGCTTCTGTCCATTTACAGGCTTCTGCCCAGCTAGAGGCTTCTGCCCATTCACAGGCTTCTGCCCAGCTACAGGCTTCTGCCCATTCACAGGCTTCTGCCCATTCACAGGCTTCTGCCCAGCTACAGGCTTCTGCCCAGCTACAGGCTTCTGCCCAGCTACAGGCTTCTGCCCATTCACAGACTTCTGCCCATTCACAGGTTTCTGCCCAGCTACAGGCTTCTGCCCATTCACAGGCTTCTGCCCAGCTACAGGCTTCTGCACAGCTACAGGCTTCTGCCCATTCACAGGCTTCTGCCCAGGTACAGGCTTCTGCCCATTCACAGGCTTCTGCTCAGCTACAGGCTTCTGCCCATTCACAGGCTTCTACCCAGCTACAGTTTTCTGCCCAGGTATAGGCTTCTGTACATTCACAGGCTTCTGCCCAGATACAGGCTTCTGCCCAGCTACAGGCTTCTGCCCATTCACAGGCTTCTGCCCAGCTACAGGCTTCTGCCCATTCACAGGCTTCTGCCCAAATCACAGGCTTCTACCCGGCTACAGGCTTTTGCCCATTCACAGGCTTCTGCCCAGCTACAGGCTTTTGCCCATTCACCGGCTTCTGCATAGCTACAGGCTTCTGCCCAGCTACAGGCTTCTGCCCATTAACAGGCTTCTGCCCAGCTACAGGCTTCTGCCCATTCACAGGCTTCTGCCCAGCTACAGGCTTTTGCCCAGCAACAGGCTTTTGCCCATTCACTGGCTTCTGCATAGCTACAGGCTTCTGCCCAGCTACAGGCTTCTGCCCATTCACAGGCTTCTGCCCAGCTACAGGCTTCTGCCCATTCACAGGCTTCTGCCCATTCACAGGCTTCTGCCCAGCTACAGGCTTCTGCACAGCTACAGGCTTCTGCCCAGGCACAGGCTTCTGCCCATTCACAGTCTTCTGCCCAGCTACAGGCTTCTGCACAGCTACAGGCTTCTGCCCATTCACAGGCTTCTGCCCAGCTACAGGCTTCTGCCCAGCTACAGGCTTCTGCCCATTCACAGGCTTCTGCCCAGCTACAGGCTTTTGCCCAGCAACAGGCTTTTGCCCATTCACCGGCTTCTGCATAGCTACAGGCTTCTGCCCAGCTACAGGCTTCTGCCCATTCACAGGCTTCTGCCCAGCTACAGGCTTCTGCCCATTCACAGTCTTCTGCCCAGCTACAGGCTTCTGCCCAGCTACAGGCTTCTGCCCATTCACAGGTTCTGCCCAGCTACAGGCTTCTGCCCAGTTACAGGCTTCTGCCCATTCACAGGCTTCTGCCCAGCTACAGTTATCTGCCCAGGTACAGGCTTCTGTCCATTCACAGGCTTCTGCCCACCTACAGGCTTCTGCCCAGCTACAGGCTTCTGCCCATTCACAGGCTTCTGCCCAGCTACAGGCTTCTGCCCATTCACAGGCTTCTGCCCATTCACAGGCTTCTGCCCAGCTACAGGCTTCTGCACAGCTACAGGCTTCTGCCCGTTCACAGGCTTCTGCCGAGGTACAGGCTTCTGCCCATTCACAGGCTTCTGCCCAGCTACAGGCTTCTGCCCAGCTACAGGCTTCTGCCCATTCACAGGCTTCTGCCCAGCTACAGGCTTCTGCCCAGCTACAGGCTTCTGCCCATTCACAGGCTTCTGCCCAGGTACAGGCTTCTGTCCATTCACAGGCTTCTGCCCAGCTACAGGCTTCTGCCCAGCTACAGGCTTCTGCCCATTCACAGGCTTCTGCCCAGCTACAGGCTTCTGCCCAGCTACAGGCTTCTGCCCATTCACAGGCTTCTGCCCAGCTACAGTTTTCTGCTCAGGTACAGGCTTCTGTCCATTCACAGGCTTCTGCCCAGCTACAGGCTTCTGCCCAGCTACAGGCTTCTGTCCATTCACAGGCTTCTGCCCAGCTACAGGCTTCTGCCCATTCACAGGCTTCTGCCCAGCTACAGGCTTCTGCCAGCTACAGGCTTCTGCCCATTCACAGGCTTCTGCCCAGCTACAGTTTTCTGCTCAGGTACAGGCTTCTGTCCATTTACAGGCTTCTGCCCACCTACAGGCTTCTGCCCAGCTACAGGCTTCTGCCCATTCACAGGCTTCTGCACAGCTACAGGCTTCTGCCCATTCACAGGCTTCTGCCCAGCTACAGACTTCTGCACAGCTACAGGCTTCTGCCCATTCACAGACTTCTGCCCATTCACAGGCTTCTGCCCAGCTACAGGCTTCTGCCCATTCACAGGCTTCTGCCCAGCTACAGGCTTCTGCCCATTCACAGACTTCTGCCCATTCACAGGTTTCTGCCCAGCTACAGGCTTCTGCCCATTCACAGACTTCTGCCCATTCACAGGTTTCTGCCCAGCTACAGGCTTCTGCCCATTCACAGGCTTCTGCCCAGCTACAGGCTTCTGCACAGCTACAGGCTTCTGCCCATTCACAGGCTTCTGCCCAGGTACAGGCTTCTGCCCATTCACAGGCTTCTGCTCAGCTACAGGCTTTTGCCCAGCAACAGGCTTTTGCCCATTCACCGGCTTCTGCATAGCTACAGGCTTCTGCCCAGCTACAGGCTTCTGCCCATTCACAGGCTTCTGCCCAGCTACAGGCTTCTGCCCATTCACAGGCTTCTGCCCATTCACAGGCTTCTGCCCAGCTACAGGCTTCTGCACAGCTACAGGCTTCTGCCCGTTGACCGGCTTCTGCCCAGGTACAAGCTTCTGCCCATTCACAGTCTTCTGCCCAGCTACAGGCTTCTGCCCAGCTACAGGCTTCTGCCCATTCACAGGCTTCTGTCCATTTACAGGCTTCTGCCCAGCTAGAGGCTTCTGCCCATTCACAGGCTTCTGCCCAGCTACAGGCTTCTGCCCAGCTACAGCCTTCTGCCCCTTCACAGGCTTCTGCCCAGGTACAGGCTTCTGCCCATTCACAGGCTTCTGCCCATTCACAGGCTTCTGCCCAGCTACAGGCTTCTGCATAGCTACAGGCTTCTGCCCATTCACAGGCTTCTGCCCAGGTACAGGGTTCTGTCCATTCACAGGCTTCTGCCCAGCTACAGGCTTCTGCCCAGCTACAGGCTTCTGCCCATTCACAGGCATCTGCCCAGCTATAGGCTTCTGCCCAGCTACAGGCTTCTGCCCATTCACAGGCTTCTGCCCAGCTACAGTTTTCTGCCCAGGTACAGGCTTCTGTCCATTCACAGGCTTCTGCCCACCTACTGGCTTCTGCCCAGCTACAGGCTTCTGCCCATTCACAGGCTTCTGCCCAGCTAAAGGCTTCTGCCCATTCACAGGCTTCTACCCATTCACAGGCTTCTGCCCAGCTACAGGCTTCTGCACAGCTACAGGCTTCTGCCCGTTCACAGGCTTCTGCCCAGCTACAGGTTTCTGCCCATTCACAGGCTTCTGCCCAGCTACAGGCTTCTGCCCAGCTACAGGCTTCTGCCCATTCACAAGCTTCTGTCCATTTACAGGCTTCTGCCCAGCTAGAGGCTTCTGCCCATTCACAGGCTTCTGCCCAGCTACAGGCTTCTACCCAGCTACAGGCTTCTGCCCATTCACAGGCTTCTGCCCAGCTACAGGCTTCTGCCCATTCACAGGCTTCTGCCCATTCACAGACTTCTGCCCAGCTACAGGCTTCTGTACAGCTACAGGCTTCTGCCCAGCTAGAGGCTTCTGCCCATTCACAGGCTTCTGCCCAGCTACAGGCTTCTGCCCAGCTACAGCCTTCTGCCCCTTCACAGGCTTCTGCCCAGGTACAGGCTTCTGCCCATTCACAGGCTTCTGCCCATTCACAGGCTTCTGCCCAGCTACAGGCTTCTGCATAGCTACAGGCTTCTGCCCATTCACAGGCTTCTGCCCAGGTACAGGGTTCTGTCCATTCACAGGCTTCTGCCCAGCTACAGGCTTCTGCCCAGCTACAGGCTTCTGCCCATTCACAGGCATCTGCCCAGCTATAGGCTTCTGCCCAGCTACAGGCTTCTGCCCATTCACAGGCTTCTGCCCAGCTACAGTTTTCTGCCCAGGTACAGGCTTCTGTCCATTCACAGGCTTCTGCCCACCTACTGGCTTCTGCCCAGCTACAGGCTTCTGCCCATTCACAGGCTTCTGCCCAGCTAAAGGCTTCTGCCCATTCACAGGCTTCTACCCATTCACAGGCTTCTGCCCAGCTACAGGCTTCTGCACAGCTACAGGCTTCTGCCCGTTCACAGGCTTCTGCCCAGCTACAGGTTTCTGCCCATTCACAGGCTTCTGCCCAGCTACAGGCTTCTGCCCAGCTACAGGCTTCTGCCCATTCACAAGCTTCTGTCCATTTACAGGCTTCTGCCCAGCTAGAGGCTTCTGCCCATTCACAGGCTTCTGCCCAGCTACAGGCTTCTGCCCAGCTACAGGCTTCTGCCCATTCACAGGCTTCTGCCCAGCTACAGGCTTCTGCCCATTCACAGGCTTCTGCCCATTCACAGACTTCTGCCCAGCTACAGGCTTCTGTACAGCTACAGGCTTCTGCCCATTCACAGGCTTCTGCCCATTCACAGGCTTCTGCCCAGCTACAGGCTTCTGCCCATTCACAGGCTTCTGCCCAGCTACAGGCTTCTGCCCAGCTACAGGCTTCAGCCCATTCACAGGCTTCTGTCCATTTACAGGCTTCTGCCCAGCTAGAGGCTTCTGCCCATTCACAGGCTTCTGCCCAGCTACAGGCTTCTGCCCAGCTACAGGCTTCTGCCCATTCACAGGCTTCTGTCCATTTACAGGCTTCTGCCCAGCTAGAGGCTTCTGCCCATTCACAGGCTTCTGCCCAGCTACAGGCTTCTGCCCAGCTACAGCCTTCTGCCCATTCACAGGCTTCTGCCCAGGTACAGGCTTCTGCCCATTCACAGGCTTCTGCCCATTCACAGGCTTCTGCCCAGCTACAGGCTTCTGCATAGCTACAGGCTTCTGCCCATTCACAGGCTTCTGCCCAGGTACAGGGTTCTGTCCATTCACAGGCTTCTGCCCAGCTACAGGCTTCTGCCCAGCTACAGGCTTCTGCCCATTCACAGGCATCTGCACAGCTATAGGCTTCTGCCCAGCTACAGGCTTCTGCCCATTCACAGGCTTCTGCCCAGCTACAGTTTTCTGCCCAGGTACAGGCTTCTGTCCATTCACAGGCTTCTGCCCAGCTACAGGCTTCTGCCCAGCTACAGGCTTCTGCCCATTCACAGGCTTCTGCCCAGCTAAAGGCTTCTGCCCATTCACAGGCTTCTACCCATTCACAGGCTTCTGCACAGCTACAGGCTTCTGCCCGTTCACAGGCTTCTGCCCAGCTACAGGTTTCTGCCCATTCACAGGCTTCTGCCCAGCTACAGGCTTCTGCCCAGCTACAGGCTTCTGCCCATTCACAAGCTTCTGTCCATTTACAGGCTTCTGCCCAGCTAGAGGCTTCTGCCCATTCACAGGCTTCTGCCCAGCTACAGGCTTCTGCCCAGCTACAGGCTTCTGCCCATTCACAGGCTTCTGCCCAGCTACAGGCTTCTGCCCATTCACAGGCTTCTGCCCATTCACAGGCTTCTGCCCAGCTACAGGCTTCTGTACAGCTACAGGCTTCTGCCCATTCACAGGCTTCTGCCCATTCACAGGCTTCTGCCCAGCTACAGGCTTCTGCCCATTCACAGGCTTCTGCCCAGCTACAGGCTTCTACCCAGCTACAGGCTTCAGCCCATTCACAGGCTTCTGTCCATTTACAGGCTTCTGCCCAGCTAGAGGCTTCTGCCCATTCACAGGCTTCTGCCCAGCTACAGGCTTCTGCCCATTCACAGGCTTCTGCCCATTCACAGGCTTCTGCCCAGCTACAGGCTTCTGCCCAGCTACAGGCTACTGCCCACTCACAGGCTTCTGCCCAGCTACAGGCTTTTGCCCAGCAACAGGCTTTTGCCCATTCACCGGCTTCTGCCCAGCTACAGGCTTCTGCCCAGCTACAGGCTTCTGCCCATTCACAGGCTTCTGCCCAGCTACAGGCTTCTGCCCAGCTACAGGCTTCTGCCCATTCACAGGCTTCTGCCCAGCTACAGGCTTCTGCCCAGCTACAGGCTACTGCCCACTCACAGGCTTCTGCCCAGCTACAGGCTTTTGCCCAGCAACAGGCTTTTGCCCATTCACCGGCTTCTGCATAGCTACAGGCTTCTGCCCAGCTACAGGCTTCTGCCCATTCACAGGCTTCTGCCCAGCTACAGGCTTCTGCCCATTCACATGCTTCTGCCCATTCACAGGCTTCTGCCCAGCTACAGGCTTCTGCACAGCTACAGGCTTCTGCCCATTCACAGGCTTCTGCCCAGGTACAGGCTTCTGCCCATTCACAGGCTTCTGCCCATTCACAGGCTTCTGCCCAGCTACAGGCTTCTGCATAGCTACAGGCTTCTGCCCATTCACAGGCTTCTGCCCAGCTACAGGCTTCTGCCCAGCTACAGGCTTCTGCCCATTCACAGGCTTCTGCCCAGCTACAGTTTTCTGCCCAGGTACAGGCTTCTGTCCATTCACAGGCTTCTGCCCACCTACAGGCTTCTGCCCAGCTACAGGCTTCTGCCCATTCACAGGCTTCTGCCCAGCTACAGGCTTCTGCCCATTCACAGGCTTCTGCCCATTCACAGGCTTCTGCCCAGCTACAGGCTTCTGCACAGCTACAGGCTTCTGCCCGTTCACAGGCTTCTGCCCAGGTACAGGCTTCTGCCCAGCTACAGGCTTCTGCCCAGCTACAGGCTTCTGCCCATTCACAGGCTTCTGCCCAGCTACAGGCTTCTGCCCAGCTACAGGCTTCTGCCCATTCACAGGCTTCTGCCCAGGTACAGGCTTCTGCCCATTCACAGTCTTCTGCCCACCTACAGGCTTCTGCCCAGCTACAGGCTTCTGCCCATTCACAGGCTTCTGCCCAGCTACAGGCTTCTGCCCATTCACAGGCTTCTGCCCAGCTACAGGCTTCTGCCCAGCTACAGGCTTCTGCCCATTCACAGACTTCTGCCCGTTCACAGGTTTCTGCCCAGCTACAGGCTTCTGCCCATTCACAGGCTTCTGCCCAGCTACAGGCTTCTGCACAGCTACAGGCTTCTGCCCATTCACAGGCTTCTGCCCAGGTACAGGCTTCTGCCCATTCACAGGCTTCTGCTCAGCTACAGGCTTCTGCCCATTCACAGGCTTCTACCCAGCTACAGTTTTCTGCCCAGGTATAGGCTTCTGTACATTCACAGGCTTCTGCCCAGATACAGGCTTCTGCCCAGCTACAGGCTTCTGCCCATTCACAGGCTTCTGCCCAGCTACAGGCTTCTGCCCATTCACAGGCTTCTGCCCAAATCACAGGCTTCTACCCGGCTACAGGCTTTTGCCCATTCACAGGCTTCTGCCCAGCTACAGGCTTTTGCCCATTCACCGGCTTCTGCATAGCTACAGGCTTCTGCCCAGCTACAGGCTTCTGCCCATTAACAGGCTTCTGCCCAGCTACAGGCTTCTGCCCATTCACAGGCTTCTGCCCAGCTACAGGCTTTTGCCCAGCAACAGGCTTTTGCCCATTCACCAGCTTCTGCATAGCTACAGGCTTCTGCCCAGCTACAGGCTTCTGCCCATTCACAGGCTTCTGCCCAGCTACAGGCTTCTGCCCATTCACAGGCTTCTGCCCATTCACAGGCTTCTGCCCAGCTACAGGCTTCTGCACAGCTACAGGCTTCTGCCCAGGCACAGGCTTCTGCCCATTCACAGTCTTCTGCCCAGCTACAGGCTTCTGCACAGCTACAGGCTTCTGCCCATTCACAGGCTTCTGCCCAGCTACAGGCTTCTGCCCAGCTACAGGCTTCTGCCCATTCACAGGCTTCTGCCCAGCTACAGGCTTTTGCCCAGCAACAGGCTTTTGCCCATTCACCGGCTTCTGCATAGCTACAGGCTTCTGCCCAGCTACAGGCTTCTGCCCATTCACAGGCTTCTGCCCAGCTACAGGCTTCTGCCCATTCACAGGCTTCTGCCCATTCATAGGCTTCTGCCCAGCTACAGGCTTCTGCACAGCTACAGGCTTCTGCCCAGGTACAGGCTTCTGCCCATTCACAGTCTTCTGCCCAGCTACAGGCTTCTGCCCAGCTACAGGCTTCTGCCCATTCACAGGCTTCTGCCCAGCTACAGGCTTCTGCCCAGCTACAGGCTTCTGCCCATTCACAGGCTTCTGCCCAGCTACAGTTTTCTGTCCAGGTACAGGCTTCTGTCCATTCACAGGCTTCTGCCCACCTACAGGCTTCTGCCCAGCTACAGGCTTCTGCCCATTCACAGGCTTCTGCCCAGCTACAGGCTTCTGCCCATTCACAGGCTTCTGCCCATTCACAGGCTTCTGCCCAGCTACAGGCTTCTGCACAGCTACAGGCTTCTGCCCGTTCACAGGCTTCTGCCCAGGTACAGGCTTTTGCCCAGCAACAGGCTTCTGCCCAGCTACAGGCTTCTGCCCAGCTACAGGCTTCTGCCCATTCACAGGCTTCTGCCCAGCTACAGGCTTCTGCCCAGCTACAGGCTTCTGCCCATTCACAGGCTTCTGCCCAGGTACAGGCTTCTACCCATTCACAGGCTTCTGCCCAGCTACAGGCTTCTGTCCATTCACAGGCTTCTGCCCACCTACAGGCTTCTGCCCAGCTACAGGCTTCTGCCCGTTCACAGGCTTCTGCCCAGGTACAGGCTTCTGCCCATTCACAGGCTTCTGCCCAGGTACAGGCTTCTGCCCATTCACAGGCTTCTGCCCAGCTACAGGCTTTTGTCCATTCACAGGCTTCTGCCCACCTACAGGCTTCTGCCCAGCTACAGGCTTCTGCCCGTTCACAGGCTTCTGCCCAGGTACAGGCTTCTGCCCATTCACAGGCTTCTGCCCAGCTACAGGCTTCTGCCCAGCTACAGGCTTCTGCCCATTCACAGGCTTCTGCCCAGCTACAGGCTTCTGCCCATTCACAGGCTTCTGCCCAGGTACAGGCTACTGTCCATTCACAGGCTTCTGCCCAGCTACAGGCTTCTGCCCATTCACAGGCTTCTGCCCAGCTACAGGCTTCTGCCCAGCTACAGGCTTCTGCCCATTCACAGGCTTCTGCCCAGCTACAGTTTTCTGCTCAGGTACAGGCTTCTGTCCATTCACAGGCTTCTGCCCACCTACAGGCTTCTGCCCAGCTACAGGCTTCTGCCCATTCACAGGCTTCTGCACAGCTACAGGCTTCTGCCCATTCACAGGCTTCTGCCCAGCTACAGACTTCTGCCCAGCTACAGGCTTCTGCCCATTCACAGACTTCTGCCCATTCACAGGCTTCTGCCCAGCTACAGGCTTCTGCCCATTCACAGGCTTCTGCCCATTCACAGGCTTCTGCCCAGCTACAGGCTTCTGCCCATTCACAGACTTCTGCCCATTCACAGGTTTCTGCCCAGCTACAGGCTTCTGCCCATTCACAGGCTTCTGCCCAGCTACAGGCTTCTGCACAGCTACAGGCTTCTGCCCATTCACAGGCTTCTGCCCAGGAACAGGCTTCTGCCCATTCACAGGCTTCTGCTCAGCTACAGGCTTTTGCCCAGCAACAGGCTTTTGCCCATTCACCGGCTTCTGCATAGCTACAGGCTTCTGCCCAGCTACAGGCTTCTGCCCATTCACAGGCTTCTGCCCAGCTACAGGCTTCTGCCCATTCACAGGCTTCTGCCCATTCACAGGCTTCTGCCCAGCTACAGGCTTCTGCACAGCTACAGGCTTCTGCCCGTTCACCGGCTTCTGCCCAGGTACAGGCTTCTGCCCATTCACAGTCTTCTGCCCAGCTACAGGCTTCTGCCCAGCTACAGGCTTCTGCCCATTCACAGGCTTCTGTCCATTTACAGGCTTCTGCCCAGCTAGAGGCTTCTGCCCATTCACAGGCTTCTGCCCAGCTACAGGCTTCTGCCCAGCTACAGCCTTCTGCCCATTCACAGGCTTCTGCCCAGGTACAGGCTTCTGCCCATTCACAGGCTTCTGCCCATTCACAGGCTTCTGCCCAGCTACAGGCTTCTGCATAGCTACAGGCTTCTGCCCATTCACAGGCTTCTGCCAAGGTACAGGGTTCTGTCCATTCACAGGCTTCTGCCCAGCTACAGGCTTCTGCCCAGCTACAGGCTTCTGCCCATTCACAGGCATCTGCCCAGCTACAGGCTTCTGCCCAGCTACAGCCTTCTGCCCATTCACAGGCTTCTGCCCAGCTACAGTTTTCTGCCCAGGTACAGGCTTCTGTCCATTCACAGGCTTCTGCCCACCTACTGGCTTCTGCCCAGCTACAGGCTTCTGCCCATTCACAGGCTTCTGCCCAGCTACAGGCTTCTGCCCATTCACAGGCTTCTACCCATTCACAGGCTTCTGCCCAGCTACAGGCTTCTGCACAGCTACAGGCTTCTGCCCGTTCACAGGCTTCTGCCCAGCTACAGGTTTCTGCCCATTCACAGGCTTCTGCCCAGCTACAGGCTTCTGCCCAGCTACAGGCTTCTGCCCATTCACAAGCTTCTGTCCATTTACAGGCTTCTGCCCAGCTAGAGGCTTCTGCCCATTCACAGGCTTCTGCCCAGCTACAGGCTTCTGCCCAGCTACAGGCTTCTGCCCATTCACAGGCTTCTGCCCAGCTACAGGCTTCTGCCCATTCACAGGCTTCTGCCCATTCACAGGCTTCTGCCCAGCTACAGGCTTCTGTACAGCTACAGGCTTCTGCCCATTCACAGGCTTCTGCCCATTCACAGGCTTCTGTCCATTTACCGGCTTCTGCCCAGCTAGAGGCTTCTGCCCATTCACAGGCTTCTGCCCAGCTACAGGCTTCTGCCCATTCACAGGCTTCTGCCCATTCACAGGCTTCTGCCCAGCTACAGGCTTCTGCACAGCTACAGGCTTCTGCCCGTTCACAGGCTTCTGCCCAGGTACAGGCTTCTGCCCATTCACAGGCTTCTGCTCAGCTACAGGCTTCTGCCCATTCACAGGCTTATGCCCAGCTACAGTTTTCTGCCCAGCTACAGGCTTCTGCCCATTCACAGGCTTCTGCCCAGCTACAGGCTTCTGCCCAGCTACAGGCTTCTGCCCATTCACAGGCTTCTGCCCAGCTACAGGTTTTTGCCCAGCAACAGGCTTCTGCCCAGCTACAGGCTTCTGCCCATTCACAGGCTTCTGCCCAGCTACAGGCTTCTGCCCAGCTACAGGCTTCTGCCCATTCACAGGCTTCTGCCCAGCTACAGGCTTCTGCCCAGCTACAGGCTTCTGCCCATTCACAGGCTTCTGCCCAGGTACAGGCTTCTGTCCATTCACAGGCTTCTTCCCAGCTACAGGCTTCTGCCCAGCTACAGGCTTCTGCCCATTCACAGGCTTCTGCCCAGCTATAGGCTTCTGCCCAGCTACAGGCTTCTGCCCATTCACAGGCTTCTGCCCGGCTACAGGCTTTTGCCCATTCACAGGCTTCTGCCCAGCTACAGGCTTTTGCCCAGCAACAGGCTTTTGCCCATTCACCGGCTTCTGCATAGCTACAGGCTTCTGCCCAGCTACAGGCTTCTGCCCATTCACAGGCTTCTGCCCAGCTACAGGCTTCTGCCCATTCACAGGCTTCTGCCCATTCACAGGCTTCTGCACAGCTACAGGCTTCTGCACAGCTACAGGCTTCTGCCCGTTCACCGGCTTCTGCCCAGGTACAGGCTTCTGCCCATTCACAGTCTTCTGCCCAGCTACAGGCTTCTGCCCAGCTACAGGCTTCTGCCCATTCACAGGCTTCTGCCCAGCTACAGGCTTCTGCCCAGCTACAGGCTTCTGCCCATTCACAGGCTTCTGCCCAGCTACAGTTTTCTGCCCAGGTACAGGCTTCTGCCCATTCACAGTCTTCTGCCCAGCTACAGGCTTCTCCCGAGCTACAGGCTTCTGCCCATTCACAGGCTTCTGCCCAGCTACAGGCTTCTGCCCAGCTACAGGCTTCTGCCCATTCACAGGCTTCTGCCCAGCTACAGTTTTCTGCCCAGGTACAGGCTTCTGTCCATTCACAGGCTTCTGCCCAGCTACAGGCTCCTGCACAGCTACAGGCTTCTGCCCGTTCACAGGCTTCTGCCCAGCTACAGGCTTCTGCCCATTCACAGGCTTCTGCCCAGCTACAGGCTTCTGCCCAGCTACAGGCTTCTGCCCATTCACAGGCTTCTGCCCAGGTACAGGCTTCTGTCCATTCACAGGCTTCTGCCCAGCTACAGGCTTCTGCCCAGCTACAGGCTTCTGCCCATTCGCAGGCTTCTGCCCAGCTACAGTTTTCTGCCCAGGTACAGGCTTCTGCCCATTCACAGGCTTCTGCCCAGCTACAGGCTTCTGCCCAGCTACAGGCTTCTGCCCAGCTACAGGCTTCTGTCCATTCACAGGCTTCTTCCCAGCTACAGGCTTCTGCCCAGCTACAGGCTTCTGCCCATTCACAGGCTTCTGCCCAGCTACAGGCTTCTGCCCAGCTACAGGCTTCTGCCCATTCACAGGCTTCTGCCCGGCTACAGGCTTTTGCCCATTCACAGGCTTCTGCCCAGCTACAGGCTTTTGCCCAGCAACAGGCTTTTGCCCATTCACCGGCTTCTGCATAGCTACAGGCTTCTGCCCAGCTACAGGCTTCTGCCCATTCACAGGCTTCTGCCCAGCTACAGGCTTCTGCCCATTCACAGGCTTCTGCCCATTCACAGGCTTCTGCCCAGCTACAGGCTTCTGCACAGCTACAGGCTTCTGCCCGTTCACCGGCTTCTGCCCAGGTACAGGCTTCTGCCCATTCACAGTCTTCTGCCCAGCTACAGGCTTCTGCCCAGCTACAGGCTTCTGCCCATTCACAGGCTTCTGCCCAGCTACAGGCTTCTGCCCAGCTACAGGCTTCTGCCCATTCACAGGCTTCTGCCCAGCTACAGTTTTCTGCCCAGGTACAGGCTTCTGTCCATTCACAGGCTTCTGCCCACCTACAGGCTTCTGCCCAGCTACAGGCTTCTGCCCATTCACAGGCTTCTGCCCAGCTACAGGCTTCTGCCCATTCACAGGCTTCTGCCCATTCACAGGCTTCTGCCCAGCTACAGGCTTCTGCACAGCTACAGCCTTCTGCCCGTTCACAGGCTTCTGCCCAGCTACAGGCTTCTGCCCATTCACAGGCTTCTGCCCAGCTACAGGCTTCTGCCCAGCTACAGGCTTCTGCCCATTCACAGGCTTCTGCCCAGCTACAGGCTTCTGCACAGCTACATGCTTCTGCCCATTCACAGGCTTCTGCCCATTCACAGGCTTCTGCCCAGCTACAGGCTTCTGCCCATTCACAGACTTCTGCCCAGCTACAGGCTTCTGCCCAGCTACAGGCTTCTGCCCATTCACAGGCTTCTGCCCAGCTACAGGCTTCTGCCCAGCTACAGGCTTCTGCACAGCTACAGGCTTCTGCCCGTTCACCGGCTTCTGCCCAGGTACAGGCTTCTGCCCATTCACAGTCTTCTGCCCAGCTACAGGCTTCTGCCCAGCTACAGGCTTCTGCCCATTCACAGGCTTCTGCCCAGCTACAGGCTTCTGCCCAGCTACAGGCTTCTGCCCATTCACAGGCTTCTGCCCAGCTACAGTTTTCTGCCCAGGTACAGGCTTCTGTCCATTCACAGGCTTCTGCCCACCTACAGGCTTCTGCCCAGCTACAGGCTTCTGCCCATTCACAGGCTTCTGCCCAGCTACAGGCTTCTGCCCATTCACAGGCTTCTGCCCATTCACAGGCTTCTGCCCAGCTACAGGCTTCTGCACAGCTACAGCCTTCTGCCCGTTCACAGGCTTCTGCCCAGCTACAGGCTTCTGCCCATTCACAGGCTTCTGCCCAGCTACAGGCTTCTGCCCAGCTACAGGCTTCTGCCCATTCACAGGCTTCTGCCCAGCTACAGGCTTCTGCACAGCTACATGCTTCTGCCCATTCACAGGCTTCTGCCCATTCACAGGCTTCTGCCCAGCTACAGGCTTCTGCCCATTCACAGACTTCTGCCCAGCTACAGGCTTCTGCCCAGCTACAGGCTTCTGCCCATTCACAGGCTTCTGCCCAGCTACAGGCTTCTGCCCAGCTACAGGCTTCTGCCCATTCACAGGCTTCTGCCCAGCTACAGTTTTCTGCCCAGGTACAGGCTTCTGCCCATTCACAGTCTTCTGCCCAGCTACAGGCTTCTCCCGAGCTACAGGCTTCTGCCCATTCACAGGCTTCTGCCCAGCTACAGGCTTCTGCCCAGCTACAGGCTTCTGCCCATTCACAGGCTTCTGCCCAGCTACAGGCTTCTGCCCAGCTACAGGCTTCTGCACAGCTACAGGCTTCTGCCCGTTCACCGGCTTCTGCCCAGGTACAGGCTTCTGCCCATTCACAGTCTTCTGCCCAGCTACAGGCTTCTGCCCAGCTACAGGCTTCTGCCCATTCACAGGCTTCTGCCCAGCTACAGGCTTCTGCCCAGCTACAGGCTTCTGCCCATTCACAGGCTTCTGCCCAGATACAGTTTTCTGCCCAGGTACAGGCTTCTGTCCATTCACAGGCTTCTGCCCACCTACAGGCTTCTGCCCAGCAACAGGCTTCTGCCCATTCACAGGCTTCTGCCCAGCTACAGGCTTCTGCCCATTCACAGGCTTCTGCCCATTCACAGGCTTCTGCCCAGCTACAGGCTTCTGCACAGCTACAGCCTTCTGCCCGTTCACAGGCTTCTGCCCAGCTACAGGCTTCTGCCCATTCACAGGCTTCTGCCCAGCTACAGGCTTCTGCCCAGCTACAGGCTTCTGCCCATTCACAGGCTTCTGCCCAGCTACAGGCTTCTGCACAGCTACATGCTTCTGCCCATTCACAGGCTTCTGCCCATTCACAGGCTTCTGCCCAGCTACAGGCTTCTGCCCATTCACAGACTTCTGCCCAGCTACAGGCTTCTGCCCAGCTACAGGCTTCTGCCCATTCACAGGCTTCTGCCCAGCTACAGGCTTCTGCCCAGCTACAGGCTTCTGCCCATTCACAGGCTTCTGCCCAGCTACAGTTTTCTGCCCAGGTACAGGCTTCTGCCCATTCACAGTCTTCTGCCCAGCTACAGGCTTCTCCCGAGCTACAGGCTTCTGCCCATTCACAGGCTTCTGCCCAGCTACAGGCTTCTGCCCAGCTACAGGCTTCTGCCCATTCACAGGCTTCTGCCCAGCTACAGTTTTCTGCCCAGGTACAGGCTTCTGTCCATTCACAGGCTTCTGCCCAGCTACAGGCTCCTGCACAGCTACAGGCTTCTGCCCGTTCACAGGCTTCTGCCCAGCTACAGGCTTCTGCCCATTCACAGGCTTCTGCCCAGCTACAGGCTTCTGCCCATTCACAGGCTTCTGCCCATTCACAGGCTTCTGCCCAGGTACAGGCTTCTGTCCATTCACAGGCTTCTGCCCAGCTACAGGCTTCTGCCCAGCTACAGGCTTCTGCCCATTCGCAGGCTTCTGCCCAGCTACAGTTTTCTGCCCAGGTACAGGCTTCTGCCCATTCACAGGCTTCTGCCCAGCTACAGGCTTCTGCCCAGCTACAGGCTTCTGCCCAGCTACAGGCTTCTGTCCATTCACAGGCTTCTTCCCAGCTACAGGCTTCTGCCCAGCTACAGGCTTCTGCCCATTCACAGGCTTCTGCCCAGCTACAGGCTTCTGCCCAGCTACAGGCTTCTGCCCATTCACAGGCTTCTGCCCGGCTACAGGCTTTTGCCCATTCACAGGCTTCTGCCCAGCTACAGGCTTTTGCCCAGCAACAGGCTTTTGCCCATTCACCGGCTTCTGCATAGCTACAGGCTTCTGCCCAGCTACAGGCTTCTGCCCATTCACAGGCTTCTGCCCAGCTAGAGGCTTCTGCCCATTCACAGGCTTCTGCCCAGCTACAGGCTTCTGCCCATTCACAGGCTTCTGCCCATTCACAGGCTTCTGCCCGGCTACAGGCTTTTGCCCATTCACAGGCTTCTGCCCAGCTACAGGCTTTTGCCCATTCACCGGCTTCTACATAGCTACAGGCTTCTGCCCAGCTACAGGCTTCTGCCCATTAACAGGCTTCTGCCCAGCTACAGGCTTCTGCATAGCTACAGGCTTCTGCCCAGCAACAGGCTTTTGCCCATTCACCGGCTTCTGCATAGCTACAGGCTTCTGCCCAGCTACAGGCTTCTGCCCATTCACAGGCTTCTGCCCAGCTACAGGCTTCTGCCCATTCACAGGCTTCTGCCCATTCACAGGCTTCCGCCCAGCTACAGGCTTCTGCACAGCTACAGGCTTCTGCCCATTCACAGGCTTCTGCCCAGGTACAGGCTTCTGCCCATTCACAGGCTTCTGCCCATTCACAGGCTTCTGCCCAGCTACAGGCTTCTGCATAGCTACAGGCTTCTGCCCATTCACAGGCTTCTGCCCAGCTACAGGCTTCTGCCCAGCTACAGGCTTCTGCCCATTCACAGGCTTCTGCCCAGCTACAGTTTTCTGCCCAGGTACAGGCTTCTGTCCATTCACAGGCTTCTGCCCACCTACAGGCTTCTGCCCAGCTACAGGCTTCTGCCCATTCACAGGCTTCTGCCCAGCTACAGGCTTCTGCCCATTCACAGGCTTCTGCCCATTCACAGGCTTCTGCCCAGCTACAGGCTTCTGCACAGCTACAGGCTTCTTCCCGTTCACAGGCTTCTGCCCAGGTACAGGCTTCTGCCCATTCACAGGCTTCTGCCCAGCTACAGGCTTCTGCCCAGCTACAGGCTTCTGCCGATTCACAGGCTTCTGCCCATTCACAGGCTTCTGCCCAGTCACAGGTATCTGCCCAGCTACAGGCTTCTGACCATTCACAGGCTTCTGCCCATTCACAGGCTTTTGTCCATTCACCGGCTTCTGCCCAGTTACAGGCTTCTGTTCAGCTACAGGCTTCTGCCCATTCACAGGCTTCTGCCCAGCTACAGTTTTCTGCCCAGCTACAGGCTTCTGCCCGTTCACAGGCTTCTGCCCAGCTACAGGCTTCTGCCCAGCTACAGGCTTCTGCCCATTCACAGGCTTCTGCCCGGCTACAGGCTTTTGCCCATTCACAGGCTTCTGCCCAGCTACAGGCTTCTGCATAGCTACAGGCTTCTGCCCATTCACAGGCTTCTGCCCAGGTACAGGGTTCTGTCCATTCACAGGCTTCTGCCCAGCTACAGGCTTCTGCCCAGCTACAGGCTTCTGCCCATTCACAGTCTTCTGCCCAGCTACAGGCTTCTGCCCAGCTACAGGCTTCTGCCCATTCACAGGCTTCTGCCCACCTACAGGCTTCTGCCCAGCTACAGGCTTCTGCCCATTCACAGGCTTCTGCCCAGCTACAGGCTTCTGCCCATTCACAGGCTTCTGCCCATTCACAGGCTTCTGCCCAGCTACAGGCTTCTGCACAGCTACAGGCTTCTGCCCGTTCACAGGCTTCTGCCCAGCTACAGGCTTCTGCCCATTCACAGGCTTCTGCCCAGCTACAGGCTTCTGCCCAGCTACAGGCTTCTGCCCATTCACAGGCTTCTGCCCAGGTACAGGCTTCTGCCCAGCTACAGGCTTCTGCCCAGCTACAGGCTTCTGCCCATTCACAGGCTTCTGCCCAGCTACAGTTTTCTGCCCAGGTACAGGCGTCTGCCCATTCACAGGCTTCTGCCCAGCTACAGGCTTCTGCCCAGCTACAGGCTTCTGCCCATTCACAGGCTTCTGCCCAGGTACAGGCTTTTGTCCATTCACAGGCTTCTTCCCAGCTACAGGCTTCTGCCCAGCTACAGGCTTCTGCCCATTCACAGGCTTCTGCCCAGCTACAGGCTTCTGCCCAGCTACAGGCTTCTGCCCATTCACAGGCTTCTGCCCAGCTACAGGCTTCTGCCCATTCACAGGCTTCTGCCCATTCACAGGCTTCTGCCCAGCTACAGGCTTCTGCACAGCTACAGGCTTCTGCCCGTTCACCGGCTTCTGCCCAGGTACAGGTTTCTGCCCAGGTACAGGCTTCTGCCCATTCACAGTCTTCTGCCCAGCTACAGGCTTCTGCCCAGCTACAGGCTTCTGCCCATTCACAGGCTTCTGCCCAGCTACAGGCTTCTGCCCAGCTACAGGCTTCTGCCCATTCACAGGCTTCTGCCCAGCTACAGTTTTCTGCCCAGGTACAGGCTTCTGTCCATTCACAGGCTTCTGCCCAGCTACAGGCTTCTGCCCAGCTACAGGCTTCTGCCCATTCACAGGCTTCTGCCCAGCTACAGGCTTCTGCCCATTCACAGGCTTCTGCCCTTTCACAGGCTTCTGCCCAGCTACAGGCTTCTGCACAGCTACAGGCTTCTGCCCATTCACAGGCTTCTGCCCATTCACAGGCTTCTGCCCAGCTACAGGCTTCTGCCCATTCACAGACTTCTGCCCAGCTACAGGCTTCTGCCCATTCACAGGCTTCTGCCCAGCTACAGGCTTCTGCCCAGCTACAGGCTTCAGCCCATTCACAGGCTTCTGTCCATTTACAGGCTTCTGCCCAGCTAGAGGCTTCTGCCCATTCACAGGCTTCTGCCCAGCTACAGGCTTCTGCCCAGCTACAGGCTTCTGCCCATTCACAGGCTTCTGCCCAGCTACAGGCTTCTGCCCATTCACAGGCTTCTGCCCATTCACAGGCTTCTGCCCAGCTACAGGCTTCTGCACAGCTACAGGCTTCTGCCCATTCACAGGCTTCTGCCCATTCACAGGCTTCTGCCCAGCAACACGCTTTTGCCCATTCACCGGCTTCTGCCCAGCTACAGGCTTCTGCCCAGCTACAGGCTTCTGCCCATTCACAGGCTTCTGCCCAGCAACAGGCTTCTGCCCAGCTACAGGCTTCTGCCCTTTCACAGGCTTCTGTCCATTTACAGGCTTCTGCCCAGCTAGAGGCTTCTGCCCATTCACAGGCTTCTGCCCAGCTACAGGCTTCTGCCCAGCTACAGGCTTCTGCCCATTCACAGGCTTCTGCCCATTCACAGGCTTCTGCCCAGCTACAGGCTTCTGCACAGCTACAGGCTTCTGCCCATTCACAGGCTTCTGCCCAGGTACAGGCTTCTGTCCATTTACAGGCTTCTGCCCAGCTACAGGCTTCTGCCCAGCTACAGGCTTCTGCCCAGCTACAGGCTTCTGCCCATTCACAGGCTTCTGCCCAGCTACAGGCTTCTGCCCAGCTACAGGCTTCTGCCCATTCAC
Source organism: Astyanax mexicanus (assembly GCF_023375975.1). Taxonomy (NCBI): domain Eukaryota; kingdom Metazoa; phylum Chordata; class Actinopteri; order Characiformes; family Acestrorhamphidae; genus Astyanax; species Astyanax mexicanus. The sequence goes on from NC_064412.1 coordinate 36,787,941, forward strand.
AGGCTTCTGCCCAGCTACAGGCTTCTGCCCAGCTACAGGCTTCTGCCCATTCACAGGCTTCTGCCCATTCACAGGCTTCTGCCCAGCTACAGGCTTCTGCACAGCAACAGGCTTCTGCCCATTCACAGGCTTCTGCCCAGGTACAGGCTTCTGTCCATTCACAGGCTTCTGCCCAGCTACAGGCTTCTGCCCAGCTACAGGCTTCTGCCCATTCACAGGCTTCTGCCCAGCTACAGGCTTCTGCCCAGCTACAGGCTTCTGCCCATTCACAGGCTTCTGCCCAGCTACAGTTTTCTGCCCAGGTACAGGCTTCTGTCCATTCACAGGCTTCTGCCCACCTACAGGCTTCTGCCCAGCTACAGGCTTCTGTCCATTTACAGGCTTATGTCCATTTACAGGCTTCTGACAAGCAACAAGCTGCTGCCCAGCTACAGGCTTCTGCCCATTCACAGGCTTCTGCCCAGCTACAGGCTTCTGCCCATTCACAGGCTTCTGCCCATTCACAGGCTTCTGCACAGCTACAGGCTTCTGCACAGCTACAGGCTTCTGCCCATTCACAGGCTTCTGCCCAGGTACAGGCTCTGCCCATTCACAGGCTTCTGCCCAGCTACAGGCTTCTGCCCATTCACAGGCTTCTGCCCAGCTACAGTATTCTGCCCAGGTACAGGCTTCTGTCCATTCACAGGCTTCTGCCCAGCTACAGGCTTTTGCCCATTCACAGGCTTCTGGCCAGGTACAGGCTTCTGCCCATTCACAGGCTTCTGCCCAGCTACAGGCTTTTGCCCAGCAACAGGCTTTTGCCCATTCACCGGCTTCTGCCCAGTCACAGGTATCTGCCCAGCTACAGGCTTCTGCCCATTCACAGGCTTCTGCCCAGTCACAGGTATCTGCCCAGCTACAGGCTTCTGACCATTCACAGGCTTCTGCCCATTCAAAGGCTTCTGCCCAGCTACAGGCTTTTGCCCAGCAACAGGCTTTTGCCCATTCACCGGCTTCTGCCCAGCAACAGGCTTCTGCCCAGCTACAGGCTTCTGCCCATTCACAGGCTTCTGCCCAGCTACCGGCTTCTGCCCAGCTACAGGCTTCTGCCCATTCACAGGCTTCTGCCCATTCACAGGCTTCTGCCCAGCTACAGGCTTCTGCACAGCTACAGGCTTCTGCCCATTCACAGGCTTCTGCCCAGGTACAGGCTTCTGTCCATTCACAGGCTTCTGCCCAGCTACAGGCTTCTGCCCATTCACAGGCTTCTGCCCAGCTACAGGCTTCTGCCCAGCTACAGGCTTCTGCCCATTCACAGGCTTCTGCCCAGCTACAGTTTTCTGCCCAGGTACAGGCTTCTGTCCATTCACAGGCTTCTGCCCAGCTACAGGCTTCTGCCCATTCACAGGCTTCTGCCCATTCACAGGCTTCTGCCCAGCTACAGGCTTCTGTACAGCTACAGGCTTCTGCCCATTCACAGGCTTCTGCCCATTCACAGGCTTCTGCCCAGCTACAGGCTTCTGCCCATTCACAGACTTCTGCCCATCTACAGGCTTCTGCCCATTCAAAGGCTTCTGCCCAGGTACAGGCTTCTGCCCAGCTACAGGCTTCAGCCCATTCACAGGCTTCTGTCCATTTACAGGCTTCTGCCCAGCTACAGGCTTCTGCCCAGCTACAGGCTTCTGCCCATTCACAGGCTTCTGCCCAGCTACAGGCTTCTGCCCATTCACAGGCTTCTGCCCATTCACAGGCTTCTGCCCAGCTACAGGCTTCTGCACAGCTACAGGCTTCTGCCCGTTCACAGGCTTCTGCCCAGGTACAGGCTTCTGCCCATTCACAGGCTTCTGTTCAGCTACAGGCTTCTGCCCATTCACAGGCTTCTGCCCAGCTACAGTTTTCTGCCCAGCTACAGGCTTCTGCCCATTCACAGGCTTCTGCCCAGCTACAGGCTTCTGCCCAGCTACAGGCTTCTGCCCATTCACAGGCTTCTGCTCAGCTACAGGCTTCTGGCCATTCACAGGCTTCTGCCCAGCTACAGGCTTCTGCCCATTCACAGGCTTCTGCCCAGCTACAGGCTTCTGCCCATTCACAGGCTTCTGCCCAGCTACAGGCTTCTGCCCATTCACAGGCTTCTGCCCATTCACAGGCTTCTGCCCAGCTACAGGCTTCTGTACAGCTACAGGCTTCTGCCCATTCACAGGCTTCTGCCCATTCACAGGCTTCTGCCCAGCTACAGGCTTCTGCCCATTCACAGACTTCTGCCCATCTACAGGCTTCTGCCCATTCACAGGCTTCTGCCCAGCTACAGGCTTCTGCCCAGCTACAGGCTTCAGCCCATTCACAGGCTTCTGTCCATTTACAGGCTTCTGCCCAGCTAGAGGCTTCTGCCCATTCACAGGCTTCTGCCCAGCTACAGGCTTCTGCCCATTCACAGGCTTCTGCCCATTCACAGGCTTCTGCCCAGCTACAGGCTTCTGCACAGCTACAGGCTTCTGCCCGTTCACAGGCTTCTGCCCAGGTACAGGCTTCTGCCCATTCACAGGCTTCTGCTCAGCTACAGGCTTCTGCCCATTCACAGGCTTCTGCCCAGCTACAGTTTTCTGCCCAGCTACAGGCTTCTGCCCATTCACAGGCTTCTGCCCAGCTACAGGCTTCTGCCCAGCTACAGGCTTCTGCCCATTCACAGGCTTCTGCCCAGCTACAGGTTTTTGCCCAGCAACAGGCTTCTGCCCAGCTACAGGCTTCTGCCCATTCACAGGCTTCTGCCCAGCTACAAGCTTCTGCCCAGCTACAGGCTTCTGCCCATTCACAGGCTTCTGCCCAGCTACAGGCTTCTGCCCAGCTACAGGCTTCTGCCCATTCACAGGCTTCTGCCCAGGTACAGGCTTCTGTCCATTCACAGGCTTCTTCCCAGCTACAGGCTTCTGCCCAGCTACAGGCTTCTGCCCGTTCATAGGCTTCTGCCCAGCTACAGGCTTCTGCCCAGCTACAGGCTTCTGCCCATTCACAGGCTTCTGCCCGGCTACAGGCTTTTGCCCATTCACAGGCTTCTGCCCAGCTACAGGCTTCTGCATAGCTACAGGCTTCTGCCCATTCACAGGCTTCTGCCCAGGTACAGGGTTCTGTCCATTCACAGGCTTCTGCCCAGCTACAGGCTTCTGCCCAGCTACAGGCTTCTGCCCATTCACAGTCTTCTGCCCAGCTACAGGCTTCTGCCCAGCTACAGGCTTCTGCCCATTCACAGGCTTCTGCCCATTCACAGGCTTCTGCCCAGCTACAGGCTTCTGTACAGCTACAGGCTTCTGCCCATTCACAGGCTTCTGCCCATTCACAGGCTTCTGGCCAGGTACAGGCTTCTGCCCATTCACAGGCTTCTGCCCAGTCACAGGTATCTGCCCAGCTACAGGCTTCTGACCATTCACAGGCTTCTGCCCATTCACAGGCTTCTGCCCAGCTACAGGCTTTTGCCCAGCAACAGGCTTTTGCCCATTCACAGGCTTCTGCCCAGCTACAGTTTTCTGCCCAGGTACAGGCTTCTGTCCATTCACAGGCTTCTGCCCAGCTACAGGCTTCTGCCCAGCTACAGGCTTCTACCCATTCACAGGCTTTTGCCCAGCAACAGGCTTTTGCCCATTCACCGGCTTCTGCCTAGCTACAGGCTTCTGCCCAGCTACAGGCTTCTGCCCATTCACAGGCTTCTGCCCAGCTACAGGCTTCTGCCCAGCTACAGGCTTCTGCCCATTCACAGGCTTCTGTCCATTTACAGGCTTCTGTCCATTTACAGGCTTCTGCCCAGCTAGAGGCTTCTGCCCATTCACAGGCTTCTGCCCAGCTACAGGCTTCTGCCCAGCTACAGGCTTATGCCCATTCACAGGCTTCTGCCCAGCTACAGGCTTCTGCCAATTCACAGGCTTCTGCCCATTCACAGGCTTCTGCCCAGCTACAGGCTTCTGCACAGCTACAGGCTTCTGCCCATTCACAGGCTTCTGCCCAGGTACAGGCTTCTGCCCATTCACAGGCTTTTGCCCAGCAACAGGCTTTTGCCCATTCACCGGCTTCTGCCCAGCTACAGGCTTCTGCCCAGCTACAGGCTTCTGCCCATTCACCGGCTTCTGCCCAGCTACAGGCTTCTGCCCAGCTACAGGCTTCTGCCCATTCACAGGCTTCTGTCCATTTACAGGCTTCTGCCCAGCTAGAGGCTTCTGCCCATTCACAGGCTTCTGCCTAGCTACAGGCTTCTGCCCATTCACAGGCTTCTGCCCAGCTAGAGGCTTCTGCCCATTCACAGGCTTCTGCCTAGCTAGAGGCTTCTGCCCATTCACAGGCTTCTGCCCAGCTACAGTTTTCTGCCCAGGTACAGGCTTCTGTCCATTCACAGGCTTCTGCCCAGCTACAGGCTTCTGCCCAGCTACAGGCTTCTACCCATTCACAGGCTTCTGCCCAGCTACAGGCTTCTGCCCAGCTACAGGCTTCTGCCCATTCACAGGCTTCTGCCCAGCTACAGGTTTCTGCCCAGCTACAGGCTTCTGCCCATTCACAGGCTTCTGCCCATTCACAGGCTTCTGCCCAGCTACACTCTTCTGCCCAGCTACACTCTTCTGCCGAGCTACAGGCTTCTGCCCAGCTACAGGCTTCTGCCCAGCTACAGGCTTCTGCCCATTCACAGGCTTCTGCCCAGCTACAGGCTTCTGCACAGCTACAGGCTTCTGTCCATTTACAGGTTTCTGCCCATTCACAGGATTCTGCCCAGCTACAGGCTTCTGCCCAGGTAAAGGCTTCTGCCCATTCACAGGCTTCTGCCCATTCACAGGCTTCTGCCCAGCTACAGGCTTTTGTCCATTCACAGGCTTCTGGCCAGGTACAGGCTTCTGCCCATTCACAGGCTTCTGCCCAGCTACAGGCTTCTGCCAATTCACAGGCTTCTGCCCATTCACAGACTTCTGCCCAGCTACAGACCTCTGCCCAGCTACAGGCTTCTGCCAATTCACCGGCTTCTGCCCAGCTACAGGCTTCTGCCCAGCTACAGGCTTCTGCCAATCCACAGGCTACTGCCCAGCTACAGGCTTCTGCCCAGCTACAGGCTTCTGTCCATTTACAGGCTTCTGCCCAGCTACAGGCTTCTGCCCAGCTACAGGCTTCTGTCCATTTACAGGCTTCTGTCCATTCACAGGCTTCTGACCAGCTACAAGCTTCTGCCCAGCTACAGGCTTCTGCCCATTCACAGGCTTCTGCCCAGCTACAGGCTTCTGCCCAGCTACAGGCTTCTGCCCATTCACAGGCTTCTGCCCAGCTACAGGCCTCTGCCCAGCTACAGGCTTCTGCCCATTCACAGGCTTCTGCCCAGCTACAGGCTTCTGCCCATTCACAGGCTTCTGCCCATTCACAGGCTTCTGCCCAGCTACAGGCTTCTGCCCATTCACAGGCTTCTGCCCAGTCACAGGTATCTGCCCAGCTACAGACTTCTGACCATTCACAGGCTTCTGCCCATTCACAGGCTTCTGCCCAGCTACAGGCTTTTGCCCAGCTACAGGCTTCTGCCCATTCACAGGCTTCTGCCCAGCTACAGGCTTCTGCCCAGCTACAGGCTTCTGCCCATTCACAGGCTTCTGTCCATTTACAGGCTTCTGCCCAGCTAGAGGCTTCTGCCCATTCACAGGCTTCTGCCCAGCTACAGGCTTCTGCCCATTCACAGGCTTCTGCCCAGCTACAGTTTTCTGCCCAGGTACAGGCTTCTGCCCAGCTACAGGCTTCTGCCCATTCACAGGCTTCTGCCCATTCACAGGCTTCTGCCCATTCACAGGCTTCTGCCCGGCTACAGGCTTCTGCCCGGCTACAGGCTTCTGCCCATTCACAGGCTTCTGCCCATTCACAGGCTTCTGCCCGGCTACAGGCTTCTGCCCGGCTACAGGCTTCTGCCCATTCACAGGCTTCTGGCCAGGTACAGGCTTCTGCCCATTCACAGGCTTCTGCCCATTCACAGGCTTCTGCTCATTCACAGGCTTCTGCCCGGCTACAGGCTTTTGCCCATTCACAGGCTTCTGGCCAGGTACAGGCTTCTGCCCATTCACAGGCTTCTGGCCAGGTACAGGCTTCTGCCCATTCACAGGCTTCTGCCCAGCTACAGGCTTTTGCCCAGCAACAGGCTTTTGCCCATTCACCGGCTTCTGCCCAGCTACAGGCTTCTGCCCAGCTACAGGCTTCTGCCCATTCACAGGCTTCTGCCCAGCTACAGGCTTCTGCCCAGCTACAGGCTTCTGCCCATTCACAGGCTTCTGCCCAGCTACAGGCTTCTGCCCAGCTACAGGCTTCTGCCCATTCACAGGCTTCTGCCCAGCTACAGGCTTCTGCCCAGCTACAGGCTTCTGCCCAGCAACAGGCTTCTGCCCATTCACAGGCTTCTGCACAGCTACAGGCTTCTGCACAGCTACAGGCTTCTGCCCATTCACAGGCTTCTGCCCAGCTACAGGCTTCTGCCCATTCACAGGCTTCTGCCCAGCTACAGGCTTCTGCCCAGCTACAGGCTTCTGCCCATTCACAGGCTTCTGCCCAGCTACAGGCTTCTGCCCATTCACAGGCTTCTGCCCAGCTACAGGCTTCTGCCCAGCTACAGGCTTCTGCCCATTCAGGCTTCTGTCCATTTACAGGCTTCTGCCCAGCGAGAGCCTTCTGCCCATTCACAGGCTTCTGCCCAGCTACAGGCTTCTGCCCAGCTACAGACTTCTTCCCATTCACAGGCTTCTGCCCAGCTACAGGCTTCTGCCCATTCACAGGCTTCTGCCCAGCTACAGGCTTCTGCCCATTCACAGGCTTCTGTCCATTTACAGGCTTTTACCCAGCTAGAGGCTTCTGCCCATTCACAGGCTTCTGCCCAGCTACGGGCTTCTGCCCAGCTACAGGCTTCTGCCCATTCACAGGCTTCTGCCCAGCTACAGGCTTCTGCCCATTCACCGGCTTCTGCCCATTCACCGGCTTCTGCCCAGCTACAGGCTTCTGCCCAGCTACAGGCTTCTGCCCATTCACAGGCTTCTGTCCATTTACAGGCTTCTGCCCAGCTAGAGGCTTCTGCCCATTCACAGGCTTCTGCGTAGCTACAGGCTTCTGCCCATTCACAGGCTTCTGCCCAGCTAGAGGCTTCTGCCCATTCACAGGCTTCTGCCTAGCTAGAGGCTTCTGCCCATTCACAGGCTTCTGCCCAGCTACAGTTTTCTGCCCAGGTACAGGCTTCTGTCCATTCACAGGCTTCTGCCCAGCTACAGGCTTCTGCCCAGCTACAGGCTTCTACCCATTCACAGGCTTCTGCCCAGCTACAGGCTTCTGCCCAGCTACAGGCTTCTGCCCATTCACAGGCTTCTGCCCAGCTACAGGTTTCTGCCCAGCTACAGGCTTCTGCCCATTCACAGGCTTCTGCCCATTCACAGGCTTCTGCCCAGCTACAGGCTTCTGCCGAGCTACAGGCTTCTGCCCAGCTACAGGCTTCTGCCCAGCTACAGGCTTCTGCCCATTCACAGGCTTCTGCCCAGCTACAGGCTTCTGCACAGCTACAGGCTTCTGTCCATTTACAGGTTTCTGCCCATTCACAGGATTCTGCCCAGCTACAGGCTTCTGCCCAGGTAAAGGCTTCTGCCCATTCACAGGCTTCTGCCCATTCACAGGCTTCTGCCCAGCTACAGGCTTTTGTCCATTCACAGGCTTCTGGCCAGGTACAGGCTTCTGCCCATTCACAGGCTTCTGCCCAGCTACAGGCTTCTGCCAATTCACAGGCTTCTGCCCATTCACAGACTTCTGCCCAGCTACAGACCTCTGCCCAGCTACAGGCTTCTGCCAATTCACCGGCTTCTGCCCAGCTACAGGCTTCTGCCCAGCTACAGGCTTCTGCCAATCCACAGGCTACTGCTCAGCTACAGGCTTCTGCCCAGCTACAGGCTTCTGTCCATTTACAGGCTTCTGCCCAGCTACAGGCTTCTGCCCAGCTACAGGCTTCTGTCCATTTACAGGCTTCTGTCCATTCACAGGCTTCTGACCAGCTACAAGCTTCTGCCCAGCTACAGGCTTCTGCCCATTCACAGGCTTCTGCCCAGCTACAGGCTTCTGCCCAGCTACAGGCTTCTGCCCATTCACAGGCTTCTGCCCAGCTACAGGCCTCTGCCCAGCTACAGGCTTCTGCCCATTCACAGGCTTCTGCCCAGCTACAGGCTTCTGCCCATTCACAGGCTTCTGCCCATTCACAGGCTTCTGGCCAGGTACAGGCTTCTGCCCATTCACAGGCTTCTGCCCAGTCACAGGTATCTGCCCAGCTACAGGCTTCTGACCATTCACAGGCTTCTGCCCATTCACAGGCTTCTGCCCAGCTACAGGCTTTTGCCCAGCAACAGGCTTTTGCCCATTCACAGGCTTCTGCCCAGCTACAGTTTTCTGCCCAGGTACAGGCTTCTGTCCATTCACAGGCTTCTGCCCAGCTACAGGCTTCTGCCCAGCTACAGGCTTCTACCCATTCACAGGCTTTTGCCCAGCAACAGGCTTTTGCCCATTCACCGGCTTCTGCCTAGCTACAGGCTTCTGCCCAGCTACAGGCTTCTGCCCATTCACAGGCTTCTGCCCAGCTACAGGCTTCTGCCCAGCTACAGGCTTCTGCCCATTCACAGGCTTCTGTCCATTTACAGGCTTCTGTCCATTTACAGGCTTCTGCCCAGCTACAGGATTCTGCCCATTTACAGGCTTCTGTCCATTTACAGGCTTCTGCCCAGCTAGAGGCTTCTGCCCATTCACAGGCTTCTGCCCAGCTACAGGCTTCTGCCCAGCTACAGGCTTATGCCCATTCACAGGCTTCTGCCCAGCTACAGGCTTCTGCCAATTCACAGGCTTCTGCCCATTCACAGGCTTCTGCCCAGCTACAGGCTTCTGCACAGCTACAGGCTTCTGCCCATTCACAGGCTTCTGCCCAGGTACAGGCTTCTGCCCATTCACAGGCTTTTGCCCAGCAACAGGCTTTTGCCCATTCACCGGCTTCTGCCCAGCTACAGGCTTCTGCCCAGCTACAGGCTTCTGCCCATTCACCGGCTTCTGCCCAGCTACAGGCTTCTGCCCAGCTACAGGCTTCTGCCCATTCACAGGCTTCTGTCCATTTACAGGCTTCTGCCCAGCTAGAGGCTTCTGCCCATTCACAGGCTTCTGCCTAGCTACAGGCTTCTGCCCATTCACAGGCTTCTGCCCAGCTAGAGGCTTCTGCCCATTCACAGGCTTCTGCCTAGCTAGAGGCTTCTGCCCATTCACAGGCTTCTGCCCAGCTACAGTTTTCTGCCCAGGTACAGGCTTCTGTCCATTCACAGGCTTCTGCCCAGCTACAGGCTTCTGCCCAGCTACAGGCTTCTACCCATTCACAGGCTTCTGCCCAGCTACAGGCTTCTGCCCAGCTACAGGCTTCTGCCCATTCACAGGCTTCTGCCCAGCTACAGGTTTCTGCCCAGCTACAGGCTTCTGCCCATTCACAGGCTTCTGCCCATTCACAGGCTTCTGCCCAGCTACACTCTTCTGCCGAGCTACAGGCTTCTGCCCAGCTACAGGCTTCTGCCCAGCTACAGGCTTCTGCCCATTCACAGGCTTCTGCCCAGCTACAGGCTTCTGCACAGCTACAGGCTTCTGTCCATTTACAGGTTTCTGCCCATTCACAGGATTCTGCCCAGCTACAGGCTTCTGCCCAGGTAAAGGCTTCTGCCCATTCACAGGCTTCTGCCCATTCACAGGCTTCTGCCCAGCTACAGGCTTTTGTCCATTCACAGGCTTCTGGCCAGGTACAGGCTTCTGCCCATTCACAGGCTTCTGCCCAGCTACAGGCTTCTGCCAATTCACAGGCTTCTGCCCATTCACAGACTTCTGCCCAGCTACAGACCTCTGCCCAGCTACAGGCTTCTGCCAATTCACCGGCTTCTGCCCAGCTACAGGCTTCTGCCCAGCTACAGGCTTCTGCCAATCCACAGGCTACTGCCCAGCTACAGGCTTCTGCCCAGCTACAGGCTTCTGTCCATTTACAGGCTTCTGCCCAGCTACAGGCTTCTGCCCAGCTACAGGCTTCTGTCCATTTACAGGCTTCTGTCCATTCACAGGCTTCTGACCAGCTACAAGCTTCTGCCCAGCTACAGGCTTCTGCCCATTCACAGGCTTCTGCCCAGCTACAGGCTTCTGCCCAGCTACAGGCTTCTGCCCATTCACAGGCTTCTGCCCAGCTACAGGCCTCTGCCCAGCTACAGGCTTCTTCCCATTCACAGGCTTCTGCCCATTCACAGGCTTCTGCCCAGCTACAGGCTTTTGCCCATTCACAGGCTTCTGGCCAGGTACAGGCTTCTGCCCATTCACAGGCTTCTGGCCATTCACAGGTTTTTGCCCAGCTACAGGCTTCTGACCATTCACAGGCTTCTGCCCATTCACAGGCTTCTGCCCAGCTACAGTTTTCTGACCAGGTACAGGCTTCTGTCCATTCACAGGCTTCTGCCCAGCTACAGGCCTCTGCCCAGCTACAGGCTTCTGCCAATTCACAGGCTTCTGCCCAGCTACAGGCTTCTGCCCATTCACCGGCTTCTGCCCAGCTACAGGCTTCTGCCCAGCTACAGGCTTCTGCCCATTCACTGGCTTCTGCCCAGCTACAGGCTTCTGCCCAGCTACAGGCTTCTGCCCATTCACAGGCTTCTGCCCAGCTACAGGCTTCTGCCCAGCTACAGGCTTCTGCCCATTCACAGGCTTCTGCCCATTAACAGGCTTCTGCCCATTAACAGGCTTCTGCCCAGCTACAGGCTTCTGCCAATTCACAGGCTTCTGCCCAGCTACAGGCTTCTGCCTATTCACAGGCTTCTGCCCAGCTACAGGCTTCTGCCCAGCTACAGGCTTCTGCCCATTCACCGGCTTCTGCCCAGCTACAGGCTTCTGCCCAGCCACAGGCTTCTGCCCATTCACAGGCTTCTGCCCAGCTACAGGCTTCTGCCCAGCTACAGGCTTCTGCCCATTCACAGGCTTCTGCCCAGCTACAGGCTTCTGCCCAGCTACAGGCTTCTGCCCATTCACAGGCTTCTGTCCATTTACAGGCTTCTGCCCAGCTAGAGGCTTCTGCCCATTCACAGGCTTCTGCCCAGCTACAGGCCTCTGCCCATTCACAGGCTTCTGCCCAGCTACAGGCTTCTGCCCAGCTACAGGCTTCTGCCCATTCACAGGCTTCTGCCCATTCACAGGCTTCTGCCCAGCTACAGGCTTTTGCCCATTCACAGGCTTCTGGCCAGGTACAGGCTTCTGCCCATTCACAGGCTTCTGGCCATTCACAGGTTTTTGCCCAGCTACAGGCTTCTGACCATTCACAGGCTTCTGCCCATTCACAGGCTTCTGCCCAGCTACAGTTTTCTGCCCAGGTACAGGCTTCTGTCCATTCACAGGCTTCTGCCCAGCTACAGGCCTCTGCCCAGCTACAGGCTTCTGCCAATTCACAGGCTTCTGCCCAGCTACAGGCTTCTGCCCAGCTAGAGGCTTCTGCCCATTCACAGGCTTCTGCCCAGCTACAGGCTTCTGCCCAGCTACAGGCTTCTGCCCATTCACAGGCTTCTGCCCATTCACAGGCTTCTGCCCAGCTACAGGCCTCTGCCCAGCTACAGGCTTCTGCCAATTCACAGGCTTCTGCCCAGCTACAGGCTTCTGCCCATTCACAGGCTTCTGCCCAGCTACAGGCCTCTGCCCAGCTACAGGCTTCTGCCCATTCACCGGCTTCTGCCCAGCTACAGGCTTCTGCCCAGCTACAGGCTTCTGCCCATTCACAGGCTTCTGTCCATTTACAGGCTTCTGCCCAGCTAGAGGCTTCTGCCCATTCACAGGCTTCTGCCCAGCTACAGGCTTCTGCCCATTCACAGGCTTCTGCCCAGCTACAGGCTTCTGCCCAGCTACAGGCTTCTGCCCATTCACAGGCTTCTGCCCATTCACAGGCTTCTGCCCAGCTACAGGCTTCTGCCTATTCACAGGCTTCTGCCCAGCTACAGGCTTCTGCCCATTCACAGGCTTCTGCCCATTCACAGGCTTCTGCCCAGCTACAGGCTTCTGCCCATTCACAGGCTTCTGCCCAGCTACAGCCTTCTGCCCAGCTACAGGCTTCTGCCCATTCAACGGCTTCTGCCCAGCTACAGGCTTCTGCCCATTCACAGGCTTCTGCTCAGCTACAGGCTTCTGCCCAGCTACAGGCTTCTGCCCATTCACAGGCTTCTGCCCAGCTACAGGCCTCTGCCCAGCTACAGGCTTCTACCAATTCACAGGCTTCTGCCCAGCTACAGGCTTCTGCCTATTCACAGGCTTCTGCCCAGCTACAGGCTTCTGCCATTCACCGGCTTCTGCCCAGCTACAGGCTTCTGCCCAGCTACAGGCTTCTGCCCATTCACCGGCTTCTGCCCAGCTACAGGCTTCTGCCCAGCTACAGGCTTCTGCCCATTCACCGGCTTCTGCCCAGCTACAGGCCTCTGCCCAGCTACAGGCTTCTACCAATTCACAGGCTTCTGCCCAGCTACAGGCTTCTGCCTATTCACAGGCTTCTGCCCAGCTACAGGCTTCTGCCCAGCTACAGGCTTCTGCCCAGCTACAGGCTTCTGCCCATTCACCGGCTTCTGCCCAGCTACAGGCTTCTGCCCAGCTACAGGCTTCTGCCCATTCACAGGCTTCTGCCCAGCTACAGGCTTCTGCCCAGCTACAGGCTTCTGCCCATTCACAGGCTTCTGTCCATTTACAGGCTTCTGCCCAGCTAGAGGCTTCTGCCCATTCACAGGCTTCTGCCCAGCTACAGGCCTCTGCCCATTCACAGGCTTCTGCCCAGCTACAGGCTTCTGCCCAGCTACAGGCTTCTGCCCATTCACAGGCTTCTGCCCAGCTACAGGCTTCTGCCCAGGTACAGGCTTCTGTCCATTCACAGGCTTCTGCCCATTTACAGGCTTCTGTCCATTTACAGGCTTCTGCCCAGCTAGAGGCTTCTGCACATTCACCGGCTTCTGCCCAGCTACAGGCTTCTGCCCATTCACAGGCTTCTGCCCAGCTACAGGCTTCTGCCTAGCTACAGGCTTCTTCCCATTCACAGGCTTCTGCCCAGCTACAGGCCTCTGCCCAGCTACAGGCTTCTACCAATTCACAGGCTTCTGCCCAGCTACAGGCTTCTGCCTATTCACAGGCTTCTGCCCAGCTACAGGCTTCTGCCCAGCTACAGGCTTCTGCCCATTCACCGGCTTCTGCCCAGCTACAGGCTTCTGCCCAGCTACAGGCTTCTGCCCATTCACCGGCTTCTGTCCAGCTACAGGCCTCTGCCCAGCTACAGGCTTCTACCAATTCACAGGCTTCTGCCCAGCTACAGGCTTCTGCCTATTCACAGGCTTCTGCCCAGCTACAGGCTTCTGCCCAGCTACAGGCTTCTGCCCATTCACCGGCTTCTGCCCAGCTACAGGCTTCTGCCCAGCTACAGGCTTCTGCCCATTCACAGGCTTCTGCCCAGCTACAGGCTTCTGCCCAGCTACAGGCTTCTGCCCATTCACAGGCTTCTGTCCATTTACAGGCTTCTGCCCAGCTAGAGGCTTCTGCCCATTCTCAGGCTTCTGCCCAGCTACAGGCCTCTGCCCATTCACAGGCTTCTGCCCAGCTACAGGCTTCTGTCCAGCTACAGGCTTCTGCCCATTCACAGGCTTCTGCCCAGCTACAGTTTTCTGCCCAGGTACAGGCTTCTGTCCATTCACAGGCTTCTGCCCATTTACAGGCTTCTGTCCATTTACAGGCTTCTGACCAGCTACAAGCTTCTGCCCAGCTACAGGCTTCTGCCCATTCACAGGCTTCAGCTACAGTTTTCTGCCCAGGTACAGGCTTCTGTCCATTCACAGGCTTCTGTCCATTTACAGGCTTCTGTCCATTTACAGGCTTCTGACCAGCTACAAGCTTCTGCCCAACTACAGGCTTCTGCCCATTCACAGGCTTATGCCCAGCTACAGGCTTCTGCCCATTCACAGGCTTCTGCCCATTCACAGGCTTCTGCCCAGCTACAGGCTTCTGCACAGCTACAGGCTTCTGCCCATTCACAGGCTTCTGCCCAGCTACAGGCTTCTGCCCATTCACAGGCTTCTGTCCAGCTACAGGCTTCTGCCCATTCACAGGCTTCTGCCCACCTACAGGCTTCTGCCCAGCTACAGGCTTCTGCCCATTCACAGGCTTCTGCCCAGCTACAGGCTTCTGCCCAGCTACAGGCTTCTGCCCATTCACAGGCTTCTGACCAGCTACAGGCTTCTGCCCAGCTACAGGCTTCTGCCCATTCACAGGCTTCTGCCCATTCACAGGCTTCTGGCCAGGTACAGGCTTCTGCCCATTCACAGGCCTCTGGCCAGGTACAGGCTTCTGCCAATTCACAGGCTTCTGCCCAGCTACAGGCCTCTGCCCAGCTACAGGCTTCTACCAATTCACAGGCTTCTGCCCAGCTACAGGCTTCTGCCTATTCACAGGCTTCTGCCCAGCTACAGGCTTCTGCCCAGCTACAGGCTTCTGCCCAGCTACAGGCTTCTGCCCAGCTACAGGCTTCTGCCCATTCAAAGGCTTCTGCCCAGCTACAGGCTTCTGCCCAGCTACAGGCTTCTGCCCATTCACAGGCTTCTGTCCATTTACAGGCTTCTGCCCAGCTAGAGGCTTCTGCCCATTCACAGGCTTCTGCCCAGCTACAGGCCTCTGCCCATTCACAGGCTTCTGCCCAGCTACAGGCTTCTGCCCAGCTACAGGCTTCTGCCCATTCACAGGCTTCTGCCCAGCTACAGGCTTCTGCCCAGGTACAGGCTTCTGTCCATTCACAGGCTTCTGCCCATTTACACTCTTCTGTCCATTTACAGGCTTCTGACCAGCTACAAGCTTCTGCCCAACTACAGGCTTCTGCCCATTCACAGGCTTCTGCCCAGCTACAGCCTTCTGCCCAGCTACAGGCTTCTGCACATTCACCGGCTTCTGCCCAGCTACAGGCTTCTGCCCATTCACAGGCTTCTGCCCAGCTACAGGCTTCTGCCTAGCTACAGGCTTCTGCTCATTCACAGGCTTCTGCCCAGCTACAGGCCTCTGCCCAGCTACAGGCTTCTACCAATTCACAGGCTTCTGCCCAGCTACAGGCTTCTGCCTATTCACAGGCTTCTGCCCAGCTACAGGCTTCTGCACAGCTACAGGCTTCAGCCCATTCACCGGCTTCTGCCCAGCTACAGGCTTCTGCCCAGCTACAGGCTTCTGCCCATTCACCGGCTTCTGCCCAGCTACAGGCCTCTGCCCAGCTACAGGCTTCTACCAATTCATAGGCTTCTGCTCAGCTACAGGCTTCTGCCTATTCACAGGCTTCTGCCCAGCTACAGGCTTCTGCCCAGCTACAGGCTTCTGCCCATTCACCGGCTTCTGCCCAGCTACAGGCTTCTGCCTATTCACAGGCTTCTGCCCAGCTACAGGCTTCTGCCCAGCTACAGGCTTCTGCCCATTCACCGGCTTCTGCCCAGCTACAGGCTTCTGCCCAGCTACAGGCTTTTGCCCATTCACCGGCTTCTGCCCAGCTACAGGCCTCTGCCCAGCTACAGGCTTCTACCAATTCACAGGCTTCTGCTCAGCTACAGGCTTCTGCCTATTCACAGGCTTCTGCCCAGCTACAGGCTTCTGCCCAGCTACAGGCTTCTGCCCATTCACCGGCTTCTGCCCAGCTACAGGCTTCTGCCCAGCTACAGGCTTCTGCCCATTCACAGGCTTCTGCCCAGCTACAGGCTTCTGCCCAGCTACAGGCTTCTGCCCATTCACTGGCTTCTGTCCATTTACAGGCTTCTGCCCAGCTAGAGGCTTCTGCCCATTCTCAGGCTTCTGCCCAGCTACAGGCCTCTGCCCATTCACAGGCTTCTGCCCAGCTACAGGCTTCTGTCCAGCTACAGGCTTCTGCCCATTCACAGGCTTCTGCCCAGCTACAGTTTTCTGCCCAGGTACAGGCTTCTGTCCATTCACAGGCTTCTGCCCATTTACAGGCTTCTGTCCATTTACAGGCTTCTGACCAGCTACAAGCTTCTGCCCAACTACAGGCTTCTGCCCATTCACAGGCTTCTGCCCATTCACAGGCTTCTGTCCATTTTCTGCCCAGGTACAGGCTTCTGTCCATTCACAGGCTTTTGTCCATTTACAGGCTTCTGTCCATTTACAGGCTTCTGACCAGCTACAAGCTTCTGCCCAACTACAGGCTTCTGCCCATTCACAGGCTTCTGCCCAGCTACAGGCTTCTGCCCATTCACAGGCTTCTGCCCATTCACAGGCTTCTGCCCAGCTACAGGCTTCTGCACAGCTACAGGCTTCTGCCCATTCACAGGCTTCTGCCCATCTACAGGCTTCTGCCCATTCACAGGCTTCTGCCCAGCTACAGGCTTCTGCCCATTCACAGGCTTCTGCCCACCTACAGGCTTCTGCCCAGCTACAGGCTTCTGCCCATTCACAGGCTTCTGCCCAGCTACAGGCTTCTGCCCAGCTACAGGCTTCTGCCCATTCACAGGCTTCTGACCAGCTACAGGCTTCTGCCCAGCTACAGGCTTCTGCCCATTCACAGGCTTCTGCCCATTCACAGGCTTCTGGCCAGGTACAGGCTTCTGCCCATTCACAGGCCTCTGGCCAGGTACAGGCTTCTGCCCATTCACAGGCTTCTGCCCAGCTACAGGCTTTTGCCCAGCAACAGGCTTTTGCCCATTCACCGGCTTCTGCCCATCTACAGGCTTCTCCCCAGCTACAGGCTTCTGCCCAGCTACAGGCTTCTGCCCAGCTACAGGCTTCTGCCCATTCACAGGCTTCTGCCCAGCTACAGGCTTCTGCCCAGCTACAGGCTTCTGCCCATTCACAGGCTTCTGCCCATTAACAGGCTTCTGCCCAGCTACAGGCCTCTGCCCAGCTACAGGCTTCTGCCAATTCACAGGCTTCTGCCCAGCTACAGGCTTCTGCCTATTCACAGGCTTCTGCCCTGCTACAGGCTTCTGCCCAGCTACAGGCTTCTGCCCATTCACCGGCTTCTGCCCAGCTACAGGCTTCTGCCCAGCTACAGGCTTCTGCCCATTCACAGGCTTCTGCCCAGCTACAGGCTTCTGCCCAGCTACAGACTTCTGCCCATTCACAGGCTTCTGTCCATTTACAGGCTTCTGCCCAGCTAGAGGCTTCTGCCCATTCACAGGCTTCTGCCCAGCTACAGGCTTCTGCCCATTCACAGGCTTCTGCCCACCTACAGGCTTCTGCCCAGCTACAGGCTTCTGCCCATTCACAGGCTTCTGCCCAGCTACAGGCTTCTGCCCAGCTACAGGCTTCTGCCCAGCTACAGGCTTCTGCCCATTCACAGGCTTCTGCCCATTCACAGGCTTCTGCCCATTCACAGGCTTCTGGCCAGGTACAGGCTTCTGCCCATTCACAGGCCTCTGGCCAGCTACAGGCTTCTGCCCATTCACAGGCTTTTGCCCAGCTACAGGCTTTTGCCCAGCTACAGGCTTCTGCCCATTCACCGGCTTCTGCCCAGCTACAGGCTTCTACCAATTCAGAGGCTTCTGCCCAGCTACAGGCTTCTGCCTATTCACAGGCTTCTGCCCAGCTACAGGCTTCTGCCCAGCTACAGGCTTCTGCCCATTCACCGGCTTCTGCCCAGCTACAGGCTTCTGCCCACCTACAGGCTTCTGCCCATTCACAGGCTTCTGCCCAGCTACAGGCTTATGCCCATTCACCGGCTTCTGCACAGCTACAGGCCTCTGCCCAGCTACAGGCTTCTACCAATTCACAGGCTTCTGCCCAGCTACAGGCTTCTGCCTATTCACAGGCTTCTGCCCAGCTACAGGCTTCTGCCCAGCTACAGGCCTCTGCCCATTCACAGGCTTCTGCCCAGCTACAGGCTTCTGCCCAGCTACAGGCTTCTGCCCATTCACAGGCTTCTGCCCAGCTACAGGCTTCTGCCCAGCTACAGGCTTCTGCCCATTCACAGGCTTCTGTCCATTTACAGGCTTCTGCCCAGCTAGAGGCTTCTGCCCATTCACAGGCTTCTGCCCAGCTACAGGCCTCTGCCCATTCACAGGCTTCTGCCCAGCTACAGGCTTCTGCCCAGCTACAGGCTTCTGCCCAATCACAGGCTTCTGCCCAGCTACAGGCTTCTGCCCAGCTACAGGCTTCTGCCCATTCACAGGCTTCTGTCCATTTACAGGCTTCTGCCCAGCTAGAGGCTTCTGCCCATTCACAGGCTTCTGCCCAGCTACAGGCCTCTGCCCATTTACAGGCTTCTGCCCAGCTAGAGGCTTCTGCCCATTCACAGGCTTCTGCCCAGCTACAGGCCTCTGCCCATTCACAGGCTTCTGCCCAGCTACAGGCTTCTGCCCAGCTACAGGCTTCTGCCCATTCACAGGCTTCTGCCCATTCACAGGCTTCTGCCCAGCTACAGGCCTCTGCCCAGCTACAGGCTTCTGCCAATTCACAGGCTTCTGCCCAGCTACAGGCTTCTGCCCATTCACAGGCTTCTGCCCAGCTACAGCCTTCTGCCCAGCTACAGGCTTCTGCCCATTCACAGGCTTCTGCCCAGCTACAGGCTTCTGCCCATTCACAGGCTTCTGCCCAGCTACAGGCCTCTGCCCAGCTACAGGCTTCTACCAATTCACAGGCTTCTGCCCAGCTACAGGCTTCTGCCCAGCTACAGGCTTCTGCCCATTTACAGGCTTCTGCCCAGCTAGAGGCTTCTGCCCATTCACAGTCTTCTGCCCAGCTACAGGCCTCTGCCCATTCACAGGCTTCTGCCCAGCTACAGGCTTCTGCCCAGCTACAGGCTTCTGCACATTCACAGGCTTCTGCCCAGCTACAGTTTTCTGCCCAGGTACAGGCTTCTGTCCATTCACAGGCTTCTGACCAGCTACAGGCTTCTGCCCATTCACAGGCTTCTGCCCAGCTACAGGCTTCTGCCCAGCTACAGGCTTCTGCCCATTCACAGGCTTCTGCCCATTCACAGGCTTCTGCCCAGCTACAGGCCACTGCCCAGCTACAGGCTTCTGCCAATTCACAGGCTTCTGCCCAGCTACAGGCTTCTGCCCATTCACAGGCTTCTGCCCAGCTACAGCCTTCTGCCCAGCTACAGGCTTCTGCCCATTCACCGGCTTCTACCGAGCTACAGGCTTCTGCCCATTCACAGGCTTCTGCCCAGCTACAGGCTTCTGCCCAGCTACAGGCTTCTGCCCATTCACAGGCTTCTGCCCAGCTACAGGCCTCTGCCCAGCTACAGGCTTCTACCAATTCACAGGCTTCTGCCCAGCTACAGGCTTCTGCCCAATCACAGGCTTCTGTCCATTTACAGGCTTCTGCCCAGCTAGAGGCTTCTGCCCATTCACAGTCTTCTGCCCAGCTACAGGCCTCTGCCCATTCACAGGCTTCTGCCCAGCTACAGACTTCTGCCCAGCTACAGGCTTCTGCCCAGGTACAGGCTTCTGTCCATTCACAGGCTTCTGCCCATTTACAGGCTTCTGTCCATTTACAGGCTTCTGACCAGCTACAAGCTTCTGCCCAACTACAGGCTTCTGCCCATTCACAGGCTTCAGCTACAGTTTTCTGCGCAGGTACAGGCTTCTGCCCATTCACAGGCTTCTGCCCATTCACAGGCTTCTGCCCAGCTACAGGCTTCTGCACAGCTACAGGCTTTTTTTCCCAGAAACAGGCTTTTGCCCATTCACCGGCTTCTGCCCAGCTACAGACTTCTGCCCAGCTACAGGCTTCTGCCAATTCACAGGCTTCTGCCCAGCTACAGGCTTCTGCCCAGCTACAGGCTTCTGTCCATTTACAGGCTTCTGTCCATTTACAGGCTTCTGACAAGCTACAAGCTTCTGCCCAGCTACAGGCTTCTGCCCATTCACAGGCTTCTGCCCAGCTACAGGCTTCTGCCCATTCACAGGCTTCTGCCCATTCACAGGCTTCTGCACAGCTACAGGCTTCTGCCCATTCACAGGCTTCTGCCCAGGTACAGGCTTCTGCCCATTCACAGGCTTCTGACCATTCACAGGCTTCTGCCCAGCTACAGTTTTCTGCCCAGGTACAGGCTTCTGTCCATTCACAGGCTTCTTCCCAGCTATAGGCTTCTGCCCAGCTACAGGCTTCTGCCCAGCTACAGGCTTTTGCCCATTCACAGGCTTCTGCCCAGTCACAGGTATCTGCCCAGCTACAGGCTTCTGACCATTCACAGGCTTCTGCCCATTCACAGGCTTCTGCACAGCTACAGGCTTCTGCCCATTCACAGGCTTCTGCCCAGGTACAGGCTTCTGCCCATTCACAGGCTTCTGCCCATTCACAGGCTTCTGCCCAGCTACAGTTTTCTGCCCAGGTACAGGCTTCTGTCCATTTACAGGCTTCTGCCCAGCTAGAGGCTTCTGCCCATTCACAGTCTTCTGCCCAGCTACAGGCCTCTGCCCATTCACAGGCTTCTGCCCAGCTACAGGCTTCTGCCCAGCTACAGGCTTCTGCACATTCACAGGCTTCTGCCCAGCTACAGTTTTCTGCCCAGGTACAGGCTTCTGTCCATTCACAGGCTTCTGACCAGCTACAGGCTTCTGCCCATTCACAGGCTTCTGCCCAGCTACAGGCTTCTGCCCAGCTACAGGCTTCTGCCCATTCACAGGCTTCTGCCCATTCACAGGCTTCTGCCCAGCTACAGGCCTCTGCCCAGCTACAGGCTTCTGCCAATTCACAGGCTTCTGCCCAGCTACAGGCTTCTGCCCATTCACAGGCTTCTGCCCAGCTACAGCCTTCTGCCCAGCTACAGGCTTCTGCCCATTCACCGACTTCTGCCGAGCTACAGGCTTCTGCCCATTCACAGGCTTCTGCCCAGCTACAGGCTTCTGCCCAGCTACAGGCTTCTGCCCATTCACAGGCTTCTGCCCAGCTACAGGCCTCTGCCCAGCTACAGGCTTCTACCAATTCACAGGCTTCTGCCCAGCTACAGGCTTCTGCCCAATCACAGGCTTCTGTCCATTTACAGGCTTCTGCCCAGCTAGAGGCTTCTGCCCATTCACAGTCTTCTGCCCAGCTACAGGCCTCTGCCCATTCACAGGCTTCTGCCCAGCTACAGGCTTCTGCCCAGCTACAGGCTTCTGCCCATTCACAGGCTTCTGCCCAGCTACAGTTTTCTGCCCAGGTACAGGCTTCTGTCCATTCACAGGCTTCTGCCCATTTACAGGCTTCTGTCCATTTACAGGCTTCTGACCAGCTACAAGCTTCTGCCCAACTACAGGCTTCTGCCCATTCACAGGCTTCAGCTACAGTTTTCTGCGCAGGTACAGGCTTCTGCCCATTCACAGGCTTCTGCCCATTCACAGGCTTCTGCCCAGCTACAGGCTTCTGCACAGCTACAGGCTTTTTTTCCCAGAAACAGGCTTTTGCCCATTCACCGGCTTCTGCCCAGCTACAGACTTCTGCCCAGCTACAGGCTTCTGCCAATTCACAGGCTTCTGCCCAGCTACAGGCTTCTGCCCAGCTACAGGCTTCTGTCCATTTACAGGCTTCTGTCCATTTACAGGCTTCTGACAAGCTACAAGCTTCTGCCCAGCTACAGGCTTCTGCCCATTCACAGGCTTCTGCCCAGCTACAGGCTTCTGCCCATTCACAGGCTTCTGCCCATTCACAGGCTTCTGTACAGCTACAGGCTTCTGCCCATTCACAGGCTTCTGCCCAGGTACAGGCTTCTGCCCATTCACAGGCTTCTGACCATTCACAGGCTTCTGCCCAGCTACAGTTTTCTGCCCAGGTACAGGCTTCTGTCCATTCACAGGCTTCTTCCCAGCTATAGGCTTCTGCCCAGCTACAGGCTTCTGCCCAGCTACAGGCTTTTGCCCATTCACAGGCTTCTGCCCAGTCACAGGTATCTGCCCAGCTACAGGCTTCTGACCATTCACAGGCTTCTGCCCATTCACAGGCTTCTGCACAGCTACAGGCTTCTGCCCATTCACAGGCTTCTGCCCAGGTACAGGCTTCTGCCCATTCACAGGCTTCTGCCCATTCACAGGCTTCTGCCCAGCTACAGTTTTCTGCCCAGGTACAGGCTTCTGTCCATTCACAGGCTTCTGCCCAGCTATAGGCTTCTGCCCACCTACAGGCTTCTGCCCAGCTACAGGCTTTTGCCCATTCACAGGCTTCTGCCCAGTCACAGGTATCTGCCCAGCTACAGGCTTCTGACCATTCACAGGCTTCTGCCCATTCACAGGCTTCTGCCCAGCTACAGGCTTTTGCCCAGCAACAGGCTTTTGCCCATTCACCGGCTTCTGCCCAGCTACAGGCTTCTGCCCAGCTACAGGCTTCTGCCCATTCACAGGCTTCTGCCCAGCAACAGGCTTCTGCCCAGCTACAGGCTTCTGCCCTTTCACAGGCTTCTGTCCATTTACAGGCTTCTGCCCAGCTAGAGGCTTCTGCCCATTCACAGGCTTCTGCCCAGCTACAGGCTTCTGCCCAGCTACAGGCTTTGCCCATTCACAGGCTTCTGCCCATTCACAGGCTTCTGCCCAGCTACAGGCTTCTGCACAGCTACAGGCTTCTGCCCATTCACAGGCTTCTGCCCAGGTACAGGCTTCTGTCCATTTACAGGCTTCTGCCCAGCTACAGGCTTCTGCCCAGCTACAGGCTTCTGCCCATTCACAGGCTTCTGCCCAGCTACAGGCTTCTGCCCAGCTACAGGCTTCTGCCCATTCACAGGCTTCTGCCCATTCACAGGCTTCTGCCCAGCTACAGGCTTCTGCACAGCTACAGGCTTCTGCCCATTCACAGGCTTCTGCCCAGGTACAGGCTTCTGTCCATTCACAGGCTTCTGCCCAGCTACAGGCTTCTGCCCAGCTACAGGCTTCTGCCCATTCACAGGCTTCTGCCCAGCTACAGGCTTCTGCCCAGCTACAGGCTTCTGCCCATTCACAGGCTTCTGCCCAGCTACAGTTTTCTGCCCAGCTACAGTTTTCTGCCCAGGTACAGGCTTCTGTCCATTCACAGGCTTCTGCCCAGCTACAGGCTTCTGCCCATTCACAGGCTTCTGCCCAGCTACAGGCATCTGCCCATTCAAAGGCTTCTGCCCAGCTACAGGCTTCTGCCCAGCTACAGGCTTCTGCCCATTCACAGGCTTCTGCCCATTCACAGGCTTCTGCCCATTCACAGGCTTCTGCCCAGCTACAGGTTTTTGCCCATTTACAGGCTTCTGCCCAGCTACAGGTTTTTGCCCATTCACAGGCTTCTGGCCAGGTACAGGCTTCTGCCCATTCACAGACCTCTGCCCAGCTACAGGCTTCTGCACAGCTACAGGCTTCTGCCCATTCACAGGCTTCTGCCCAGGTACAGGCTTCTGGCCATTCACAGGCTTCTGCTCAGCTACAGGCTTCTGCCCATTCACAGGCTTCTGCCCAGCTACAGTTTTCTGCCCAGGTACAGGCTTCTGTCCATTCACAGGCTTCTGCCCAGCTACAGGCTTCTGCCCATTCACAGGCTTCTGCCCAGCTACAGGCTTCTACCCATTCACAGGCTTCTGCCCATTCACAGGCTTCTAGCCGGCTACAGGCTTTTGCCCATTCACAGGCTTCTGGCCAGGTACAGGCTTCTGCCCATTCACAGGCGTCTGGCCAGGTACAGGCTTCTGCCCATTCACAGGCTTTTGCCCAGTCACAAGTATCTGCCCAGCTACAGGCTTCTGACCATTCACAGGCTTCTGCCCATTCACAGGCTTCTGCCCAGATACAGGCTTCTGCCCAGCTACAGGCTTCTGCCCATTCACAGGCTTCTGCCCAGCTACAGGCTTCTGCCCATTCACAGGCTTCTGCCCAGCTACAGGCTTCTGCCCAGCTACAATCTTCTGCCCATTCACAGACTTCTGCCCAGCTACAGGCTTCTGCCCAGCTACAGGCTTCTGCCCATTCACAGGCTTCTGCCCAGCTACAGTTTTCTGCCCAGGTACAGGCTTCTGTCCATTCACAGGCTTCTGCCCACCTACAGGCTTCTGCCCACCTACAGGCTTCTGCCCATTCACAGGCTTCTGCCCAGCTACAGGCTTCTGGCCAGGTACAGGCTCCTGCCCATTCACAGGCCTCTGGCCAGGTACAGGCTTCTGCCCATTCACAGGCTTCTGCCCAGTCACAGGTATCTGCCCAGCTACAGGCTTCTGACCATTCACAGGCTTCTGCCCATTCACAGGCTTCTGCCCAGTCACAGGTATCTGCCCAGCTACAGGCTTCTGACCATTCACAGGCTTCTGCCCATTCACAGGCTTCTGCCCAGCTACAGGCTTTTGCCCAGCAACAGGCTTTTGCCCATTCACCGGCTTCTGCCTAGCTACAGGCTTCTGCCCAGCTACAGGCTTCTGCCCATTCACAGGCTTCTGCCCAGCTACAGGCTTCTGCCCAGCTACAGGCTTCTGCCCATTCACAGGCTTCTGTCCATTTACAGGCTTCTGCCCAGCTAGAGGCTTCTGCCCAGCTACAGGATTCTGCCCATTCACAGGCTTCTGTCCATTTACAGGCTTCTGCCCAGCTAGAGGCTTCTGCCCATTCACAGGCTTCTGCCCAGCTACAGGCTTCTGCCCAGCTACAGGCTTATGCCCATTCACAGGCTTCTGCCCAGCTACAGGCTAATGCCAATTCACAGGCTTCTGCCCATTCACAGGCTTCTGCCCAGCTACAGGCTTCTGCACAGCTACAGGCTTCTGCCCATTCACAGGCTTCTGCCCAGGTACAGGCTTCTGCCCATTCACAGGCTTTTGCCCAGCAACAGGCTTTTGCCCATTCACCGGCTTCTGCCTAGCTACAGGCTTCTGCCCAGCTACAGGCTTCTGCCCATTCACAGGCTTCTGCCCAGCTACAGGCTTCTGCCCAGCTACAGGCTTCTGCCCATTCACAGGCTTCTGTCCATTTACAGGCTTCTGTCCATTTACAGGCTTCTGCCCAGCTACAGGATTCTGCCCATTCACAGGCTTCTGTCCATTTACAGGCTTCTGCCCAGCTAGAGGCTTCTGCCCATTCACAGGCTTCTGCCCAGCTACAGGCTTCTGCCCAGCTACAGGCTTATGCCCATTCACAGGCTTCTGCCCAGCTACAGGCTTCTGCCAATTCACAGGCTTCTGCCCATTCACAGGCTTCTGCCCAGCTACAGGCTTCTGCACAGCTACAGGCTTCTGCCTATTCACAGGCTTCTGCCCAGGTACAGGCTTCTGCCCATTCACAGGCTTTTGCCCAGCAACAGGCTTTTGCCCATTCACTGGCTTCTGCCCAGCTAAAGGCTTCTGCCCATTCACCGGCTTCTGCCCATTCACCGGCTTCTGCCCAGCTACAGGCTTCTGCCCAGCTACAGGCTTCTGCCCATTCACAGGCTTCTGTCCATTTACAGGCTTCTGCCCAGCTAGAGGCTTCTGCCCATTCACAGGCTTCTGCCTAGCTACAGGCTTCTGCCCATTCACAGGCTTCTGCCCAGCTAGAGGCTTCTGCCCATTCACAGGCTTCTGCCTAGCTAGAGGCTTCTGCCCATTCACAGGCTTCTGCCCAGCTACATTTTTCTGCCCAGGTACAGGCTTCTGTCCATTCACAGGCTTCTGCCCAGCTACAGGCTTCTGCCCAGCTACAGGCTTCTACCCATTCACAGGCTTCTGCCCAGCTACAGGCTTCTGCCCAGCTACAGGCTTCTGCCCATTCACAGGCTTCTGCCCAGCTACAGGTTTCTGCCCAGCTACAGGCTTCTGCCCATTCACAGGCTTCTGCCCATTCACAGGCTTCTGCCCAGCTACAGGCTTCTGCCGAGCTACAGGCTTCTGCCCAGCTACAGGCTTCTGCCCAGCTACAGGCTTCTGCCCATTCACAGGCTTCTGCCCAGCTACAGGCTTCTGCACAGCTACAGGCTTCTGTCCATTTACAGGTTTCTGCCCATTCACAGGATTCTGCCCAGCTACAGGCTTCTGCCCAGGTAAAGGCTTCTGCCCATTCACAGGCTTCTGCCCAGCTACAGGCTTTTGTCCATTCACAGGCTTCTGGCCAGGTACAGGCTTCTGCCCATTCACAGGCTTGTGCCCAGCTACAGGCTTCTGCCAATTCACAGGCTTCTGCCCATTCACAGACTTCTGCCCAGCTACAGACCTCTGCCCAGCTACAGGCTTCTGCCAATTCACCGGCTTCTGCCCAGCTACAGGCTTCTGCCCAGCTACAGGCTTCTGCCAATCCACAGGCTACTGCCCAGCTACAGGCTTCTGCCCAGCTACAGGCTTCTGTCCATTTACAGGCTTCTGCCCAGCTACAGGCTTCTGCCCAGCTACAGGCTTCTGTCCATTTACAGGCTTCTGTCCATTCACAGGCTTCTGACCAGCTACAAGCTTCTGCCCAGCTACAGGCTTCTGCCCATTCACAGGCTTCTGCCCAGCTACAGGCTTCTGCCCAGCTACAGGCTTCTGCCCATTCACAGGCTTCTGCCCAGCTACAGGCCTCTGCCCAGCTACAGGCTTCTGCCCATTCACAGGCTTCTGCCCAGCTACAGGCTTCTGCCCATTCACAGGCTTCTGCCCATTCACAGGCTTCTGGCCAGGTACAGGCTTCTGCCCATTCACAGGCTTCTGCCCAGTCACAGGTATCTGCCCAGCTACAGGCTTCTGACCATTCACAGGCTTCTGCCCATTCACAGGCTTCTGCCCAGCTACAGGCTTTTGCCCAGCAACAGGCTTTTGCCCATTCACAGGCTTCTGCCCAGCTACAGTTTTCTGCCCAGGTACAGGCTTCTGTCCATTCACAGGCTTCTGCCCAGCTACAGGCTTCTGCCC
Organism: Astyanax mexicanus; assembly: GCF_023375975.1. Lineage (NCBI taxonomy): Eukaryota > Metazoa > Chordata > Actinopteri > Characiformes > Acestrorhamphidae > Astyanax > Astyanax mexicanus. The sequence continues at coordinate 36,814,714 of NC_064412.1, forward strand.
AGCTACAGGCTTCTACCCATTCACAGGCTTTTGCCCAGCAACAGGCTTTTGCCCATTCACCGGCTTCTGCCTAGCTACAGGCTTCTGCCCAGCTACAGGCTTCTGCCCATTCACAGGCTTCTGCCCAGCTACAGGCTTCTGCCCAGCTACAGGCTTCTGCCCATTCACAGGCTTCTGTCCATTTACAGGCTTCTGTCCATTTACAGGCTTCTGCCCAGCTACAGGATTCTGCCCATTCACAGGCTTCTGTCCATTTACAGGCTTCTGCCCAGCTAGAGGCTTCTGCCCATTCACAGGCTTCTGCCCAGCTACAGGCTTCTGCCCAGCTACAGGCTTATGCCCATTCACAGGCTTCTGCCCAGCTACAGGCTTCTGCCAATTCACAGGCTTCTGCCCATTCACAGGCTTCTGCCCAGCTACAGGCTTCTGCACAGCTACAGGCTTCTGCCCATTCACAGGCTTCTGCCCAGGTACAGGCTTCTGCCCATTCACAGGCTTTTGCCCAGCAACAGGCTTTTGCCCATTCACCGGCTTCTGCCCAGCTACAGGCTTCTGCCCAGCTACAGGCTTCTGCCCATTCACCGGCTTCTGCCCAGCTACAGGCTTCTGCCCAGCTACAGGCTTCTGCCCATTCACAGGCTTCTGTCCATTTACAGGCTTCTGCCCAGCTAGAGGCTTCTGCCCATTCACAGGCTTCTGCCTAGCTACAGGCTTCTGCCCATTCACAGGCTTCTGCCCAGCTAGAGGCTTCTGCCCATTCACAGGCTTCTGCCTAGCTAGAGGCTTCTGCCCATTCACAGGCTTCTGCCCAGCTACAGTTTTCTGCCCAGGTACAGGCTTCTGTCCATTCACAGGCTTCTGCCCAGCTACAGGCTTCTGCCCAGCTACAGGCTTCTACCCATTCACAGGCTTCTGCCCAGCTACAGGCTTCTGCCCAGCTACAGGCTTCTGCCCATTCACAGGCTTCTGCCCAGCTACAGGTTTCTGCCCAGCTACAGGCTTCTGCCCATTCACAGGCTTCTGCCCATTCACAGGCTTCTGCCCAGCTACACTCTTCTGCCCAGCTACACTCTTCTGCCGAGCTACAGGCTTCTGCCCAGCTACAGGCTTCTGCCCAGCTACAGGCTTCTGCCCATTCACAGGCTTCTGCCCAGCTACAGGCTTCTGCACAGCTACAGGCTTCTGTCCATTTACAGGTTTCTGCCCATTCACAGGATTCTGCCCAGCTACAGGCTTCTGCCCAGGTAAAGGCTTCTGCCCATTCACAGGCTTCTGCCCATTCACAGGCTTCTGCCCAGCTACAGGCTTTTGTCCATTCACAGGCTTCTGGCCAGGTACAGGCTTCTGCCCATTCACAGGCTTCTGCCCAGCTACAGGCTTCTGCCAATTCACAGGCTTCTGCCCATTCACAGACTTCTGCCCAGCTACAGACCTCTGCCCAGCTACAGGCTTCTGCCAATTCACCGGCTTCTGCCCAGCTACAGGCTTCTGCCCAGCTACAGGCTTCTGCCAATCCACAGGCTACTGCCCAGCTACAGGCTTCTGCCCAGCTACAGGCTTCTGTCCATTTACAGGCTTCTGCCCAGCTACAGGCTTCTGCCCAGCTACAGGCTTCTGTCCATTTACAGGCTTCTGTCCATTCACAGGCTTCTGACCAGCTACAAGCTTCTGCCCAGCTACAGGCTTCTGCCCATTCACAGGCTTCTGCCCAGCTACAGGCTTCTGCCCAGCTACAGGCTTCTGCCCATTCACAGGCTTCTGCCCAGCTACAGGCCTCTGCCCAGCTACAGGCTTCTGCCCATTCACAGGCTTCTGCCCAGCTACAGGCTTCTGCCCATTCACAGGCTTCTGCCCATTCACAGGCTTCTGCCCAGCTACAGGCTTCTGCCCATTCACAGGCTTCTGCCCAGTCACAGGTATCTGCCCAGCTACAGACTTCTGACCATTCACAGGCTTCTGCCCATTCACAGGCTTCTGCCCAGCTACAGGCTTTTGCCCAGCTACAGGCTTCTGCCCATTCACAGGCTTCTGCCCAGCTACAGGCTTCTGCCCAGCTACAGGCTTCTGCCCATTCACAGGCTTCTGTCCATTTACAGGCTTCTGCCCAGCTAGAGGCTTCTGCCCATTCACAGGCTTCTGCCCAGCTACAGGCTTCTGCCCATTCACAGGCTTCTGCCCAGCTACAGTTTTCTGCCCAGGTACAGGCTTCTGCCCAGCTACAGGCTTCTGCCCATTCACAGGCTTCTGCCCATTCACAGGCTTCTGCCCATTCACAGGCTTCTGCCCGGCTACAGGCTTCTGCCCGGCTACAGGCTTCTGCCCATTCACAGGCTTCTGCCCATTCACAGGCTTCTGCCCGGCTACAGGCTTCTGCCCGGCTACAGGCTTCTGCCCATTCACAGGCTTCTGGCCAGGTACAGGCTTCTGCCCATTCACAGGCTTCTGCCCATTCACAGGCTTCTGCTCATTCACAGGCTTCTGCCCGGCTACAGGCTTTTGCCCATTCACAGGCTTCTGGCCAGGTACAGGCTTCTGCCCATTCACAGGCTTCTGGCCAGGTACAGGCTTCTGCCCATTCACAGGCTTCTGCCCAGCTACAGGCTTTTGCCCAGCAACAGGCTTTTGCCCATTCACCGGCTTCTGCCCAGCTACAGGCTTCTGCCCAGCTACAGGCTTCTGCCCATTCACAGGCTTCTGCCCAGCTACAGGCTTCTGCCCAGCTACAGGCTTCTGCCCATTCACAGGCTTCTGCCCAGCTACAGGCTTCTGCCCAGCTACAGGCTTCTGCCCATTCACAGGCTTCTGCCCAGCTACAGGCTTCTGCCCAGCTACAGGCTTCTGCCCAGCAACAGGCTTCTGCCCATTCACAGGCTTCTGCCCAGCTACAGGCTTCTGCCCAGCAACAGGCTTCTGCCCATTCACAGGCTTCTGCCCAGCTACAGGCCTCTGCCCAGCTACAGGCTTCTGCCAATTCACAGGCTTCTGCCCAGCTACAGGCTTCTGCCCAGCTACAGGCTTCTGTCCATTTACAGGCTTCTGCCCATTCACAGGCTTCTGACCAGCTACAAGCTACTGCCCAACTACAGGCTTCTGCCCATTCACAGGCTTCTGCCCAGGTACAGGCTTCTGTCCATTCACAGGCTTCTGCCCAGCTACAGGCTTCTGCCCAGCTACAGGCTTCTACACATTCACAGGCTTCTGCCCAGCTACAGGCCTCTCCCCAGCTACAGGCTTCTGCCAATTCACAGGCTTCTGCCCAGCTACAGGCTTCTGCCCAGCTACAGGCTTCTGCCCAGCTACAGGCTTCTGTCCATTTACAGGCTTCTGTCCATTTACAGGCTTCTGACCTGCTACAAGCTTCTGCCCAACTACAGGCTTCTGCCCATTCACAGGCTTCTGCCCAGCTACAGGCTTCTGCCGATTCACAGGCTTCTGCCCATTCACAGGCTTCTGCACAGCTACAGGCTTCTGCACAGCTACAGGCTTCTGCCCATTCACAGGCTTCTGCCCAGCTACAGGCTTCTGCCCATTCACAGGCTTCTGCCCAGCTACAGGCTTCTGCCCAGCTACAGGCTTCTGCCCATTCACAGGCTTCTGCCCAGCTACAGGCTTCTGCCCATTCACAGGCTTCTGCCCAGCTACAGGCTTCTGCCCAGCTACAGGCTTCTGCCCATTCAGGCTTCTGTCCATTTACAGGCTTCTGCCCAGCGAGAGCCTTCTGCCCATTCACAGGCTTCTGCCCAGCTACAGGCTTCTGCCCAGCTACAGACTTCTTCCCATTCACAGGCTTCTGCCCAGCTACAGGCTTCTGCCCATTCACAGGCTTCTGCCCAGCTACAGGCTTCTGCCCATTCACAGGCTTCTGTCCATTTACAGGCTTTTACCCAGCTAGAGGCTTCTGCCCATTCACAGGCTTCTGCCCAGCTACGGGCTTCTGCCCAGCTACAGGCTTCTGCCCATTCACAGGCTTCTGCCCAGCTACAGGCTTCTGCCCATTCACCGGCTTCTGCCCATTCACCGGCTTCTGCCCAGCTACAGGCTTCTGCCCAGCTACAGGCTTCTGCCCATTCACAGGCTTCTGTCCATTTACAGGCTTCTGCCCAGCTAGAGGCTTCTGCCCATTCACAGGCTTCTGCCTAGCTACAGGCTTCTGCCCATTCACAGGCTTCTGCCCAGCTAGAGGCTTCTGCCCATTCACAGGCTTCTGCCTAGCTAGAGGCTTCTGCCCATTCACAGGCTTCTGCCCAGCTACAGTTTTCTGCCCAGGTACAGGCTTCTGTCCATTCACAGGCTTCTGCCCAGCTACAGGCTTCTGCCCAGCTACAGGCTTCTACCCATTCACAGGCTTCTGCCCAGCTACAGGCTTCTGCCCAGCTACAGGCTTCTGCCCATTCACAGGCTTCTGCCCAGCTACAGGTTTCTGCCCAGCTACAGGCTTCTGCCCATTCACAGGCTTCTGCCCATTCACAGGCTTCTGCCCAGCTACAGGCTTCTGCCGAGCTACAGGCTTCTGCCCAGCTACAGGCTTCTGCCCAGCTACAGGCTTCTGCCCATTCACAGGCTTCTGCCCAGCTACAGGCTTCTGCACAGCTACAGGCTTCTGTCCATTTACAGGTTTCTGCCCATTCACAGGATTCTGCCCAGCTACAGGCTTCTGCCCAGGTAAAGGCTTCTGCCCATTCACAGGCTTCTGCCCATTCACAGGCTTCTGCCCAGCTACAGGCTTTTGTCCATTCACAGGCTTCTGGCCAGGTACAGGCTTCTGCCCATTCACAGGCTTCTGCCCAGCTACAGGCTTCTGCCAATTCACAGGCTTCTGCCCATTCACAGACTTCTGCCCAGCTACAGACCTCTGCCCAGCTACAGGCTTCTGCCAATTCACCGGCTTCTGCCCAGCTACAGGCTTCTGCCCAGCTACAGGCTTCTGCCAATCCACAGGCTACTGCTCAGCTACAGGCTTCTGCCCAGCTACAGGCTTCTGTCCATTTACAGGCTTCTGCCCAGCTACAGGCTTCTGCCCAGCTACAGGCTTCTGTCCATTTACAGGCTTCTGTCCATTCACAGGCTTCTGACCAGCTACAAGCTTCTGCCCAGCTACAGGCTTCTGCCCATTCACAGGCTTCTGCCCAGCTACAGGCTTCTGCCCAGCTACAGGCTTCTGCCCATTCACAGGCTTCTGCCCAGCTACAGGCCTCTGCCCAGCTACAGGCTTCTGCCCATTCACAGGCTTCTGCCCAGCTACAGGCTTCTGCCCATTCACAGGCTTCTGCCCATTCACAGGCTTCTGGCCAGGTACAGGCTTCTGCCCATTCACAGGCTTCTGCCCAGTCACAGGTATCTGCCCAGCTACAGGCTTCTGACCATTCACAGGCTTCTGCCCATTCACAGGCTTCTGCCCAGCTACAGGCTTTTGCCCAGCAACAGGCTTTTGCCCATTCACAGGCTTCTGCCCAGCTACAGTTTTCTGCCCAGGTACAGGCTTCTGTCCATTCACAGGCTTCTGCCCAGCTACAGGCTTCTGCCCAGCTACAGGCTTCTACCCATTCACAGGCTTTTGCCCAGCAACAGGCTTTTGCCCATTCACCGGCTTCTGCCTAGCTACAGGCTTCTGCCCAGCTACAGGCTTCTGCCCATTCACAGGCTTCTGCCCAGCTACAGGCTTCTGCCCAGCTACAGGCTTCTGCCCATTCACAGGCTTCTGTCCTTTTACAGGCTTCTGTCCTTTTACAGGCTTCTGCCCAGCTACAGGATTCTGCCCATTTACAGGCTTCTGTCCATTTACAGGCTTCTGCCCAGCTAGAGGCTTCTGCCCATTCACAGGCTTCTGCCCAGCTACAGGCTTCAGCCCAGCTACAGGCTTATGCCCATTCACAGGCTTCTGCCCAGCTACAGGCTTCTGCCAATTCACAGGCTTCTGCCCATTCACAGGCTTCTGCCCAGCTACAGGCTTCTGCACAGCTACAGGCTTCTGCCCATTCACAGGCTTCTGCCCAGGTACAGGCTTCTGCCCATTCACAGGCTTTTGCCCAGCAACAGGCTTTTGCCCATTCACCGGCTTCTGCCCAGCTACAGGCTTCTGCCCAGCTACAGGCTTCTGCCCATTCACCGGCTTCTGCCCAGCTACAGGCTTCTGCCCAGCTACAGGCTTCTGCCCATTCACAGGCTTCTGTCCATTTACAGGCTTCTGCCCAGCTAGAGGCTTCTGCCCATTCACAGGCTTCTGCCTAGCTACAGGCTTCTGCCCATTCACAGGCTTCTGCCCAGCTAGAGGCTTCTGCCCATTCACAGGCTTCTGCCTAGCTAGAGGCTTCTGCCCATTCACAGGCTTCTGCCCAGCTACAGTTTTCTGCCCAGGTACAGGCTTCTGTCCATTCACAGGCTTCTGCCCAGCTACAGGCTTCTGCCCAGCTACAGGCTTCTACCCATTCACAGGCTTCTGCCCAGCTACAGGCTTCTGCCCAGCTACAGGCTTCTGCCCATTCACAGGCTTCTGCCCAGCTACAGGTTTCTGCCCAGCTACAGGCTTCTGCCCATTCACAGGCTTCTGCCCATTCACAGGCTTCTGCCCAGCTACACTCTTCTGCCGAGCTACAGGCTTCTGCCCAGCTACAGGCTTCTGCCCAGCTACAGGCTTCTGCCCATTCACAGGCTTCTGCCCAGCTACAGGCTTCTGCACAGCTACAGGCTTCTGTCCATTTACAGGTTTCTGCCCATTCACAGGATTCTGCCCAGCTACAGGCTTCTGCCCAGGTAAAGGCTTCTGCCCATTCACAGGCTTCTGCCCATTCACAGGCTTCTGCCCAGCTACAGGCTTTTGTCCATTCACAGGCTTCTGGCCAGGTACAGGCTTCTGCCCATTCACAGGCTTCTGCCCAGCTACAGGCTTCTGCCAATTCACAGGCTTCTGCCCATTCACAGACTTCTGCCCAGCTACAGACCTCTGCCCAGCTACAGGCTTCTGCCAATTCACCGGCTTCTGCCCAGCTACAGGCTTCTGCCCAGCTACAGGCTTCTGCCAATCCACAGGCTACTGCCCAGCTACAGGCTTCTGCCCAGCTACAGGCTTCTGTCCATTTACAGGCTTCTGCCCAGCTACAGGCTTCTGCCCAGCTACAGGCTTCTGTCCATTTACAGGCTTCTGTCCATTCACAGGCTTCTGACCAGCTACAAGCTTCTGCCCAGCTACAGGCTTCTGCCCATTCACAGGCTTCTGCCCAGCTACAGGCTTCTGCCCAGCTACAGGCTTCTGCCCATTCACAGGCTTCTGCCCAGCTACAGGCCTCTGCCCAGCTACAGGCTTCTGCCCATTCACAGGCTTCTGCCCAGCTACAGGCTTCTGCCCATTCACAGGCTTCTGCCCATTCACAGGCTTCTGCCCAGCTACAGGCTTCTGCCCATTCACAGGCTTCTGCCCAGTCACAGGTATCTGCCCAGCTACAGACTTCTGACCATTCACAGGCTTCTGCCCATTCACAGGCTTCTGCCCAGCTACAGGCTTTTGCCCAGCTACAGGCTTCTGCCCATTCACAGGCTTCTGCCCAGCTACAGGCTTCTGCCCAGCTACAGGCTTCTGCCCATTCACAGGCTTCTGTCCATTTACAGGCTTCTGCCCAGCTAGAGGCTTCTGCCCATTCACAGGCTTCTGCCCAGCTACAGGCTTCTGCCCATTCACAGGCTTCTGCCCAGCTACAGTTTTCTGCCCAGGTACAGGCTTCTGCCCAGCTACAGGCTTCTGCCCATTCACAGGCTTCTGCCCATTCACAGGCTTCTGCCCATTCACAGGCTTCTGCCCGGCTACAGGCTTCTGCCCGGCTACAGGCTTCTGCCCATTCACAGGCTTCTGCCCATTCACAGGCTTCTGCCCGGCTACAGGCTTCTGCCCGGCTACAGGCTTCTGCCCATTCACAGGCTTCTGGCCAGGTACAGGCTTCTGCCCATTCACAGGCTTCTGCCCATTCACAGGCTTCTGCCCATTCACAGGCTTCTGCCCGGCTACAGGCTTTTGCCCATTCACAGGCTTTTGCCCAGCAACAGGCTTTTGCCCATTCACCGGCTTCTGCCCAGCTACAGGCTTCTGCCCAGCTACAGGCTTCTGCCCATTCACAGGCTTCTGCCCAGCTACAGGCTTCTGCCCAGCTACAGGCTTCTGCCCATTCACAGGCTTCTGCCCAGCTACAGGCTTCTGCCCAGCTACAGGCTTCTGCCCATTCACAGGCTTCTGCCCAGCTACAGGCTTCTGCCCAGCTACAGGCTTCTGCCCAGCAACAGGCTTCTGCCCATTCACAGGCTTCTGCCCAGCTACAGGCCTCTGCCCAGCTACAGGCTTCTGCCAATTCACAGGCTTCTGCCCAGCTACAGGCTTCTGCCCAGCTACAGGCTTCTGTCCATTTACAGGCTTCTGTCCATTTACAGGCTTCTGACCAGCTACAAGCTACTGCCCAACTACAGGCTTCTGCCCATTCACAGGCTTCTGCCCAGGTACAGGCTTCTGTCCATTCACAGGCTTCTGCCCAGCTACAGGCTTCTGCCCAGCTACAGGCTTCTGCCCATTCACAGGCTTCTGCCCAGCTACAGGCCTCTCCCCAGCTACAGGCTTCTGCCAATTCACAGGCTTCTGCCCAGCTACAGGCTTCTGCCCAGCTACAGGCTTCTGCCCAGCTACAGGCTTCTGTCCATTTACAGGCTTCTGTCCATTTACAGGCTTCTGACCAGCTACAAGCTTCTGCCCAACTACAGGCTTCTGCCCATTCACAGGCTTCTGCCCAGCTACAGGCTTCTGCCGATTCACAGGCTTCTGCCCATTCACAGGCTTCTGCACAGCTACAGGCTTCTGCACAGCTACAGGCTTCTGCCCATTCACAGGCTTCTGCCCAGCTACAGGCTTCTGCCCATTCACAGGCTTCTGCCCAGCTACAGGCTTCTGCCCAGCTACAGGCTTCTGCCCATTCACAGGCTTCTGCCCAGCTACAGGCTTCTGCCCATTCACAGGCTTCTGCCCAGCTACAGGCTTCTGCCCAGCTACAGGCTTCTGCCCATTCAGGCTTCTGTCCATTTACAGGCTTCTGCCCAGCGAGAGCCTTCTGCCCATTCACAGGCTTCTGCCCAGCTACAGGCTTCTGCCCAGCTACAGACTTCTTCCCATTCACAGGCTTCTGCCCAGCTACAGGCTTCTGCCCAGCTACAGGCTTCTGCCCAGCTACAGGCTTCTGCCCATTCACAGGCTTCTGCCGATTCACAGGCTTCTGCCCAGCTACAGGCCTCTGCCCAGCTACAGGCTTTTGCCCATTCACAGGCTTCTGGCCAGGTACAGGCTTCTGCCCATTCACAGGCTTCTGGCCAGGTACAGGCTTCTGCCCATTCACAGGCTTCTGCCCATTCACAGGTTTCTGCCCAGCTACAGGCTTCTGCCCATTCACAGGCTTCTGCCCAGCTACAGGCTTCTGCCCAGCTACAGGCTTCTGCCCATTCACAGGCTTCTGCCCAGCTACAGGCTTCTGCCCAGCTACAGGCTTCTGCCCATTCACAGGCTTCTGCCCAGCTACAGGCTTCTGCCCAGCTACAGGCTTCTGCCCAGCAACAGGCTTCTGCCCATTCACAGGCTTCTGCCCAGCTACAGGCCTCTGCCCAGCTACAGGCTTCTGCCAATTCACAGGCTTCTGCCCAGCTACAGGCTTCTGCCCAGCTACAGGCTTCTGTCCATTTACAGGCTTCTGTCCATTTACAGGCTTCTGACCAGCTACAAGCTACTGCCCAACTACAGGCTTCTGCCCATTCACAGGCTTCTGCCCAGGTACAGGCTTCTGTCCATTCACAGGCTTCTGCCCAGCTACAGGCTTCTGCCCAGCTACAGGCTTCTGCCCATTCACAGGCTTCTGCCCAGCTACAGGCCTCTCCCCAGCTACAGGCTTCTGCCAATTCACAGGCTTCTGCCCAGCTACAGGCTTCTGCCCAGCTACAGGCTTCTGCCCAGCTACAGGCTTCTGTCCATTTACAGGCTTCTGTCCATTTACAGGCTTCTGACCAGCTACAAGCTTCTGCCCAACTACAGGCTTCTGCCCATTCACAGGCTTCTACCCAGCTACAGGCTTCTGCCGATTCACAGGCTTCTGCCCATTCACAGGCTTCTGCACAGCTACAGGCTTCTGCACAGCTACAGGCTTCTGCCCATTCACAGGCTTCTGCCCAGCTACAGGCTTCTGCCCATTCACAGGCTTCTGCCCAGCTACAGGCTTCTGCCCAGCTACAGGCTTCTGCCCATTCACAGGCTTCTGCCCAGCTACAGGCTTCTGCCCATTCACAGGCTTCTGCCCAGCTACAGGCTTCTGCCCAGCTACAGGCTTCTGCCCATTCAGGCTTCTGTCCATTTACAGGCTTCTGCCCAGCGAGAGCCTTCTGCCCATTCACAGGCTTCTGCCCAGCTACAGGCTTCTGCCCAGCTACAGACTTCTTCCCATTCACAGGCTTCTGCCCAGCTACAGGCTTCTGCCCAGCTACAGGCTTCTGCCCAGCTACAGGCTTCTGCCCATTCACAGGCTTCTGCCGATTCACAGGCTTCTGCCCAGCTACAGGCCTCTGCCCAGCTACAGGCTTTTGCCCATTCACAGGCTTCTGGCCAGGTACAGGCTTCTGCCCATTCACAGGCTTCTGGCCAGGTACAGGCTTCTGCCCATTCACAGGCTTCTGCCCATTCACAGGTTTCTGCCCAGCTACAGGCTTCTGCCCATTCACAGGCTTCTGCCCAGCTACAGGCTTCTGCACAGCTACAGGCTTCTGCCCATTCACAGGCTTCTGCCCAGGTACAGGCTTCTGCACAGCTACAGGCTTCTGCCCATTCACAGGCTTCTGCCCAGGTACAGGCTTCTGCCCATTCACAGGCTTGTGCTCAGCTACAGGCTTCTGCCCATTGACATGCTTCTGCCCAGCTACAGTTTTCTGCCCAGGTACAGGCTTCTGTCCATTCACAGGCCTCTGCCCAGCTACAGGCTTCTGCCCAGCTACAGGCTTCTGCCCATTCACAGGCTTCTGCCCAGCTACAGGCTTCTGCCCAGCTACAGGCTTCTGCCCATTCACAGGCTTCTGTCCATTTACAGGCTTCTGCCCAGCTAGAGGCTTCTGCCCATTCACAGGCTTCAGCCCAGCTACAGGCTTCTGCCCATTCACAGGCTTCTGCCCAGCTACAGTTTTCTGCCCAGGTACAGGCTTCTGCCCATTCACAGGCTTCTGCCCAGCTACAGGCTTCTGCCCAGCTACAGGCTTCTGCCCAGCTACAGGCTTCTGCCCAGCTACAGGCTTCTGCCCATTCACAGGCTTCTGCCGATTCACAGGCTTCTGCCCAGCTACAGGCCTCTGCCCAGCTACAGGCTTTTGCCCATTCACAGGCTTCTGGCCAGGTACAGGCTTCTGCCCATTCACAGGCTTCTGGCCAGGTACAGGCTTCTGCCCATTCACAGGCTTCTGCCCATTCACAGGTTTCTGCCCAGCTACAGGCTTCTGCCCATTCACAGGCTTCTGCCCAGCTACAGGCTTCTGCACAGCTACAGGCTTCTGCCCATTCACAGGCTTCTGCCCAGGTACAGGCTTCTGCCCATTCACAGGCTTGTGCTCAGCTACAGGCTTCTGCCCATTGACATGCTTCTGCCCAGCTACAGTTTTCTGCCCAGGTACAGGCTTCTGTCCATTCACAGGCCTCTGCCCAGCTACAGGCTTCTGCCCATTCACAGGCTTCTGCCCAGCTACAGGCTTCTGCCCATTCACAGGCTTCTGCCCATTCACAGGCCTCTGCCCGGTTACAGGCTTTTGCCCATTCACAGGCTTCTGGCCAGTTACAGGCTTCTGCCCATTCACAGGCTTCTGGCCAGATACAGGCTTCTGCCCATTCACAGGCTTCTGCCCAGTCACAGGTATCTGCCCAGCTACAGGCTTCTGACCATTCACCGGCTTCTGCCCAGCTACAGGCTTCTGCCCAGCTACAGGCTTCTGCCCATTCACAGGCTTCTGCCCAGCTACAGGCTTCTGCCCAGCTACAGGCTTCTGCCCATTCACAGGCTTCTGTCCATTTACAGGCTTCTGCCCAGCTAGAGGCTTCTGCCCATACACAGGCTTCTGCCCAGCTACAGCCTTCTGCCCAGCTACAGGCTTCTGCCCATTCACCGGCTTCTGCCCAGCTACAGGCTTCTGCCCATTCACAGGCTTCTGCCCAGCTACAGGCTTCTGCCCAGCTACAGGCTTCTGCCCATTCACAGGCTTCTGCCCAGCTACAGGCCTCTGCCCAGCTACAGGCTTCTACCAATTCACAGGCTTCTGCCCAGCTACAGGCTTCTGCCTATTCACAGGCTTCTGCCCAGCTACAGGCTTCTGCCCAGCTACAGGCTTCTGCTCATTCACAGGCTTCTGCCCAGCTACAGCCTTCTGCCCAGCTACAGGCTTCTGCCCATTCACCGGCTTCTGCCCAGCTACAGGCTTCTGCCCATTCACAGGCTTCTGCCCAGCTACAGGCTTCTGCCCAGCTACAGGCTTCTGACCATTCACAGGCTTCTGCCCAGCTACAGGCCTCTGCCCAGCTACAGGCTTCTACCAATTCACAGGCTTCTGCCCAGCTAGAGGCTTCTGCCCAGCTACAGGCTTCTGCCTATTCACAGGCTTCTGCCCAGCTACAGGCTTCTGCCCAGCTACAGGCTTCTGCCCATTCACCGGCTTCTGCCCATTCACCGGCTTCTGCCCAGCTACAGGCTTCTGCCCAGCTACAGGCTTCTGCCCATTCACCGGCTTCTGCCCAGCTACAGGCCTCTGCCCAGCTACAGGCTTCTACCAATTCACAGGCTTCTGCCCAGCTACAGGCTTCTGCCTATTCACAGGCTTCTGCCCAGCTACAGGCTTCTGCCCAGCTACAGGCTTCTGCCCATTCACCGGCTTCTGCCCAGCTACAGGCTTCTGCCCAGCTACAGGCTTCTGCCGATTCACCGGCTTCTGCCCAGCTACAGGCTTCTGCCCAGCTACAGGCTTCTGCCCATTCACAGGCTTCTGTCCATTCACAGGCTTCTGCCCAGCTAGAGGCTTCTGCCCATTCACAGGCTTCTGCCCAGCTACAGGCCTCTGCCCATTCACAGGCTTCTGCCCAGCTACAGGCTTCTGCCCAGCTTCAGGCTTCTGCCCATTCACAGGCTTCTGCCCAGCTACAGTTTTCTGCCCAGGTACAGGCTTCTGTCCATTCACAGGCTTCTGCCCAGCTACAGGCTTCTGCCCAGCTACAGGCTTCTGCCCATTCACAGGCTTCTGCCCAGCTACAGGCTTCTGCCCAGCTACAGGCTTCTGCCCATTCACAGGCTTCTGCCCAGCTACAGGCTTCTGCCGATTCACAGGCTTCTGCCCATTCACAGGCTTCTGCACAGCTACAGGCTTCTGCACAGCTACAGGCTTCTGCCCATTCACAGGCTTCTGCCCAGCTACAGGCTTCTGCCCATTCACAGGCTTCTGCCCAGCTACAGGCTTCTGCCCAGATACAGGCTTCTGCCCATTCACAGGCTTCTGCCCAGCTACAGGCTTCTGCCCATTCACAGGCTTCTGCCCAGCTACAGGCTTCTGCCCAGCTACAGGCTTCTGCCCATTCAGGCTTCTGTCCATTTACAGGCTTCTGCCCAGCGAGAGCCTTCTGCCCATTCACAGGCTTCTGCCCAGCTACAGGCTTCTGCCCAGCTACAGACTTCTTCCCATTCACAGGCTTCTGCCCAGCTACAGGCTTCTGCCCATTCACAGGCTTCTGCCCAGCTACAGGCTTCTGCCCATTCACAGGCTTCTGTCCATTTACAGGCTTTTACCCAGCTAGAGGCTTCTGCCCATTCACAGGCTTCTGCCCAGCTACGGGCTTCTGCCCAGCTACAGGCTTCTGCCCATTCACAGGCTTCTGCCCAGCTACAGGCTTCTGCCCATTCACCGGCTTCTGCCCATTCACCGGCTTCTGCCCAGCTACAGGCTTCTGCCCAGCTACAGGCTTCTGCCCATTCACAGGCTTCTGTCCATTTACAGGCTTCTGCCCAGCTAGAGGCTTCTGCCCATTCACAGGCTTCTGCCTAGCTACAGGCTTCTGCCCATTCACAGGCTTCTGCCCAGCTAGAGGCTTCTGCCCATTCACAGGCTTCTGCCTAGCTAGAGGCTTCTGCCCATTCACAGGCTTCTGCCCAGCTACAGTTTTCTGCCCAGGTACAGGCTTCTGTCCATTCACAGGCTTCTGCCCAGCTACAGGCTTCTGCCCAGCTACAGGCTTCTACCCATTCACAGGCTTCTGCCCAGCTACAGGCTTCTGCCCAGCTACAGGCTTCTGCCCATTCACAGGCTTCTGCCCAGCTACAGGTTTCTGCCCAGCTACAGGCTTCTGCCCATTCACAGGCTTCTGCCCATTCACAGGCTTCTGCCCAGCTACAGGCTTCTGCCGAGCTACAGGCTTCTGCCCAGCTACAGGCTTCTGCCCAGCTACAGGCTTCTGCCCATTCACAGGCTTCTGCCCAGCTACAGGCTTCTGCACAGCTACAGGCTTCTGTCCATTTACAGGTTTCTGCCCATTCACAGGATTCTGCCCAGCTACAGGCTTCTGCCCAGGTAAAGGCTTCTGCCCATTCACAGGCTTCTGCCCATTCACAGGCTTCTGCCCAGCTACAGGCTTTTGTCCATTCACAGGCTTCTGGCCAGGTACAGGCTTCTGCCCATTCACAGGCTTCTGCCCAGCTACAGGCTTCTGCCAATTCACAGGCTTCTGCCCATTCACAGACTTCTGCCCAGCTACAGACCTCTGCCCAGCTACAGGCTTCTGCCAATTCACCGGCTTCTGCCCAGCTACAGGCTTCTGCCCAGCTACAGGCTTCTGCCAATCCACAGGCTACTGCTCAGCTACAGGCTTCTGCCCAGCTACAGGCTTCTGTCCATTTACAGGCTTCTGCCCAGCTACAGGCTTCTGCCCAGCTACAGGCTTCTGTCCATTTACAGGCTTCTGTCCATTCACAGGCTTCTGACCAGCTACAAGCTTCTGCCCAGCTACAGGCTTCTGCCCATTCACAGGCTTCTGCCCAGCTACAGGCTTCTGCCCAGCTACAGGCTTCTGCCCATTCACAGGCTTCTGCCCAGCTACAGGCCTCTGCCCAGCTACAGGCTTCTGCCCATTCACAGGCTTCTGCCCAGCTACAGGCTTCTGCCCATTCACAGGCTTCTGCCCATTCACAGGCTTCTGGCCAGGTACAGGCTTCTGCCCATTCACAGGCTTCTGCCCAGTCACAGGTATCTGCCCAGCTACAGGCTTCTGACCATTCACAGGCTTCTGCCCATTCACAGGCTTCTGCCCAGCTACAGGCTTTTGCCCAGCAACAGGCTTTTGCCCATTCACAGGCTTCTGCCCAGCTACAGTTTTCTGCCCAGGTACAGGCTTCTGTCCATTCACAGGCTTCTGCCCAGCTACAGGCTTCTGCCCAGCTACAGGCTTCTACCCATTCACAGGCTTTTGCCCAGCAACAGGCTTTTGCCCATTCACCGGCTTCTGCCTAGCTACAGGCTTCTGCCCAGCTACAGGCTTCTGCCCATTCACAGGCTTCTGCCCAGCTACAGGCTTCTGCCCAGCTACAGGCTTCTGCCCATTCACAGGCTTCTGTCCTTTTACAGGCTTCTGTCCTTTTACAGGCTTCTGCCCAGCTACAGGATTCTGCCCATTTACAGGCTTCTGTCCATTTACAGGCTTCTGCCCAGCTAGAGGCTTCTGCCCATTCACAGGCTTCTGCCCAGCTACAGGCTTCAGCCCAGCTACAGGCTTATGCCCATTCACAGGCTTCTGCCCAGCTACAGGCTTCTGCCAATTCACAGGCTTCTGCCCATTCACAGGCTTCTGCCCAGCTACAGGCTTCTGCACAGCTACAGGCTTCTGCCCATTCACAGGCTTCTGCCCAGGTACAGGCTTCTGCCCATTCACAGGCTTTTGCCCAGCAACAGGCTTTTGCCCATTCACCGGCTTCTGCCCAGCTACAGGCTTCTGCCCAGCTACAGGCTTCTGCCCATTCACCGGCTTCTGCCCAGCTACAGGCTTCTGCCCAGCTACAGGCTTCTGCCCATTCACAGGCTTCTGTCCATTTACAGGCTTCTGCCCAGCTAGAGGCTTCTGCCCATTCACAGGCTTCTGCCTAGCTACAGGCTTCTGCCCATTCACAGGCTTCTGCCCAGCTAGAGGCTTCTGCCCATTCACAGGCTTCTGCCTAGCTAGAGGCTTCTGCCCATTCACAGGCTTCTGCCCAGCTACAGTTTTCTGCCCAGGTACAGGCTTCTGTCCATTCACAGGCTTCTGCCCAGCTACAGGCTTCTGCCCAGCTACAGGCTTCTACCCATTCACAGGCTTCTGCCCAGCTACAGGCTTCTGCCCAGCTACAGGCTTCTGCCCATTCACAGGCTTCTGACCAGCTACAGGTTTCTGCCCAGCTACAGGCTTCTGCCCATTCACAGGCTTCTGCCCATTCACAGGCTTCTGCCCAGCTACACTCTTCTGCCGAGCTACAGGCTTCTGCCCAGCTACAGGCTTCTGCCCAGCTACAGGCTTCTGCCCATTCACAGGCTTCTGCCCAGCTACAGGCTTCTGCACAGCTACAGGCTTCTGTCCATTTACAGGTTTCTGCCCATTCACAGGATTCTGCCCAGCTACAGGCTTCTGCCCAGGTAAAGGCTTCTGCCCATTCACAGGCTTCTGCCCATTCACAGGCTTCTGCCCAGCTACAGGCTTTTGTCCATTCACAGGCTTCTGGCCAGGTACAGGCTTCTGCCCATTCACAGGCTTCTGCCCAGCTACAGGCTTCTGCCAATTCACAGGCTTCTGCCCATTCACAGACTTCTGCCCAGCTACAGACCTCTGCCCAGCTACAGGCTTCTGCCAATTCACCGGCTTCTGCCCAGCTACAGGCTTCTGCCCAGCTACAGGCTTCTGCCAATCCACAGGCTACTGCCCAGCTACAGGCTTCTGCCCAGCTACAGGCTTCTGTCCATTTACAGGCTTCTGCCCAGCTACAGGCTTCTGCCCAGCTACAGGCTTCTGTCCATTTACAGGCTTCTGTCCATTCACAGGCTTCTGACCAGCTACAAGCTTCTGCCCAGCTACAGGCTTCTGCCCATTCACAGGCTTCTGCCCAGCTACAGGCTTCTGCCCAGCTACAGGCTTCTGCCCATTCACAGGCTTCTGCCCAGCTACAGGCCTCTGCCCAGCTACAGGCTTCTGCCCATTCACAGGCTTCTGCCCAGCTACAGGCTTCTGCCCATTCACAGGCTTCTGCCCATTCACAGGCTTCTGCCCAGCTACAGGCTTCTGCCCATTCACAGGCTTCTGCCCAGTCACAGGTATCTGCCCAGCTACAGACTTCTGACCATTCACAGGCTTCTGCCCATTCACAGGCTTCTGCCCAGCTACAGGCTTTTGCCCAGCTACAGGCTTCTGCCCATTCACAGGCTTCTGCCCAGCTACAGGCTTCTGCCCAGCTACAGGCTTCTGCCCATTCACAGGCTTCTGTCCATTTACAGGCTTCTGCCCAGCTAGAGGCTTCTGCCCATTCACAGGCTTCTGCCCAGCTACAGGCTTCTGCCCATTCACAGGCTTCTGCCCAGCTACAGTTTTCTGCCCAGGTACAGGCTTCTGCCCAGCTACAGGCTTCTGCCCATTCACAGGCTTCTGCCCATTCACAGGCTTCTGCCCATTCACAGGCTTCTGCCCGGCTACAGGCTTCTGCCCGGCTACAGGCTTCTGCCCATTCACAGGCTTCTGCCCATTCACAGGCTTCTGCCCGGCTACAGGCTTCTGCCCGGCTACAGGCTTCTGCCCATTCACAGGCTTCTGGCCAGGTACAGGCTTCTGCCCATTCACAGGCTTCTGCCCATTCACAGGCTTCTGCCCATTCACAGGCTTCTGCCCGGCTACAGGCTTTTGCCCATTCACAGGCTTTTGCCCAGCAACAGGCTTTTGCCCATTCACCGGCTTCTGCCCAGCTACAGGCTTCTGCCCAGCTACAGGCTTCTGCCCATTCACAGGCTTCTGCCCAGCTACAGGCTTCTGCCCAGCTACAGGCTTCTGCCCATTCACAGGCTTCTGCCCAGCTACAGGCTTCTGCCCAGCTACAGGCTTCTGCCCATTCACAGGCTTCTGCCCAGCTACAGGCTTCTGCCCAGCTACAGGCTTCTGCCCAGCAACAGGCTTCTGCCCATTCACAGGCTTCTGCCCAGCTACAGGCCTCTGCCCAGCTACAGGCTTCTGCCAATTCACAGGCTTCTGCCCAGCTACAGGCTTCTGCCCAGCTACAGGCTTCTGTCCATTTACAGGCTTCTGTCCATTTACAGGCTTCTGACCAGCTACAAGCTACTGCCCAACTACAGGCTTCTGCCCATTCACAGGCTTCTGCCCAGGTACAGGCTTCTGTCCATTCACAGGCTTCTGCCCAGCTACAGGCTTCTGCCCAGCTACAGGCTTCTGCCCATTCACAGGCTTCTGCCCAGCTACAGGCCTCTCCCCAGCTACAGGCTTCTGCCAATTCACAGGCTTCTGCCCAGCTACAGGCTTCTGCCCAGCTACAGGCTTCTGCCCAGCTACAGGCTTCTGTCCATTTACAGGCTTCTGTCCATTTACAGGCTTCTGACCAGCTACAAGCTTCTGCCCAACTACAGGCTTCTGCCCATTCACAGGCTTCTGCCCAGCTACAGGCTTCTGCCGATTCACAGGCTTCTGCCCATTCACAGGCTTCTGCACAGCTACAGGCTTCTGCACAGCTACAGGCTTCTGCCCATTCACAGGCTTCTGCCCAGCTACAGGCTTCTGCCCATTCACAGGCTTCTGCCCAGCTACAGGCTTCTGCCCAGCTACAGGCTTCTGCCCATTCACAGGCTTCTGCCCAGCTACAGGCTTCTGCCCATTCACAGGCTTCTGCCCAGCTACAGGCTTCTGCCCAGCTACAGGCTTCTGCCCATTCAGGCTTCTGTCCATTTACAGGCTTCTGCCCAGCGAGAGCCTTCTGCCCATTCACAGGCTTCTGCCCAGCTACAGGCTTCTGCCCAGCTACAGACTTCTTCCCATTCACAGGCTTCTGCCCAGCTACAGGCTTCTGCCCAGCTACAGGCTTCTGCCCAGCTACAGGCTTCTGCCCATTCACAGGCTTCTGCCGATTCACAGGCTTCTGCCCAGCTACAGGCCTCTGCCCAGCTACAGGCTTTTGCCCATTCACAGGCTTCTGGCCAGGTACAGGCTTCTGCCCATTCACAGGCTTCTGGCCAGGTACAGGCTTCTGCCCATTCACAGGCTTCTGCCCATTCACAGGTTTCTGCCCAGCTACAGGCTTCTGCCCATTCACAGGCTTCTGCCCAGCTACAGGCTTCTGCCCAGCTACAGGCTTCTGCCCATTCACAGGCTTCTGCCCAGCTACAGGCTTCTGCCCAGCTACAGGCTTCTGCCCATTCACAGGCTTCTGCCCAGCTACAGGCTTCTGCCCAGCTACAGGCTTCTGCCCAGCAACAGGCTTCTGCCCATTCACAGGCTTCTGCCCAGCTACAGGCCTCTGCCCAGCTACAGGCTTCTGCCAATTCACAGGCTTCTGCCCAGCTACAGGCTTCTGCCCAGCTACAGGCTTCTGTCCATTTACAGGCTTCTGTCCATTTACAGGCTTCTGACCAGCTACAAGCTACTGCCCAACTACAGGCTTCTGCCCATTCACAGGCTTCTGCCCAGGTACAGGCTTCTGTCCATTCACAGGCTTCTGCCCAGCTACAGGCTTCTGCCCAGCTACAGGCTTCTGCCCATTCACAGGCTTCTGCCCAGCTACAGGCCTCTCCCCAGCTACAGGCTTCTGCCAATTCACAGGCTTCTGCCCAGCTACAGGCTTCTGCCCAGCTACAGGCTTCTGCCCAGCTACAGGCTTCTGTCCATTTACAGGCTTCTGTCCATTTACAGGCTTCTGACCAGCTACAAGCTTCTGCCCAACTACAGGCTTCTGCCCATTCACAGGCTTCTGCCCAGCTACAGGCTTCTGCCGATTCACAGGCTTCTGCCCATTCACAGGCTTCTGCACAGCTACAGGCTTCTGCACAGCTACAGGCTTCTGCCCATTCACAGGCTTCTGCCCAGCTACAGGCTTCTGCCCATTCACAGGCTTCTGCCCAGCTACAGGCTTCTGCCCAGCTACAGGCTTCTGCCCATTCACAGGCTTCTGCCCAGCTACAGGCTTCTGCCCATTCACAGGCTTCTGCCCAGCTACAGGCTTCTGCCCAGCTACAGGCTTCTGCCCATTCAGGCTTCTGTCCATTTACAGGCTTCTGCCCAGCGAGAGCCTTCTGCCCATTCACAGGCTTCTGCCCAGCTACAGGCTTCTGCCCAGCTACAGACTTCTTCCCATTCACAGGCTTCTGCCCAGCTACAGGCTTCTGCCCAGCTACAGGCTTCTGCCCAGCTACAGGCTTCTGCCCATTCACAGGCTTCTGCCGATTCACAGGCTTCTGCCCAGCTACAGGCCTCTGCCCAGCTACAGGCTTTTGCCCATTCACAGGCTTCTGGCCAGGTACAGGCTTCTGCCCATTCACAGGCTTCTGGCCAGGTACAGGCTTCTGCCCATTCACAGGCTTCTGCCCATTCACAGGTTTCTGCCCAGCTACAGGCTTCTGCCCATTCACAGGCTTCTGCCCAGCTACAGGCTTCTGCACAGCTACAGGCTTCTGCCCATTCACAGGCTTCTGCCCAGGTACAGGCTTCTGCACAGCTACAGGCTTCTGCCCATTCACAGGCTTCTGCCCAGGTACAGGCTTCTGCCCATTCACAGGCTTGTGCTCAGCTACAGGCTTCTGCCCATTGACATGCTTCTGCCCAGCTACAGTTTTCTGCCCAGGTACAGGCTTCTGTCCATTCACAGGCCTCTGCCCAGCTACAGGCTTCTGCCCAGCTACAGGCTTCTGCCCATTCACAGGCTTCTGCCCAGCTACAGGCTTCTGCCCAGCTACAGGCTTCTGCCCATTCACAGGCTTCTGTCCATTTACAGGCTTCTGCCCAGCTAGAGGCTTCTGCCCATTCACAGGCTTCAGCCCAGCTACAGGCTTCTGCCCATTCACAGGCTTCTGCCCAGCTACAGTTTTCTGCCCAGGTACAGGCTTCTGCCCATTCACAGGCTTCTGCCCAGCTACAGGCTTCTGCCCAGCTACAGGCTTCTGCCCAGCTACAGGCTTCTGCCCAGCTACAGGCTTCTGCCCATTCACAGGCTTCTGCCGATTCACAGGCTTCTGCCCAGCTACAGGCCTCTGCCCAGCTACAGGCTTTTGCCCATTCACAGGCTTCTGGCCAGGTACAGGCTTCTGCCCATTCACAGGCTTCTGGCCAGGTACAGGCTTCTGCCCATTCACAGGCTTCTGCCCATTCACAGGTTTCTGCCCAGCTACAGGCTTCTGCCCATTCACAGGCTTCTGCCCAGCTACAGGCTTCTGCACAGCTACAGGCTTCTGCCCATTCACAGGCTTCTGCCCAGGTACAGGCTTCTGCCCATTCACAGGCTTGTGCTCAGCTACAGGCTTCTGCCCATTGACATGCTTCTGCCCAGCTACAGTTTTCTGCCCAGGTACAGGCTTCTGTCCATTCACAGGCCTCTGCCCAGCTACAGGCTTCTGCCCATTCACAGGCTTCTGCCCAGCTACAGGCTTCTGCCCATTCACAGGCTTCTGCCCATTCACAGGCCTCTGCCCGGTTACAGGCTTTTGCCCATTCACAGGCTTCTGGCCAGTTACAGGCTTCTGCCCATTCACAGGCTTCTGGCCAGATACAGGCTTCTGCCCATTCACAGGCTTCTGCCCAGTCACAGGTATCTGCCCAGCTACAGGCTTCTGACCATTCACCGGCTTCTGCCCAGCTACAGGCTTCTGCCCAGCTACAGGCTTCTGCCCATTCACAGGCTTCTGCCCAGCTACAGGCTTCTGCCCAGCTACAGGCTTCTGCCCATTCACAGGCTTCTGTCCATTTACAGGCTTCTGCCCAGCTAGAGGCTTCTGCCCATACACAGGCTTCTGCCCAGCTACAGCCTTCTGCCCAGCTACAGGCTTCTGCCCATTCACCGGCTTCTGCCCAGCTACAGGCTTCTGCCCATTCACAGGCTTCTGCCCAGCTACAGGCTTCTGCCCAGCTACAGGCTTCTGCCCATTCACAGGCTTCTGCCCAGCTACAGGCCTCTGCCCAGCTACAGGCTACTACCAATTCACAGGCTTCTGCCCAGCTACAGGCTTCTGCCTATTCACAGGCTTCTGCCCAGCTACAGGCTTCTGCCCAGCTACAGGCTTCTGCTCATTCACAGGCTTCTGCCTAGCTACAGCCTTCTGCCCAGCTACAGGCTTCTGCCCATTCACCGGCTTCTGCCCAGCTACAGGCTTCTGCCCATTCACAGGCTTCTGCCCAGCTACAGGCTTCTGCCCAGCTACAGGCTTCTGACCATTCACAGGCTTCTGCCCAGCTACAGGCCTCTGCCCAGCTACAGGCTTCTACCAATTCACAGGCTTCTGCCCAGCTAGAGGCTTCTGCCCAGCTACAGGCTTCTGCCTATTCACAGGCTTCTGCCCAGCTACAGGCTTCTGCCCAGCTACAGGCTTCTGCCCATTCACCGGCTTCTGCCCATTCACCGGCTTCTGCCCAGCTACAGGCTTCTGCCCAGCTACAGGCTTCTGCCCATTCACCGGCTTCTGCCCAGCTACAGGCCTCTGCCCAGCTACAGGCTTCTACCAATTCACAGGCTTCTGCCCAGCTACAGGCTTCTGCCTATTCACAGGCTTCTGCCCAGCTACAGGCTTCTGCCCAGCTACAGGCTTCTGCCCATTCACCGGCTTCTGCCCAGCTACAGGCTTCTGCCCAGCTACAGGCTTCTGCCCATTCACCGGCTTCTGCCCAGCTACAGGCTTCTGCCCAGCTACAGGCTTCTGCCCATTCACAGGCTTCTGTCCATTCACAGGCTTCTGCCCAGCTAGAGGCTTCTGCCCATTCACAGGCTTCTGCCCAGCTACAGGCCTCTGCCCATTCACAGGCTTCTGCCCAGCTACAGGCTTCTGCCCAGCTTCAGGCTTCTGCCCATTCACAGGCTTCTGCCCAGCTACAGTTTTCTGCCCAGGTACAGGCTTCTGTCCATTCACAGGCTTCTGCCCAGCTACAGGCTTCTGCCCAGCTACAGGCTTCTGCCCATTCACAGGCTTCTGCCCAGCTACAGGCTTCTGCCCAGCTACAGGCTTCTGCCCATTCACAGGCTTCTGCCCAGCTACAGGCTTCTGCCCAACTACAGGCTTCTGCCCATTCACAGGCTTCTGCCCATTCACAGGCCTCTTCCCAGCTATAGGCTTCTGCCCATTCACAGGCTTCTGCCCAGCTACAGTTTTCTGCCCAGGTACAGGCTTCTGTCCATTCACAGGCTTCTGCCCAGTGTGGGGCCTAAAAATAGGATATCGAAGATCGATAGATCTGAATCCCCATACGTGTGAGCAGCAAGCCTTGTATGAGCAAGTTCATTAGGTTCGCTCATCTCCTGTTTGCTCTTTCTGTAACAAATTGTATGTACCTGGCACGGGAGACAACTGCTATAGATAACAAACCATAATTGGATGAGTTCCCAGGAGATAATTGGATGAGTTCCCAGGAACCGCCATCTCTAAGTTTATTAGCCAAACCAGATGTCCACCTAGGCCCAGCTCTCACGGGAACATCATAACAGGTGAAGGTCATATCTTTTAAAAAAAACATACCATGCTGATTTGATTACAATTATGTTTAATTATGGGAAAAATGGCACCGCGCCCAGAGACGTGACCGGAAAAACCTCCCTAAAGATGGTCATGTTTGAGAACAATTATGTTCAACCGATGTATGGTTATATAACGGTAAAAGGTGGAGCCTGAAGCCCCCACCTTTTGTTCACCCAAAAACTGTATAAAAATGTGTGTAAAGCTTTGTCCCTTCAGAAGATTTGAACTCTCTTGACTGAACCTGGCTGACTTCAAGCAATAAAAGATCATCTTAAGAACTGCGAAGAGCTTCGTCTTCTCCTTTCTTTAACTGAGGAACTCGTCTGTTATTTTATCTTCTTTCTTTTGAACTTAGAATATTTTACATCGATGTTTGAATAGATAATTTAAAGAGCTTAACTTAGCTAACCAAGGCTTCCCTGTAAGGGGAGCCTAAGAGTCGTCCAAATTAGCACGACACCAGCTATCGGCTTCTGCCCAGCTACAGGCTTCTGACCATTCACAGGCTTCTGCCCAGCTACAGGCTTCTGCCCAGCTACAGGCTTCTGCCCATTCACAGGCTTCTGCCCAGCTACAGGCTTCTGCCCATCTACAGTCTTCTGTCCATTCACAGGCTTCTGCCCATTCACAGGCTTCTGCCCAGCTACAGGCCTCTGCCCAGCTACAGGCTTCTGCCAATTCACAGGCTTCTGCCCAGCTACAGGCTTCTGCCCAGCTACAGGCTTCTGCCCATTCACAGGCTTCTGCCCATTCACAGGCTTCTGCCCAGCTACAGGCTTGTGCCCATTCACAGGCTTCTGCCCATTCACAGGCTTCTGGCCAGGTACAGGCTTCTGCCCATTCACAGGCCTCTGGCCAGGTACAGGCTTCTGCCCATTCACAGGCTTCTGCCCAGCTACAGGCTTTTGCCCAGCAACAGGCTTTTGCCCATTCACCGGCTTCTGCCCAGCTACAGGCTTCTCCCCAGCTACAGGCTTCTGCCCATTCACAGGCTTCTGCCCAGCTACAGGCCTCTGCCCAGCTACAGGCTTCTGCCAATTCATAGGCTTCTGCCCAGCTACAGGCTTCTGCCCAGCTACAGGCTTCTGTCCATTTACAGGCTTCTGTCCATTTACAGGCTTCTGACCAGCTACAAGCTTCTGCCCAACTACAGGCTTCTGCCCATTCACAGGCTTCTGCCCAGCTACAGGCTTCTGCCCACTCACAGGCTTCTGCCCATTCACAGGCTTCTGCCCAGCTACAGGCTTCTGCACAGCTACAGGCTTCTGCCCGTTCACAGGCTTCTGCCGAGCTACAGGCTTCTGCCCATTCACAGGCTTCTGCCCAGCTACAGGCTTCTGCCCATTCACAGGCTTCTGCCCACCTACAGGCTTCTGCCCAGCTATAGGCTTCTGCCCATTCACAGGCTTCTGCCCAGCTACAGGCTTCTGCCCAGCTACAGGCTTCTGCCCATTCACAGGCTTCTGCCCAGCTACAGGCTTCTGCCCAGCTACAGGCTTCTGCCCATTCACAGGCTTCTGCCCATTCACAGGCTTCTGGCCAGGTACAGGCTTCTGCCCATTCACAGGCCTCTGGCCAGGTACAGGCTTCTGCCCATTCACAGGCTTCTGCCCAGCTACAGGCTTTTGCCCAGCAACAGGCTTTTGCCCATTCACCGGCTTCTGCCCAGCTACAGGCTTCTGTCCAGCTACAGGCTTCTGCCCATGCACAGGCTTCTGCCCAGCTACAGGCTTCTGCCCAGCTACAGGCTTCTGCCCATTCACAGGCTTCTGTCCATTTACAGGCTTCTGCCCAGCTAGAGGCTTCTGCCCATTCACAGGCTTCTGCCCAGCTATAGGCTTCTGTCCAGCTACAGGCTTCTGCCCATTCACAGGCTTCTGCCCAGCTACAGGCTTCTGCCCATTCACAGGCTTCTGCCCAGCTACAGGCTTCTGTCCATTCACAGGCTTCTGTCCATTCACAGGCTTCTGTCCATTCACAGGCTTCTGCCCAGCTACAGTTTTCTGCCCAGGTACAGGCTTCTGTCCATTCACAGGCTTCTGCCCACCTACAGGCTTCTACCCAGCTACAGGCTTCTGCCCATTCACAGGCTTCTGCCCAGCTACAGGCTTCTGCCCATTCACAGGCTTCTGCCCAGCTACAGGCTTCTGCCCAGCTACAGGCTTCTGCCCATTCACAGGCTTCTGCCCATTCACAGGCTTCTGCCCAGCTACAGGGTTTTGCCCATTCACAGGCTTCTGCCCAGCTACAGGCTTTTGCCCAGCAACAGGCTTTTGCCCATTCACCAGCTTCTGCCCAGCTACAGGCTTCTGCCCAGCTACAGGCTTCTGCCAATTCACAGGCTTCTGCCCAGCTACAGGCTTCTGCCCAGCTACAGGCTTCTGTCCATTTACAGGCTTCTGTCCATTTACAGGCTTCTGACCAGCTACAAGCTTCTGCCCAGCTACAGGCTTCTGCCCAGCTACAGTTTTCTGCCCAGCTACAGGCTTCTGCACAGCTACAGGCTTCTGCCCATTCACAGGCTTCTGCCCAGCTACAGGCTTCTGCCCATTCACAGGCTTCTGCTCAGCTACAGGCTTCTTCCCATTTTCAGAGGCTTCTGCCCAGCTACAGTTTTCTGCCCAGGTACAGGCTTCTGTCCATTTACAGGCTTCTGCCCAGCTACAGGCTTCTGCACAGCTACAGGCTTCTGCCCGTTCACAGGCTTCTGCCCAGGTACAGGCTTCTGCCCAGCTATAGGCTTCTGCCCATTCACAGGCTTCTGCCCAGCTACAGGCTTCTGCTCAGCTACAGGCATCTGCCCATTCACAGGCTTCTGCCCAGCTACAGGCTTCTGCCCAGCTACAGGCTTCTGCCCATTCACAGGCTTCTGCCCAGCTACAGGCTTCTGCCCAGCTACAGGCTTCTGCCCATTCACAGGCTTCTGCCCAGCTACAGTTTTCTGCCCATGTACAGGCTTCTGTCCATTCACAGGCTTCTGCCCACCTACAGGCTTCTGCCCAGCTACAGGCTTCTGCCCATTCACAGGCTTCTGCCCAGCTACAGGCTTCTGCCCAGCTACAGGCTTCTGCCCAGCTACAGTTTTCTGCCCAGGTACAGGCTTCTGTCCATTTACAGGCTTCTGCCCAGCTAGAGGCTTCTGCCCATTCACAGGCTTCTGCCCAGCTACAGGCTTCTGCCCAGCTACAGGCTTCTGCCCATTCACAGGCTTCTGCCCAGCTACAGGCTTCTGCCCAGCTACAGGCTTCTGCCCATTCACAGGCTTCTGCCCAGCTACAGTTTTCTGCCCAGGTACAGGCTTCTGTCCATTCACAGGCTTCTGCCCACCTACAGGTTTCTGCCCAGCTACAGGCTTCTGCCCATTCACAGGCTTCTGCCCAGCTACAGGCTTCTGCCCATTCACAGGCTTCTGCCCATTCACAGGCTTCTGCCCATTCACAGGCTTCTGCCCAGCTACAGGCTTCTGCACGTTCACAGGCTTCTGCGCAGGTACAGGCTTCTGCCCAGCTACAGGCTTCTGCCCATTCACAGGCTTCTGCCCAGCTACAGGCTTCTGCCCAGCTACAGGCATCTGCCCATTCACAGGCTTCTGCCCAGCTACAGGCTTCTGCCCAGCTACAGGCTTCTGCCCATTCACAGGCTTCTGCCCAGCTACAGGCTTCTGCCCATTCACAGGCTTCTGCCCAGCTACAGTTTTCTGCCCATGTACAGGCTTCTGTCCATTCACAGGCTTCTGCCCACCTACAGGCTTCTGCCCAGCTACAGGCTTCTGGCCATTCACAGGCTTCTGCCCAGCTACAGGCTTCTGCCCATTCACAGGCTTCTGCCCAGCTACAGGCTTCTGCACAGCTACAGGCTTCTGCCCGTTCACAGGCTTCTGCCCAGGTACAGGCTTCTGCCCATTCACAGGCTTCTGTTCAGCTACAGGCTTCTGCCCATTCACAGGCTTCTGCCCAGCTACAGTTTTGTGCCCAGCTACAGGCTTCTGCCCATTCACAGGCTTCTGCCCAGCTACAGGCTTCTGCCCATTCACAGGCTTCTGCCCATTCACAGGCTTCTGCCCAGCTACAGGCTTCTGCACAGCTACAGGCTTCTGCCCGTTCACAGGCTTCTGCCCAGGTACAGGCTTCTGCCCAGCTACAGGCTTCTGCCCATTCACAGGCTTCTGCCCAGCTACAGGCTTCTGCTCAGCTACAGGCATCTGCCCATTCACAGGCTTCTGCCCAGCTACAGGCTTCTGCCCAGCTACAGGCTTCTGCCCATTCACAGGCTTCTGCCCAGCTACAGGCTTCTGCCCAGCTACAGGCTTCTGCCCATTCACAGGCTTCTGCCCAGCTACAGTTTTCTGCCCATGTACAGGCTTCGGTCCATTCACAGGCTTCTGCCCACCTAGAGGCTTCTGCCCAGCTACAGGCTTCTGCCCATTCACAGGCTTCTGCCCAGCTACAGGCTTCTGCCCATTCACAGGCTTCTGCCCATTCACAGGCTTCTGCCCAGCTACAGGCTTCTGCACAGCTACAGGCTTCTGCCCGTTCACAGGCTTCTGCCCAGGTACAGGCTTCTGCCCATTCACAGGCTTCTGCTCAGCTACAGGCTTCTGCCGATTCACAGGCTTCTGCCCAGCTACAGTTTTCTGCCCAGCTACAGGCTTCTGCCCATTCACAGGCTTCTGCCCAGCTACAGGCTTCTGCCCAGCTACAGGCTTCTGCCCATTCACAGGCTTCTGCCCAGCTACAGGCTTTTGCCCATTCACAGGCTTCTGGCCAGGCACAGGCTTCTGCCCATTCACAGGCTTCTGCCCAGTCACAGGTATCTGCCCAGCTACAGGCTTCTGACCATTCACAGGCTTCTGCCCATTCACAGGCTTCTGCCCAGCTACAGGCTTTTGCCCAGCAACAGGCTTTTGACCATTCACCGAATTCTGCCCAGCTACAGGCTTCTGCCCAGCTACAGGCTTCTGCCCAGTCACAGGTATCTGCCCAGCTACAGGCTTCTGACCATTCACAGGCTTCTGCCCATTCACAGGCTTCTGCCCAGCTACAGGCTTTTGCCCAGCAACAGGCTTTTGCCCATTCACAGGCTTCTGCTCAGTCACAGGTATCTGCCCAGCTACAGGCTTCTGACCATTCACAGGCTTCTGCCCATTCACAGGCTTCTGCCCAGCTACAGGCTTCTGCCCAGGTACAGGCTTCTGCCCATTCACAGGCTTCTGCTCAGCTACAGGCTTCTGCCCATTCACAGGCTTCTGCCCAGCTACAGTTTTGTGCCCAGCTACAGGCTTCTGCCCATTCACAGGCTTCTGCCCAGCTACAGGCTTCTGCCCATTCACAGGCTTCTGCCCATTCACAGGCTTCTGCCCAGCTACAGGCTTCTGCACAGCTACAGGCTTCTGCCCGTTCACAGGCTTCTGCCCAGGTACAGGCTTCTGCCCAGCTACAGGCTTCTGCCGATTCACAGGCTTCTGCCCAGCTACAGGCTTCTGCTCAGCTACAGGCATCTGCCCATTCACAGGCTTCTGCCCAGCTACAGGCTTCTGCCCAGCTACAGGCTTCTGCCCATTCACAGGCTTCTGCCCAGCTACAGGCTTCTGCCCAGCTACAGGCTTCTGCCCATTCACAGGCTTCTGCCCAGCTACAGTTTTCTGCCCATGTACAGGCTTCTGTCCATTCACAGGCTTCTGCCCACCTACAGGCTTCTGCCCAGCTACAGGCTTCTGCCCATTCACAGGCTTCTGCCCAGCTACAGGCTTCTGCCCATTCACAGGCTTCTGCCCATTCACAGGCTTCTGCCCAGCTACAGGCTTCTGCACAGCTACAGGCTTCTGCCCGTTCACAGGCTTCTGCCCAGGTACAGGCTTCTGCCCATTCACAGGCTTCTGCTCAGCTACAGGCTTCTGCCGATTCACAGGCTTCTGCCCAGCTACAGTTTTCTGCCCAGCTACAGGCTTCTGCCCATTCACAGGCTTCTGCCCAGCTACAGGCTTCTGCCCAGCTACAGGCTTCTGCCCATTCACAGGCTTCTGCCCAGCTACAGGCTTTTGCCCATTCACAGGCTTCTGGCCAGGTACAGGCTTCTGCCCATTCACAGGCTTCTGCCCAGTCACAGGTATCTGCCCAGCTACAGGCTTCTGACCATTCACAGGCTTCTGCCCATTCACAGGCTTCTGCCCAGCTACAGGCTTTTGCCCAGCAACAGGCTTTTGCCCATTCACCGAATTCTGCCCAGCTACAGGCTTCTGCCCAGCTACAGGCTTCCGCCCAGCAACAGGCTTTTGCCCATTCACCGAATTCTGCCCAGCTACAGGCTTCTGCCCAGCTACAGGCTTCTGCCCAGTCACAGGTATCTGCCCAGCTACAGGCTTCTGACCATTCACAGGCTTCTGCCCATTCACAGGCTTCTGCCCAGCTACAGGCTTTTGCCCAGCAACAGGCTTTTGCCCATTCACCGAATTCTACCCAGCTACAGGCTTCTGCCCAGCTACAGGCTTCTGCCCATTCACAGGCTTCTGCCCAGCTACAGGCTTCTGCCCATTCACAGGCTTCTGCCCAGCTACAGGCTTCTGCCCAGCTACAGGCTTCTGCCCATTCACAGGCTTCTGTCCATTTACAGGCTTCTGCCCAGCTAGAGGCTTCTGCCCATTCACAGGCTTCTGCCCAGCTACAGGCTTCTGCACAGCTACAGGCTTCTGCCCATTCACAGGCTTCTGCCCAGGTACAGGCTTCTGTCCATTCACAGGCTTCTGCCCAGCTACAGGCTTCTGCCCAGCTACAGGCTTCTGCCAATTCACAGGCTTCTGCCAAGGTACAGGCTTCTGTCCATTCACAGGCTTCTGCCCAGGTACAGGCTTCTGCCCATTCACAGGCTTCTGCCCAGCTACAGGCTTCTGCACAGCTACAGGCTTCTGCCCATTCACAGGCTTCTGCCCAGGTACAGGCTTCTGTCCATTCACAGGCTTCTGCCCAGCTACAGGCTTCTGCACAGCTACAGGCTTCTGCCCATTCACAGGCTTCTGCCCAGGTACAGGCTCCTGCCCATTCACAGGCTTCTGCCCAGCTACAGTTTTCTGCCCAGCTACAGGCTTCTGCCCATTCACAGGCTTCTGCCCAGCTACAGGCTTCTGCCCAGCTACAGGCTTCTGCCCATTCACAGGCTTCTGCCCAGCTACAGGCTTTTGCCCATTCACAGGCTTCTGGCCAGGTACAGGCTTCTGCCCATTCACAGGCTTCTGCCCAGTCACAGGTATCTGCCCAGCTACAGGCTTCTGACCATTCACAGGCTTCTGCCCATTCACAGGCTTCTGCCCAGCTACAGGCTTTTGCCCAGAAACAGGCTTTTGCCCATTCACCGAATTCTGCCCAGCTACAGGCTTCTGCCCAGCTACAGGCTTCTGCCCATTCACAGGCTTCTGCGCAGCTACAGGCTTCTGCCCAGCTACAGGCTTCTGCCCATTCACAGGCTTCTGTCCATTTACAGGCTTCTGCCCAGCTAGAGGCTTCTGCCCATTCACAGGCTTCTGCCCAGCTACAGGCTTCTGCCCAGCTACAGGCTTCTGCCCATTCACAGGCTTCTGCCCAGGTACAGGCTTCTGCCCATTCACAGGCTTCTGCCCAGCTACAGGCTTCTGCACAGCTACAGGCTTCTGCCCATTCACAGGCTTCTGCCCAGGTACAGGCTTCTGTCCATTCACAGGCTTCTGCCCAGCTACAGGCTTCTGCCCAGCTACAGGCTTCTGCCAATTCACAGTCTTCTGCCAAGGTACAGGCTTCTGTCCATTCACAGGCTTCTGCCCAGGTACAGGCTTCTGCCCATTCACAGGCTTCTGCCCAGCTACAGGCTTCTGCACAGCTACAGGCTTCTGCCCATTCACAGGCTTCTGCCCAGGTACAGGCTTCTGTCCATTCACAGGCTTCTGCCCAGCTACAGGCTACTGCACAGCTACAGGCTTCTGCCCATTCACAGGCTTCTGCCCAGGTACAGGCTCCTGCCCATTCACAGGCTTCTGCCCAGCTACAGTTTTCTGCCCAGCTACAGGCTTCTGCCCATTCACAGGCTTCTGCCCAGCTACAGGCTTCTGCCCAGCTACAGGCTTCTGCCCATTCACAGGCTTCTGCCCAGCTACAGGCTTTTGCCCATTCACAGGCTTCTGGCCAGGTACAGGCTTCTGCCCATTCACAGGCTTCTGCCCAGTCACAGGTATCTGCCCAGCTACAGGCTTCTGACCATTCACAGGCTTCTGCCCATTCACAGGCTTCTGCCCAGCTACAGGCTTTTGCCCAGAAACAGGCTTTTGCCCATTCACCGAATTCTGCCCAGCTACAGGCTTCTGCCCAGCTACAGGCTTCTGCCCATTCACAGGCTTCTGCCCAGCTACAGGCTTCTGCTCAGCTACAGGCATCTGCCCATTCACAGGCTTCTGCCCAGCTACAGGCTTCTGCCCAGCTACAGGCTTCTGCCCATTCACAGGCTTCTGCCCAGCTACAGGCTTCTGCCCAGCTACAGGCTTCTGCCCATTCACAGGCTTCTGCCCATCTACAGTTTTCTGCCCATGTACAGGCTTCTGTCCATTCACAGGCTTCTGCCCACCTACAGGCTTCTGCCCAGATACAGGCTTCTGCCCATTCACAGGCTTCTGCCCAGCTACAGGCTTCTGCCCATTCACAGGCTTCTGCCCATTCACAGGCTTCTGCCCAGCTACAGGCTTCTGCACAGCTACAGGCTTCTGCCCGTTCACAGGCTTCTGCCCAGGTACAGGCTTCTGCCCATTCACAGGCTTCTGCTCAGCTACAGGCTTCTGCCGATTCACAGGCTTCTGCCCAGCTACAGTTTTCTGCCCAGCTACAGGCTTCTGCCCATTCACAGGCTTCTGCCCAGCTACAGGCTTCTGCCCAGCTACAGGCTTCTGCCCATTCACAGGCTTCTGCCCAGCTACAGGCTTTTGCCCATTCACAGGCTTCTGGCCAGGTACAGGCTTCTGCCCATTCACAGGCTTCTGCCCAGTCACAGGTATCTGCCCAGCTACAGGCTTCTGACCATTCACAGGCTTCTGCCCATTCACAGGCTTCTGCCCAGCTACAGGCTTTTGCTTAGCAACAGGCTTTTGCCCATTCACCGAATTCTGCCCAGCTACAGGCTTCTGCCCAGCTACAGGCTTCCGCCCAGCAACAGGCTTTTGCCCATTCACCGAATTCTGCCCAGCTACAGGCTTCTGCCCAGCTACAGGCTTCTGCCCAGTCACAGGTATCTGCCCAGCTACAGGCTTCTGACCATTCACAGGCTTCTGCCCATTCACAGGCTTCTGCCCAGCTACAGGCTTTTGCCCAGCAACAGGCTTTTGCCCATTCACCGAATTCTACCCAGCTACAGGCTTCTGCCCAGCTACAGGCTTCTGCCCATTCACAGGCTTCTGCCCAGCTACAGGCTTCTGCCCAGCTACAGGCTTCTGCCCATTCACAGGCTTCTGTCCATTTACAGGCTTCTGCCCAGCTAGAGGCTTCTGCCCATTCACAGGCTTCTGCCCAGCTACAGGCTTCTGCCCAGCCACAGGCTTCTGCCCATTCACAGGCTTCTGCCCAGGTACAGGCTTCTGCCCATTCACAGGCTTCTGCCCAGCTACAGGCTTCTGCACAGCTACAGGCTTCTGCCCATTCACAGGCTTCTGCCCAGGTACAGGCTTCTGTCCATTCACAGGCTTCTGCCCAGCTACAGGCTTCTGCCCAGCTACAGGCTTCTGCCAATTCACAGGCTTCTGCCAAGGTACAGGCTTCTGTCCATTCACAGGCTTCTGCCCAGGTACAGGCTTCTGCCCATTCACAGGCTTCTGCCCAGCTACAGGCTTCTGCACAGCTACAGGCTTCTGCCCATTCACAGGCTTCTGCCCAGGTACAGGCTTCTGTCCATTCACAGGCTTCTGCCCAGCTACAGGCTTCTGCACAGCTACAGGCTTCTGCCCATTCACAGGCTTCTGCCCAGGTACAGGCTCCTGCCCATTCACAGGCTTCTGCCCAGCTACAGTTTTCTGCCCAGCTACAGGCTTCTGCCCATTCACAGGCTTCTGCCCAGCTACAGGCTTCTGCCCAGCTACAGGCTTCTGCCCATTCACAGGCTTCTGCCCAGCTACAGGCTTTTGCCCATTCACAGGCTTCTGGCCAGGTACAGGCTTCTGCCCATTCACAGGCTTCTGCCCAGTCACAGGTATCTGCCCAGCTACAGGCTTCTGACCATTCACAGGCTTCTGCCCATTCACAGGCTTCTGCCCAGCTACAGGCTTTTGCCCAGAAACAGGCTTTTGCCCATTCACCGAATTCTGCCCAGCTACAGGCTTCTGCCCAGCTACAGGCTTCTGCCCATTCACAGGCTTCTGCGCAGCTACAGGCTTCTGCCCAGCTACAGGCTTCTGCCCATTCACAGGCTTCTGTCCATTTACAGGCTTCTGCCCAGCTAGAGGCTTCTGCCCATTCACAGGCTTCTGCCCAGCTACAGGCTTCTGCCCAGCTACAGGCTTCTGCCCATTCACAGGCTTCTGCCCAGGTACAGGCTTCTGCCCATTCACAGGCTTCTGCCCAGCTACAGGCTTCTGCACAGCTACAGGCTTCTGCCCATTCACAGGCTTCTGCCCAGGTACAGGCTTCTGTCCATTCACAGGCTTCTGCCCAGCTACAGGCTTCTGCCCAGCTACAGGCTTCTGCCAATTCACAGGCTTCTGCCAAGGTACAGGCTTCTGTCCATTCACAGGCTTCTGCCCAGCTACAGGCTTCTGCCCAGCTACAGGCTTCTGCCCATTCACAGGCTTCTGCCCAGCTACAGGCTTCTGCCCAGCTACAGGCTTCTGCCCATTCACAGGCTTCTGCCCATTCACAGGCTTCTGCCCAGCTACAGGCTTCTGCCCAGCTACAGGCTTCTGCCCATTCACAGGCTTCTGCCCAGGTACAGGCTTCTGCCCATTCACAGGCTTCTGCCCAGCTACAGGCTTCTGCACAGCTACAGGCTTCTGCCCATTCACAGGCTTCTACCCAGGTACAGGCTTCTGCCCATTCACAGGCTTCTGCCCAGCTACAGGCTTCTGCACAGCTACAGGCTTCTGCCCATTCACAGGCTTCTACCCAGGCACAGGCTTCTGCCCATTCACAGGCTTCTGCCCAGCTACAGGCTTCTGCACAGCTACAGGCTTCTGCCCATTCACAGGCTTCTGCCCAGGTACAGGCTTCTGTCCATTCACAGGCTTCTGCCCAGCTACAGGCTTCTGCCCAGCTACAGGCTTCAAATCAAATCAAATCAAATTTATTTGTATAGCGCTTTTTACAACAGGTGTTGGCACAAAGCAGCTTTACAGAAACATGATTACAGGACAAAGAATCAGGCAAAACATTACACATAGAATATACATAATACAGAACCCCCAGTGAGCGCGGAGGCAAGGAAAAACTCCCTCAGAGCTGCAGGAGGAGGAAGAAACCTTGGGAGGACCAAGACTCACATTAAAGGGGGGACCATCCTACCACTGGTCAAACGGCTTTTAAATAGAAATTTAAAAAGTCTTTTATACATCTATATAGGTTTTATGTACTCAGGAGTGTAATAGCGCCACTAATGGCTTGGATGTAATCTGTAGTGGA
The DNA here is from genome assembly GCF_023375975.1 of Astyanax mexicanus. Taxonomy (NCBI): domain Eukaryota; kingdom Metazoa; phylum Chordata; class Actinopteri; order Characiformes; family Acestrorhamphidae; genus Astyanax; species Astyanax mexicanus. Next base: position 36,850,071 of record NC_064412.1, read on the forward strand.
GAGTAAGATGGATGATGAGCAGCTGATCTGTGGTGGTGGTGGAGAAGAGCTGACTTCAGAAACTTCCATCAGTCTGGCCGGAGAGGAGACGCGAGAGCCTGAGGGTCCAACATCGGTATCGGGTCAGACAGGTGGGCAGTCAGTAACTCGGAGGAAGGCAGAGAGATGGAATTAGTTTTGACTGGATTTATGCAAAACTGAGAATATTAAAACATTATCAGAGTGTGGCAAATGACTCCGGCAGAACTGAATAAAACAGCCTAACTAAAGGCAGAGAGCCAGAAGGTAACATAGACATGGAGGCACCCTGAAACACCAGCATCCACCCACTCCACCGTCCACAAACCTGAGTGACCGTGTGCAGTGGGAGAACAACAGCACCAGCATCTCAGTTTACCACAATTTCCTCTGTCCATGAACCCCTGAATCTGCAGCCTTATCTAAAGGGAAAAACATTAATTACCAAAAGCTAAACTAAACAAGTAAGTTTTCAGTCTAGACTTAAAGATTGAGACTGTGTCTGAGTCCCGAACATATTCGGGGAGATTATTCCAGAGTTGAGGCGCTTTATAAGAGAAAGCTCTTCCTCCTGCAGAGCTCCTCTGAATTTTAGGCACTACTAATAAACCAGCACCCTAAGATCTGAGTAATCGCGGTGGTTCATAACAGGAGATGAGGTCTTGTAAATACTCAGGAGCGAGCCCGTGTAGGGCTTTATACGTTAACAGGAGAATTTTATAGTCTATGCGGAATTTGACTGGAAGCCAGTGCAGTGCTGATAGTACTGGACTAATATGGTCAAATTTTCTAGTTTTAGTAAGGACCCTGGCTGCAGCATTTTGAACTAGCTGAAGTTTATTTAAGTTACTGCCGGAACATCCAGACAGTAGCGCATTACAATAATCTAGCCTTGAGGTAATAAAGGCATGTACTAATTTTTCTGTGTCATGCAGTGATAGGGCATTTCTTAGCTTGGCGATGTTACGGAGGTGTAGAAAAGCTGTTCTAGTAACATTAGATATGTGTTTATCGAATGCTAGATCTGAATCTATGATAACTCCAAGGTTTTTAGCTGCTGAACCAGGGGTGGCTGAGAAGTCAGCCAGATTTAGCATTAAGTCTGATAATTTATTTCTAGCAGCTTTGGGGCCTAATAGGCTTCTGCCCATTCACAGGCTTCTGCCAAGGTACAGGCTTCTGTCCATTCACAGGCTTCTGCCCAGCTACAGGCTTCTGCCCAGCTACAGGCTTCTGCCCATTCACAGGCTTCTGCCCAGCTACAGGCTTCTGCCCAGCTACAGGCTTCTGCCCATTCACAGGCTTCTGCCCAGCTACAGTTTTCTGCCCAGGTACAGGCTTCTGCCCAGGTACAGGCTTCTGCCCACCTACAGGCTTCTGCCCAGCTACAGGCTTCTGCCCATTCACAGGCTTCTGCCCAGCTACAGGCTTCTGCCCAGCTACAGGCTTCTGCCCATTCACAGGCTTCTGCCCATTCACAGGTTTCTGCCCAGCTACAGGCTTCTGCCCATTCACAGGCTTCTGCCCAGCTACAGGCTTCTGCACAGCTACAGGCTTCTGCCCATTCACAGGCTTCTGTCCATTCACAGGCTTCTGCCCATTCACAGGCTTCTGCTCAGCTACAGGCTTCTGCCCATTCACAGGCTTCTGCCCAGCTACAGTTTTCTGCCCAGGTACAGGCTTCTGTCCATTCACAGGCTTCTGCCCAGATACAGGCTTCTGCCCAGCTACAGGCTTCTGCCCATTCACAGCCTTCTGCCCATTCACAGGTTTCTGCCCAGCTACAGGCTTCTGCCCATTCACAGGCTTCTGCTCAGCTACAGGCTTCTGCCCAGCTACAGGCTTCTGCCCATTCACAGGCTTCTGTCCATTTACAGGCTTCTGCCCAGCTAGAGGCTTCTGCCCATTCACAGGCTTCTGCCCAGCTACAGGCTTCTGCCCAGCTACAGGCTTCTGCCCATTCACAGGCTTCTGCCCAGGTACAGGCTTCTGCCCATTCACAGGCTTCTGCCCAGCTACAGGCTTCTGCACAGCTACAGGCTTCTGCCCATTCACAGGCTTCTGCCCAGGTACAGGCTTCTGTCCATTCACAGGCTTCTGCCCAGCTACAGGCTTCTGCCCAGCTACAGGCTTCTGCCAATTCACAGGCTTCTGCCAAGGTACAGGCTTCTGTCCATTCACAGGCTTCTGCCCAGCTACAGGCTTCTGCCCAGCTACAGGCTTCTGCCCATTCACAGGCTTCTGCCCAGCTACAGGCTTCTGCCCAGCTACAGGCTTCTGCCCATTCACAGGCTTCTGCCCATTCACAGGCTTCTGCCCAGCTACAGGCTTCTGCCCAGCTACAGGCTTCTGCCCATTCACAGGCTTCTGCCCAGGTACAGGCTTCTGCCCATTCACAGGCTTCTGCCCAGCTACAGGCTTCTGCACAGCTACAGGCTTCTGCCCATTCACAGGCTTCTACCCAGGTACAGGCTTCTGCCCATTCACAGGCTTCTGCCCAGCTACAGGCTTCTGCACAGCTACAGGCTTCTGCCCATTCACAGGCTTCTACCCAGGCACAGGCTTCTGCCCATTCACAGGCTTCTGCCCAGCTACAGGCTTCTGCACAGCTACAGGCTTCTGCCCATTCACAGGCTTCTGCCCAGGTACAGGCTTCTGTCCATTCACAGGCTTCTGCCCAGCTACAGGCTTCTGCCCAGCTACAGGCTTCAAATCAAATCAAATCAAATTTATTTGTATAGCGCTTTTTACAACAGGTGTTGGCACAAAGCAGCTTTACAGAAACATGATTACAGGACAAAGAATCAGGCAAAACATTACACATAGAATATACATAATACAGAACCCCCAGTGAGCGCGGAGGCAAGGAAAAACTCCCTCAGAGCTGCAGGAGGAGGAAGAAACCTTGGGAGGACCAAGACTCACATTAAAGGGGGGACCATCCTACCACTGGTCAAACGGCTTTTAAATAGAAATTTAAAAAGTCTTTTATACATCTATATAGGTTTTATGTACTCAGGAGTGTAATAGCGCCACTAATGGCTTGGATGTAATCTGTAGTGGAGAGTAAGATGGATGATGAGCAGCTGATCTGTGGTGGTGGTGGAGAAGAGCTGACTTCAGAAACTTCCATCAGTCTGGCCGGAGAGGAGACGCGAGAGCCTGAGGGTCCAACATCGGTATCGGGTCAGACAGGTGGGCAGTCAGTAACTCGGAGGAAGGCAGAGAGATGGAATTAGTTTTGACTGGATTTATGCAAAACTGAGAATATTAAAACATTATCAGAGTGTGGCAAATGACTCCGGCAGAACTGAATAAAACAGCCTAACTAAAGGCAGAGAGCCAGAAGGTAACATAGACATGGAGGCACCCTGAAACACCAGCATCCACCCACTCCACCGTCCACAAACCTGAGTGACCGTGTGCAGTGGGAGAACAACAGCACCAGCATCTCAGTTTACCACAATTTCCTCTGTCCATGAACCCCTGAATCTGCAGCCTTATCTAAAGGGAAAAACATTAATTACCAAAAGCTAAACTAAACAAGTAAGTTTTCAGTCTAGACTTAAAGATTGAGACTGTGTCTGAGTCCCGAACATATTCGGGGAGATTATTCCAGAGTTGAGGCGCTTTATAAGAGAAAGCTCTTCCTCCTGCAGAGCTCCTCTGAATTTTAGGCACTACTAATAAACCAGCACCCTGAGATCTGAGTAATCGCGGTGGTTCATAACAGGAGATGAGGTCTTGTAAATACTCAGGAGCGAGCCCGTGTAGGGCTTTATACGTTAACAGGAGAATTTTATAGTCTATGCGGAATTTGACTGGAAGCCAGTGCAGTGCTGATAGTACTGGACTAATATGGTCAAATTTTCTAGTTTTAGTAAGGACCCTGGCTGCAGCATTTTGAACTAGCTGAAGTTTATTTAAGTTACTGCCGGAACATCCAGACAGTAGCGCATTACAATAATCTAGCCTTGAGGTAATAAAGGCATGTACTAATTTTTCTGTGTCATGCAGTGATAGGGCATTTCTTAGCTTGGCGATGTTACGGAGGTGTAGAAAAGCTGTTCTAGTAACATTAGATATGTGTTTATCGAATGCTAGATCTGAATCTATGATAACTCCAAGGTTTTTAGCTGCTGAACCAGGGGTGGCTGAGAAGTCAGCCAGATTTAGCATTAAGTCTGATAATTTATTTCTAGCAGCTTTGGGGCCTAATAGGCTTCTGCCCATTCACAGGCTTCTGCCAAGGTACAGGCTTCTGTCCATTCACAGGCTTCTGCCCAGCTACAGGCTTCTGCCCAGCTACAGGCTTCTGCCCATTCACAGGCTTCTGCCCAGCTACAGGCTTCTGCCCAGCTACAGGCTTCTGCCCATTCACAGGCTTCTGCCCAGCTACAGTTTTCTGCCCAGGTACAGGCTTCTGCCCAGGTACAGGCTTCTGCCCACCTACAGGCTTCTGCCCAGCTACAGGCTTCTGCCCATTCACAGGCTTCTGCCCAGCTACAGGCTTCTGCCCAGCTACAGGCTTCTGCCCATTCACAGGCTTCTGCCCATTCACAGGTTTCTGCCCAGCTACAGGCTTCTGCCCATTCACAGGCTTCTGCCCAGCTACAGGCTTCTGCACAGCTACAGGCTTCTGCCCATTCACAGGCTTCTGTCCATTCACAGGCTTCTGCCCATTCACAGGCTTCTGCTCAGCTACAGGCTTCTGCCCATTCACAGGCTTCTGCCCAGCTACAGTTTTCTGCCCAGGTACAGGCTTCTGTCCATTCACAGGCTTCTGCCCAGATACAGGCTTCTGCCCAGCTACAGGCTTCTGCCCATTCACAGCCTTCTGCCCATTCACAGGTTTCTGCCCAGCTACAGGCTTCTGCCCATTCACAGGCTTCTGCTCAGCTACAGGCTTCTGCCCAGCTACAGGCTTCTGCCCATTCACAGGCTTCTGCCCATTCACAGGCTTCTGCCCAGGTACAGGCTTCTGTCCATTCACAGGCTTCTGCCCATTCACAGGCTTCTTCCCAGCTACAGGCTTCTGCCCATTCACAGGCTTCTGCCCAGCTACAGGCTTCTGCCCAGCTACAGGCTTCTGCCCATTCACAGGCTTCTGCCCATTCACAGGCTTCTGCCCAGCTAGAGGATTCTGCCCATTCACAGGCTTCTGCCCAGCTACAGGCTTCTGCCCAGCTACAGGCTTCTGCCCATTCACAGGCTTCTGCCCAGCTACAGGCTTCTGCCCATTCAAAGGCTTCTGCCCATTCACAGGCTTCTGCCCAGCTACAGGCTTCTTTACAGCTACAGGCTTCTGCCCATTCACAGGCTTCTGCCCATTCACAGGCTTCTGCCCAGCTACAGGCTTCTGCCCATTCACAGGCTTCTGTCCATTTACAGGCTTCTGCCCAGCTAGAGGCTTCTGCCCATTCACAGGCTTCTGCCCAGCTACAGTTTTCTGCCCAGCTACAGGCTTCTGCCCATTCACAGGCTTCTGTCCATTTACAGGCTTCTGCCCAGCTAGAGGCTTCTGCCCATTCACAGGCTTCTGCCCAGCTACAGGCTTCTGCCCAGCTACAGGCTTCTGCCCATTCACAGGCTTCTGCCCAGCTACAGGCTTCTGCCCATTCACAGGCTTCTGCCCATTCACAGGCTTCTGCCCAGCTACAGGCTTCTGCACAGCTACAGGCTTCTGCCCATTCACAGGCTTCTGCCCAGGTACAGGCTTCTGCCCATTCACAGGCTTCTGCCAAGCTACAGGCTTCTGCCCATTCACAGGCTTCTGCCCAGCTACAGGCTTCTGCCCAGCTATAGGCTTCTGCCCATTCACAGGCTTCTGCCCAGCTACAGGCTTCTGCCCAGCTACAGGCTTCTGCCCATTCACAAGTTTCTGCCCATTCACAGGCTTCTGCCCAGCTACAGGCCTCTGCCCAGCTACAGGCTTCTGCCAATTCACAGGCTTCTGCCCTGCTACAGGCTTCTGCCCAGCTACAGGCTTCTGTCCATTTACAGGCTTCTGTCCATTTACAGGCTTCTGACCAGCTACAAGCTTCTGCCCAGCTACAGGCTTCTGCCCATTTACAGGCTTCTGCCCAGCTACAGGCTTCTGCCCATTCACAGGCATCTGCCCATTCACAGGCTTCTGCCCAGCTACAGGCTGCTGCACAGCTACAGGCTTCTGCCCATTCACAGGCTTCTGCCTAGGTACAAGCTTCTGTCCATTCACAGGCTTCTGTCCATTCACAGGCTTCTGTCCATTCACAGGCTTCTGCCCAGCTACAGTTTTCTGCCCAGGTACAGGCTTCTGTCCATTCACAGGCTTCTGCCCACCTACAGGCTTCTGCCCAGCTACAGGCTTCTGCCCATTCACAGGCTTCTGCCCAACTACAGGCTTCTGACCAGCTACAGGCTTCTGCCCATTCACAGGCTTCTGCCCAGCTACAGGCTTCTGCCCAGCTACAGGCTTCTGCCCATTCACAGGCTTCTGCCCATTCACAGGCTTCTGCCCAGCTACAGGCTTTTGCCCATTCACAGGCTTCTGCCCAGCTACAGGCTTTTGCCCAGCAACAGGCTTTTGCCCATTCACCAGCTTCTGCCCAGCTACAGGCTTCTGCCCATTCACAGGCTTCTGCCCAGCTACAGGCTTTTGCCCATTCACAGGCTTCTGGCCAGGTACAGGCTTCTGCCCATTCACAGGCTTCTGCCCAGTCACAGGTATCTGCCCAGCTACAGGCTTCTGACCATTCACAGGCTTCTGCCCATTCACAGGCTTCTGCCCAGCTACAGGCTTTTGCCCAGCAACAGGCTTTTGCCCATTCACCGAATTCTGCCCAGCTACAGGCTTCTGCCCAGATACAGGCTTCTGCCCATTCACAGGCTTCTGCCCAGCTAAAGGCTTCTGCCCAGCTACAGGCTTCTGCCCATTCACAGGCTTCTGTCCATTTACAGGCTTCTGCCCAGCTAGAGGCTTCTGCCCATTCACAGGCTTCTGCCCAGCTACAGGCTTCTGCCCAGCTACAGGCTTCTGCCCATTCACAGGCTTCTGCCCAGGTACAGGCTTCTGCCCATTCACAGGCTTCTGCCCAGCTACAGGCTTCTGCACAGCTACAGGCTTCTGCCCATTCACAGGCTTCTGCCCAGGTACAGGCTTCTGTCCATTCACAGGCTTCTGCCCAGCTACAGGCTTCTGCCCAGCTACAGGCTTCTGCCAATTCACAGGCTTCTGCCAAGGTACAGGCTTCTGTCCATTCACAGGCTTCTGCCCAGGTACAGGCTTCTGCCCATTCACAGGCTTCTGCCCAGCTACAGGCTTCTGCACAGCTACAGGCTTCTGCCCATTCACAGGCTTCTGCCCATTCACAGGCTTCTGGCCAGGTACAGGCTTCTGCCCATTCACAGGCTTCTGCCCAGTCACAGGTATCTGCCCAGCTACAGGCTTCTGACCATTCACAGGCTTCTGCCCATTCACAGGCTTCTGCCCAGCTACAGGCTTTTGCCCAGAAACAGGCTTTTGCCCATTCACCGAATTCTGCCCAGCTACAGGCTTCTGCCCAGCTACAGGCTTCTGCCCATTCACAGGCTTCTGCGCAGCTACAGGCTTCTGCCCAGCTACAGGCTTCTGCCCATTCACAGGCTTCTGTCCATTTACAGGCTTCTGCCCAGCTAGAGGCTTCTGCCCATTCACAGGCTTCTGCCCAGCTACATGCTTCTGCCCAGCTACAGGCTTCTGCCCATTCACAGGCTTCTGCCCATTCACAGGCTTCTGCCCAGGTACAGGCTTCTGCCCATTCACAGGCTTCTGCCCAGCTACAGTCTTCTGCACAGCTACAGGCTTCTGCCCATTCACAGGCTTCTGCCCAGGTTCAGGCTTCTGTCCATTCACAGGCTTCTGCCCAGCTACAGGCTTCTGCCCAGCTACAGGCTTCTGCCAATTCACAGGCTTCTGCCAAGGTACAGGCTTCTGTCCATTCACAGGCTTCTGCCCAGCTACAGCCTTCTTCCCAGCTACAGGCTTCTGCCCATTCACAGGCTTCTGCCCAGCTACAGGCTTCTGCCCAGCTACAGGCTTCTGCCCATTCACAGGCTTCTGCCCATTCACAGGCTTCTGCCCAGCTACAGGCTTCTGCCCAGCTACAGGCTTCTGCCCATTCACAGGCTTCTGCCCAGGTACAGGCTTCTGCCCATTCACAGGCTTCTGCCCAGCTACAGGCTTCTGCACAGCTACAGGCTTCTGCCCATTCACAGGCTTCTGCCCAGGTACAGGCTTCTGCCCATTCACAGGCTTCTGCCCAGCTACAGGCTTCTGCACAGCTACAGGCTTCTGCCCATTCACAGGCTTCTGCCCAGGTACAGGCTTCTGTCCATTCACAGGCTTCTGCCCAGCTACAGGCTTCTGCCCAGCTACAGGCTTCTGCCCATTCACAGGCTTCTGCCAAGGTACAGGCTTCTGTCCATTCACAGGCTTCTGCCCAGCTACAGGCTTCTGCCCAGCTACAGGCTTCTGCCCATTCACAGGCTTCTGCCCAGCTACAGGCTTCTGCCCAGCTACAGGCTTCTGCCCATTCACAGGCTTCTGCCCAGCTACAGTTTTCTGCCCAGGTACAGGCTTCTGCCCAGGTACAGGCTTCTGCCCACCTACAGGCTTCTGCCCAGCTACAGGCTTCTGCCCATTCACAGGCTTCTGCCCAGCTACAGGCTTCTGCCCAGCTACAGGCTTCTGCCCATTCACAGGCTTCTGCCCATTCACAGGTTTCTGCCCAGCTACAGGCTTCTGCCCATTCACAGGCTTCTGCCCAGCTACAGGCTTCTGCACAGCTACAGGCTTCTGCCCATTCACAGGCTTCTGCCCATTCACAGGCTTCTGCTCAGCTACAGGCTTCTGCCCATTCACAGGCTTCTGCCCAGCTACAGTTTTCTGTCCATTCACAGGCTTCTGCCCAGATACAGGCTTCTGCCCAGATACAGGCTTTTGCCCAGCTACAGGCTTCTGCCCATTCACAGCCTTCTGCCCATTCACAGGTTTCTGCCCAGCTACAGGCTTCTGCCCATTCACAGGCTTCTGCCCAGGTACAGGCTTCAGCACAGCTACAGGCTTCTGCCCATTCACAGGCTTCTGCTCAGCTACAGGCTTCTGCCCAGCTACAGGCTTCTGCCCATTCACAGGCTTCTGCCCATTCACAGGCTTCTGCAAAGGTACAGGCTTCTGTCCATTCACAGGCTTCTGCCCATTCACAGGCTTCTTCCCAGCTACAGGCTTCTGCCCATTCACAGGCTTCTTCCCAGCTACAGGCTTCTGCCCATTCACAGGCTTCTGCCCAGCTACAGGCTTCTGCCCAGCTACAGGCTTCTGCCCATTCACAGGCTTCTGCCCATTCACAGGCTTCTGCCCAGCTAGAGGCTTCTGCCCATTCACAGGCTTCTGCCCATTCACAGGCTTCTGCCCAGCTACAGGCTTCTGCCCAGCTACAGGCTTCTGCCCATTCACAGGCTTCTGCCCAGCTACAGGCTTCTGCCCATTCAAAGGCTTCTGCCCATTCACAGGCTTCTGCCCAGCTACAGGCTTCTTTACAGCTACAGGCTTCTGCCCATTCACAGGCTTCTGCCCATTCACAGGCTTCTGCCCAGCTACAGGCTTCTGCCCATTCACAGGCTTCTGTCCATTTACAGGCTTCTGCCCAGCTAGAGGCTTCTGCCCATTCACAGGCTTCTGCCCAGCTACAGGCTTCTGCCCATTCACAGGCTTCTGCCCAGCTACAGTTTTCTGCCCAGGTACAGGCTTCTGTCCATTCACAGGCTTCTGCCCATTCACAGGCTTCTGGCCAGGTACAGGCTTCTGGCCAGGTACAGGCTTCTGCCCATTCACAGGCTTCTGCCCAGTCACAGGTATCTGCCCAGCTACAGGCTTCTGACCATTCACAGGCTTCTGCCCATTCACAGGCTTCTGCCCAGCTACAAGCTTCTGTCCATTCACAGGCTTCTGCCCATTCACAGGCTTCTGCCCATTCACAGGCTTCTGCCCAGCTACAGGCTTTTGCCCATTCACAGGCTTCTGCCCAGCTACAGGCTTTTGCCCAGCAACAGGCTTTTGCCCATTCACCGGCTTCTGCCCAGCTACAGGCTTCTGCCCAGCTACAGGCTTCTGCCAATTCACAGGCTTCTGCCCAGCTACAGGCTTCTGCCCAGCTACAGGCTTCTGTCCATTTACAGGCTTCTGTCCATTTACAGGCTTCTGACCAGCTACAAGCTTCTGCCCAGCTACAGGCTTCTGCCCAGCTACAGTTTTCTGCCCAGCTACAGGCTTCTGCACAGCTACAGGCTTCTGCCCATTCACAGGCTTCTGCCCAGCTACAGGCTTCTGCCCATTCACAGGCTTCTGTCCATTTACAGGCTTCTGCCCAGCTAGAGGCTTCTGGCCATTCACAGGCTTCTGCCCAGCTACAGGCTTCTGCCCAGCTACAGGCTTCTGCCCATTCACAGGCTTCTGCCCAGCTACAGGCTTCTGCCCAGCTACAGGCTTCTGCCCATTCACAGGCTTCTGCCCAGCTACAGTTTTCTGCCCAGGTACAGGCTTCTGTCCATTCACAGGCTTCTGCCCACCTACAGGCTTCTGCCCAGCTACAGGCTTCTGCCCATTCACAGGCTTCTGCCCAGCTACAGGCTTCTGCCCATTCACAGGCTTCTGCCCATTAACAGGCTTCTGCCCAGCTACAGGCTTCTGCACAGCTACAGGCTTCTGCCCGTTCACAGGCTTCTGCCCAGGTACAGGCTTCTGCCCAGGTACAGGCTTCTGCCCAGCTACAGGCTTCTGCCCATTCACAGGCTTCTGCCCAGCTACAGGCTTCTGCCCAGCTACAGGCTTCTGCCCATTCACAGGCTTCTGCCCAGCTTCAGGCTTCTGCCCATTCACAGGCTTCTGCCCAGCTACAGTTTTCTGCCCAGGTACAGGCTTCTGTCCATTCACAGGCTTCTGCCCACCTACAGGCTTCTGCCCAGCTACAGGCTTCTGCCCATTCACAGGCTTCTGCCCAGCTACAGGCTTCTGCCCATTCACAGGCTTCTGCCCATTCACAGGCTTCTGCCCAGCTACAGGCTTCTGCACAGCTACAGGCTTCTGCCCGTTCACAGGCTTCTGCCCAGGTACAGGCTTCTGCCCAGCTACAGGCTTCTGCCCATTCACAGGCTTCTGCCCAGCTACAGGCTTCTGCCCAGCTACAGGCTTCTGCCCAGCTACAGGCTTCTGCCCATTCACAGGCTTCTGCCCAGCTACAGGCTTCTGCCCAGCTACAGGCTTCTGCCCATTCACAGGCTTCTGCCCAGCTACAGGCTTCTGCCCAGCTACAGGCTTCTGCCCATTCACAGGCTTCTGCCCAGCTACAGTTTTCTGCCCAGGTACAGGCTTCTGTCCATTCACAGGCTTCTGCCCACCTACAGGCTTCTGCCCAGCTACAGGCTTCTGCCCATTCACAGGCTTCTGCTCAGCTACAGGCTTCTGCCCAGCTACAGGCTTCTGCCCATTCACAGGCTTCTGCCCATTCACAGGCTTCTGCCCAGGTACAGGCTTCTGTCCATTCACAGGCTTCTGCCCATTCACAGGCTTCTTCCCAGCTACAGGCTTCTGCCCATTCACAGGCTTCTGCCCAGCTACAGGCTTCTGCCCAGCTACAGGCTTCTGCCCATTCACAGGCTTCTGTCCATTTACAGGCTTCTGCCCAGCTAGAGGCTTCTGCCCATTCACAGGCTTCTGCCCAGCTACAGGCTTCTGCCCAGCCACAGGCTTCTGCCCATTCACAGGCTTCTGCCCAGGTACAGGCTTCTGCCCATTCACAGGCTTCTGCCCAGCTACAGGCTTCTGCACAGCTACAGGCTTCTGCCCATTCACAGGCTTCTGCCCAGGTACAGGCTTCTGTCCATTCACAGTCTTCTGCACAGCTACAGGCTTCTGCCAATTCACAGGCTTCTGCCAAGGTACAGGCTTCTGTCCATTTACAGGCTTCTGCCCAGCTAGAGGCTTCTGCCCATTCACAGGCTTCTGCCCAGCTACAGGCTTCTGCCCAGCTACAGGCTTCTGCCCATTCACAGGCTTCTGCCCAGGTACAGGCTTCTGCCCATTCACAGGCTTCTGCCCAGCTACAGGCTTCTGCACAGCTACAGGCTTCTGCCCATTCACAGGCTTCTGCCCAGGTACAGGCTTCTGTCCATTCACAGGCTTCTGCCCAGCTACAGGCTTCTGCCCAGCTACAGGCTTCTGCCAATTCACAGGCTTCTGCCAAGGTACAGGCTTCTGTCCATTCACAGGCTTCTGCCCAGGTACAGGCTTCTGCCCATTCACAGGCTTCTGCCCAGCTACAGGCTTCTGCACAGCTACAGGCTTCTGCCCATTCACAGGCTTCTGCCCATTCACAGGCTTCTGGCCAGGTACAGGCTTCTGCCCATTCACAGGCTTCTGCCCAGTCACAGGTATCTGCCCAGCTACAGGCTTCTGACCATTCACAGGCTTCTGCCCATTCACAGGCTTCTGCCCAGCTACAGGCTTTTGCCCAGAAACAGGCTTTTGCCCATTCACCGAATTCTGCCCAGCTACAGGCTTCTGCCCAGCTACAGGCTTCTGCCCATTCACAGGCTTCTGCGCAGCTACAGGCTTCTGCCCAGCTACAGGCTTCTGCCCATTCACAGGCTTCTGTCCATTTACAGGCTTCTGCCCAGCTAGAGGCTTCTGCCCATTCACAGGCTTCTGCCCAGCTACATGCTTCTGCCCAGCTACAGGCTTCTGCCCAGCTACAGGCTTCTGCCCAGCTACAGGCTTCTGCCCAGCTACAGGCTTCTGCCCATTCACAGGCTTCTGCCCAGCTACAGGCTTCTGCCCAGCTACAGGCTTCTGCCCATTCACAGGCTTCTGCCCAGCTACAGGCTTCTGCCCAGCTACAGGCTTCTGCCCATTCACAGGCTTCTGCCCAGCTACAGTTTTCTGCCCAGGTACAGGCTTCTGTCCATTCACAGGCTTCTGCCCACCTACAGGCTTCTGCCCAGCTACAGGCTTCTGCCCATTCACAGGCTTCTGCTCAGCTACAGGCTTCTGCCCAGCTACAGGCTTCTGCCCATTCACAGGCTTCTGCCCATTCACAGGCTTCTGCCCAGGTACAGGCTTCTGTCCATTCACAGGCTTCTGCCCATTCACAGGCTTCTTCCCAGCTACAGGCTTCTGCCCATTCACAGGCTTCTGCCCAGCTACAGGCTTCTGCCCAGCTACAGGCTTCTGCCCATTCACAGGCTTCTGTCCATTTACAGGCTTCTGCCCAGCTAGAGGCTTCTGCCCATTCACAGGCTTCTGCCCAGCTACAGGCTTCTGCCCAGCCACAGGCTTCTGCCCATTCACAGGCTTCTGCCCAGGTACAGGCTTCTGCCCATTCACAGGCTTCTGCCCAGCTACAGGCTTCTGCACAGCTACAGGCTTCTGCCCATTCACAGGCTTCTGCCCAGGTACAGGCTTCTGTCCATTCACAGTCTTCTGCACAGCTACAGGCTTCTGCCAATTCACAGGCTTCTGCCAAGGTACAGGCTTCTGTCCATTTACAGGCTTCTGCCCAGCTAGAGGCTTCTGCCCATTCACAGGCTTCTGCCCAGCTACAGGCTTCTGCCCAGCTACAGGCTTCTGCCCATTCACAGGCTTCTGCCCAGGTACAGGCTTCTGCCCATTCACAGGCTTCTGCCCAGCTACAGGCTTCTGCACAGCTACAGGCTTCTGCCCATTCACAGGCTTCTGCCCAGGTACAGGCTTCTGTCCATTCACAGGCTTCTGCCCAGCTACAGGCTTCTGCCCAGCTACAGGCTTCTGCCAATTCACAGGCTTCTGCCAAGGTACAGGCTTCTGTCCATTCACAGGCTTCTGCCCAGGTACAGGCTTCTGCCCATTCACAGGCTTCTGCCCAGCTACAGGCTTCTGCACAGCTACAGGCTTCTGCCCATTCACAGGCTTCTGCCCATTCACAGGCTTCTGGCCAGGTACAGGCTTCTGCCCATTCACAGGCTTCTGCCCAGTCACAGTTATCTGCCCAGCTACAGGCTTCTGACCATTCACAGGCTTCTGCCCATTCACAGGCTTCTGCCCAGCTACAGGCTTTTGCCCAGAAACAGGCTTTTGCCCATTCACCGAATTCTGCCCAGCTACAGGCTTCTGCCCAGCTACAGGCTTCTGCCCATTCACAGGCTTCTGCGCAGCTACAGGCTTCTGCCCAGCTACAGGCTTCTGCCCATTCACAGGCTTCTGTCCATTTACAGGCTTCTGCCCAGCTAGAGGCTTCTGCCCATTCACAGGCTTCTGCCCAGCTACATGCTTCTGCCCAGCTACAGGCTTCTGCCCATTCACAGGCTTCTGCCCATTCACAGGCTTCTGCCCAGGTACAGGCTTCTGCCCATTCACAGGCTTCTGCCCAGCTACAGTCTTCTGCACAGCTACAGGCTTCTGCCCATTCACAGGCTTCTGCCCAGGTACAGGCTTCTGTCCATTCACAGGCTTCTGCCCAGCTACAGGCTTCTGCCCAGCTACAGGCTTCTGCCAATTCACAGGCTTCTGCCAAGGTACAGGCTTCTGTCCATTCACAGGCTTCTGCCCAGCTACAGCCTTCTTCCCAGCTACAGGCTTCTGCCCATTCACAGGCTTCTGCCCAGCTACAGGCTTCTGCCCAGCTACAGGCTTCTGCCCATTCACAGGCTTCTGCCCATTCACAGGCTTCTGCCCAGCTACAGGCTTCTGCCCAGCTACAGGCTTCTGCCCATTCACAGGCTTCTGCCCAGGTACAGGCTTCTGCCCATTCACAGGCTTCTGCCCAGCTACAGGCTTCTGCACAGCTACAGGCTTCTGCCCATTCACAGGCTTCTGCCCAGGTACAGGCTTCTGCCCATTCACAGGCTTCTGCCCAGCTACAGGCTTCTGCACAGCTACAGGCTTCTGCCCATTCACAGGCTTCTGCCCAGGTACAGGCTTCTGTCCATTCACAGGCTTCTGCCCAGCTACAGGCTTCTGCCCAGCTACAGGCTTCTGCCCATTCACAGGCTTCTGCCAAGGTACAGGCTTCTGTCCATTCACAGGCTTCTGCCCAGCTACAGGCTTCTGCCCAGCTACAGGCTTCTGCCCATTCACAGGCTTCTGCCCAGCTACAGGCTTCTGCCCAGCTACAGGCTTCTGCCCATTCACAGGCTTCTGCCCAGCTACAGTTTTCTGCCCAGGTACAGGCTTCTGCCCAGGTACAGGCTTCTGCCCACCTACAGGCTTCTGCCCAGCTACAGGCTTCTGCCCATTCACAGGCTTCTGCCCAGCTACAGGCTTCTGCCCAGCTACAGGCTTCTGCCCATTCACAGGCTTCTGCCCATTCACAGGTTTCTGCCCAGCTACAGGCTTCTGCCCATTCACAGGCTTCTGCCCAGCTACAGGCTTCTGCACAGCTACAGGCTTCTGCCCATTCACAGGCTTCTGCCCATTCACAGGCTTCTGCTCAGCTACAGGCTTCTGCCCATTCACAGGCTTCTGCCCAGCTACAGTTTTCTGTCCATTCACAGGCTTCTGCCCAGATACAGGCTTCTGCCCAGATACAGGCTTTTGCCCAGCTACAGGCTTCTGCCCATTCACAGCCTTCTGCCCATTCACAGGTTTCTGCCCAGCTACAGGCTTCTGCCCATTCACAGGCTTCTGCCCAGGTACAGGCTTCAGCACAGCTACAGGCTTCTGCCCATTCACAGGCTTCTGCTCAGCTACAGGCTTCTGCCCAGCTACAGGCTTCTGCCCATTCACAGGCTTCTGCCCATTCACAGGCTTCTGCAAAGGTACAGGCTTCTGTCCATTCACAGGCTTCTGCCCATTCACAGGCTTCTTCAAAGCTACAGGCTTCTGCCCATTCACAGGCTTCTTTCCAGCTACAGGCTTCTGCCCATTCACAGGCTTCTGCCCAGCTACAGGCTTCTGCCCAGCTACAGGCTTCTGCCCATTCACAGGCTTCTGCCCATTCACAGGCTTCTGCCCAGCTAGAGGCTTCTGCCCATTCACAGGCTTCTGCCCAGCTACAGGCTTCTGCCCAGCTACAGGCTTCTGCCCATTCACAGGCTTCTGCCCAGCTACAGGCTTCTGCCCATTCAAAGGCTTCTGCCCATTCACAGGCTTCTGCCCAGCTACAGGCTTCTTTACAGCTACAGGCTTCTGCCCATTCACAGGCTTCTGCCCATTCACAGGCTTCTGCCCAGCTACAGGCTTCTGCCCATTCACAGGCTTCTGTCCATTTACAGGCTTCTGCCCAGCTAGAGGCTTCTGCCCATTCACAGGCTTCTGTCCAGCTACAGGCTTCTGCCCATTCACAGGCTTCTGCCCAGCTACAGTTTTCTGCCCAGGTACAGGCTTCTGTCCATTCACAGGCTTCTGCCCATTCACAGGCTTCTGGCCAGGTACAGGCTTCTGGCCAGGTACAGGCTTCTGCCCATTCACAGGCTTCTGCCCAGTCACAGGTATCTGCCCAGCTACAGGCTTCTGACCATTCACAGGCTTCTGCCCATTCACAGGCTTCTGCCCAGCTACAAGCTTCTGTCCATTCACAGGCTTCTGCCCATTCACAGGCTTCTGCCCATTCACAGGCTTCTGCCCAGCTACAGGCTTTTGCCCATTCACAGGCTTCTGCCCAGCTACAGGCTTTTGCCCAGCAACAGGCTTTTGCCCATTCACCGGCTTCTGCCCAGCTACAGGCTTCTGCCCAGCTACAGGCTTCTGCCAATTCACAGGCTTCTGCCCAGCTACAGGCTTCTGCCCAGCTACAGGCTTCTGTCCATTTACAGGCTTCTGTCCATTTACAGGCTTCTGACCAGCTACAAGCTTCTGCCCAGCTACAGGCTTCTGCCCAGCTACAGTTTTCTGCCCAGCTACAGGCTTCTGCACAGCTACAGGCTTCTGCCCATTCACAGGCTTCTGCCCAGCTACAGGCTTCTGCCCATTCACAGGCTTCTGTCCATTTACAGGCTTCTGCCCAGCTAGAGGCTTCTGCCCATTCACAGGCTTCTGCCCAGCTACAGGCTTCTGCCCAGCTACAGGCTTCTGCCCATTCACAGGCTTCTGCCCAGCTACAGGCTTCTGCCCAGCTACAGGCTTCTGCCCATTCACAGGCTTCTGCCCAGCTACAGTTTTCTGCCCAGGTACAGGCTTCTGTCCATTCACAGGCTTCTGCCCACCTACAGGCTTCTGCCCAGCTACAGGCTTCTGCCCATTCACAGGCTTCTGCCCAGCTACAGGCTTCTGCCCATTCACAGGCTTCTGCCCATTAACAGGCTTCTGCCCAGCTACAGGCTTCTGCACAGCTACAGGCTTCTGCCCGTTCACAGGCTTCTGCCCAGGTACAGGCTTCTGCCCAGGTACAGGCTTCTGCCCAGCTACAGGCTTCTGCCCATTCACAGGCTTCTGCCCAGCTACAGGCTTCTGCCCAGCTACATGCTTCTGCCCATTCACAGGCTTCTGCCCAGCTACAGGCTTCTGCCCATTCACAGGCTTCTGCCCAGCTACAGTTTTCTGCCCAGGTACAGGCTTCTGTCCATTCACAGGCTTCTGCCCACCTACAGGCTTCTGCCCAGCTACAGGCTTCTGCCCATTCACAGGCTTCTGCCCAGCTACAGGCTTCTGCCCATTCACAGGCTTCTGCCCATTCACAGGCTTCTGCCCAGCTACAGGCTTCTGCACAGCTACAGGCTTCTGCCCGTTCACAGGCTTCTGCCCAGGTACAGGCTTCTGCCCAGCTACAGGCTTCTGCCCATTCACAGGCTTCTGCCCAGCTACAGGCTTCTGCCCAGCTACAGGCTTCTGCCCAGCTACAGGCTTCTGCCCATTCACAGTCTTCTGCCCAGCTACAGGCTTCTGCCCAGCTACAGGCTTCTGCCCATTCACAGGCTTCTGCCCAGCTACAGGCTTCTGCCCAGCTACAGGCTTCTGCCCATTCACAGGCTTCTGCCCAGCTACAGTTTTCTGCCCAGGTACAGGCTTCTGTCCATTCACAGGCTTCTGCCCACCTACAGGCTTCTGCCCATCTACAGGCTTCTGCCCATTCACAGGCTTCTGCTCAGCTACAGGCTTCTGCCCAGCTACAGGCTTCTGCCCATTCACAGGCTTCTGCCCATTCACAGGCTTCTGCCCAGGTACAGGCTTCTGTCCATTCACAGGCTTCTGCCCATTCACAGGCTTCTTCCCAGCTACAGGCTTCTGCCCATTCACAGGCTTCTGCCCAGCTACAGGCTTCTGCCCAGCTACAGGCTTCTGCCCATTCACAGGCTTCTGTCCATTTACAGGCTTCTGTCCAGCTAGAGGCTTCTGCCCATTCACAGGCTTCTGCCCAGCTACAGGCTTCTGCCCAGCCACAGGCTTCTGCCCATTCACAGGCTTCTGCCCAGGTACAGGCTTCTGCCCATTCACAGGCTTCTGCCCAGCTACAGGCTTCTGCACAGCTACAGGCTTCTGCCCATTCACAGGCTTCTGCCCAGGTACAGGCTTCTGTCCATTCACAGGCTTCTGCCCAGCTACAGGCTTCTGCCCAGCTACAGGCTTCTGCCCATTCACAGGCTTCTGCCCAGGTACAGGCTTCTGCCCATTCACAGGCTTCTGCCCAGCTACAGGCTTCTGCACAGCTACAGGCTTCTGCCCATTCACAGGCTTCTGCCCAGGTACAGGCTTCTGTCCATTCACAGGCTTCTGTCCATTCACAGGCTTCTGCCCAGCTACAGGCTTCTGCAGAGCTACAGGCTTCTGCCCATTCACAGGCTTCTGCCCAGGTACAGGCTCCTGCCCATTCACAGGCTTCTGCCCAGCTACAGTTTTCTGCCCAGCTACAGGCTTCTGCCCATTCACAGGCTTCTGCCCAGCTACAGGCTTCTGCCCAGCTACAGGCTTCTGCCCATTCACAGGCTTCTGCCCAGCTACAGGCTTTTGCCCATTCACAGGCTTCTGGCCAGGTACAGGCTTCTGCCCATTCACAGGCTTCTGCCCAGTCACAGGTATCTGCCCAGCTACAGGCTTCTGACCATTCACAGGCTTCTGCCCATTCACAGGCTTCTGCCCAGCTACAGGCTTTTGCCCAGAAACAGGCTTTTGCCCATTCACCGAATTCTGCCCAGCTACAGGCTTCTGCCCAGCTACAGGCTTCTGCCCATTCACAGGCTTCTGCGCAGCTACAGGCTTCTGCCCAGCTACAGGCTTCTGCCCATTCACAGGCTTCTGTCCATTTACAGGCTTCTGCCCAGCTAGAGGCTTCTGCCCATTCACAGGCTTCTGCCCAGCTACAGGCTTCTGCCAGCTACAGGCTTCTGCCCATTCACAGGCTTCTGCCCAGGTACAGGCTTCTGCCCATTCACAGGCTTCTGCCCAGCTACAGGCTTCTGCACAGCTACAGGCTTCTGCCCATTCACAGGCTTCTGCCCAGGTACAGGCTTCTGTCCATTCACAGGCTTCTGCCCAGCTACAGGCTTCTGCCCAGCTACAGGCTTCTGCCAATTCACAGGCTTCTGCCAAGGTACAGGCTTCTGTCCATTCACAGGCTTCTGCCCAGCTACAGGCTTCTGCCCAGCTACAGGCTTCTGCCCATTCACAGGCTTCTGCCCAGCTACAGGCTTCTGCCCAGCTACAGGCTTCTGCCCATTCACAGGCTTCTGCCCAGTCACAGGTATCTGCCCAGCTACAGGCTTCTGACCATTCACAGGCTTCTGCCCATTCACAGGCTTCTGCCCAGCTACAGGCTTTTGCCCAGAAACAGGCTTTTGCCCATTCACCGAATTCTGCCCAGCTACAGGCTTCTGCCCAGCTACAGGCTTCTGCCCATTCACAGGCTTCTGCGCAGCTACAGGCTTCTGCCCAGCTACAGGCTTCTGCCCATTCACAGGCTTCTGTCCATTTACAGGCTTCTGCCCAGCTAGAGGCTTCTGCCCATTCACAGGCTTCTGCCCAGCTACAGGCTTCTGCCAGCTACAGGCTTCTGCCCATTCACAGGCTTCTGCCCAGGTACAGGCTTCTGCCCATTCACAGGCTTCTGCCCAGCTACAGGCTTCTGCACAGCTACAGGCTTCTGCCCATTCACAGGCTTCTGCCCAGGTACAGGCTTCTGTCCATTCACAGGCTTCTGCCCAGCTACAGGCTTCTGCCCAGCTACAGGCTTCTGCCAATTCACAGGCTTCTGCCAAGGTACAGGCTTCTGTCCATTCACAGGCTTCTGCCCAGCTACAGGCTTCTGCCCAGCTACAGGCTTCTGCCCATTCACAGGCTTCTGCCCAGCTACAGGCTTCTGCCCAGCTACAGGCTTCTGCCCATTCACAGGCTTCTGCCCATTCACAGGCTTCTGCCCAGCTACAGGCTTCTGCCCAGCTACAGGCTTCTGCCCATTCACAGGCTTCTGCCCAGGTACAGGCTTCTGCCCATTCACAGGCTTCTGCCCAGCTACAGGCTTCTGCACAGCTACAGGCTTCTGCCCATTCACAGGCTTCTGCCCAGGTACAGGCTTCTGCCCATTCACAGGCTTCTGCCCAGCTACAGGCTTCTGCACAGCTACAGGCTTCTGTCCATTCACAGGCTTCTGCCCAGGTACAGGCTTCTGTCCATTCACAGGCTTCTGCCCAGCTACAGGCTTCTGCCCAGCTACAGGCTTCTGCCCATTCATAGGCTTCTGCCAAGGTACAGGCTTCTGTCCATTCACAGGCTTCTGCCCAGCTACAGGCTTCTGCCCAGCTACAGGCTTCTGCCCATTCACAGGCTTCTGCCCAGCTACAGGCTTCTGCCCAGCTACAGGCTTCTGCCCATTCACAGGCTTCTGCCCACCTACAGGCTTCTGCCCAGCTACAGGCTTCTGCCCATTCACAGGCTTCTGCCCAGCTACAGGCTTCTGCCCAGCTACAGGCTTCTGCCCATTCACAGGCTTCTGCCCATTCACAGGTTTCTGCCCAGGTACAGGCTTCTGCCCATTCACAGGCTTCTGCCCAGCTACAGGCTTCTGCACAGCTACAGGCTTCTGCCCATTCACAGGCTTCTGTCCCTTCACAGGCTTCTGCCCATTCACAGGCTTCTGCTCAGCTACAGGCTTCTGCCCATTCACAGGCTTCTGCCCAGCTACAGTTTTCTGCCCAGGTACAGGCTTCTGTCCATTCACAGGCTTCTGCCCAGATACAGGCTTCTGCCCAGCTACAGGCTTCTGCCCATTCACAGCCTTCTGCCCATTCGAGACTCAAGACTCAAGATGGCGCCAGTGTGTGGGGCTTGCCGTCTGTCGCTTCTGGCGCTGTGCGTGGTTGTGGTGTTGGTGCTTTTTGGTGTTGAAAATGCAAACTCTCTTTTGGTGTATGATCGCCAAACACTGATGGACCTTCGGTTCCCTGCCAGCTTTTCGCTGGATAAAGAGTCGGATCGCGGTGGACATAAAACGCTACCACCGTTTCTTTCGGGGATACCAGCTTACCTGTGCCACGCCCCGGCTCCAACTCCTCGCCGAAAACGCCATCGCCGGCGTGGGAAACGCAGCGGCAAACTGGCGAGGATGAAGGCCTTAGTATTGGAGGGTATCTCACGGTCTGTATGCGGCGCGATGCCTCGCTTTTCTCTCTCACGGCGCTTTCTGGACCCTGTTGGCGAATGTTTGGTGCCTGTCGTGGATCGGGATGGAGTGTTTCAACCTCGCGGTCCCTGCTCCCCTCGACTCCGCCGGCGTGGAGTAAATCTGCGTAATTTGCGGTCTTTGTGTAGGACTCCCTGTACCTCTAACGTTGCGGATATGCCGGCTCCTGCTAGGTTTGGCGTGATAAACGCCAGATCGCTGACAAACAAAACTTTTATTATCAAGGATTTCTTCACCTCGAAAGGACTGGACTTTCTTTGCGTGACCGAGACATGGCTGGGTACTGGTGAGTCCGATGCTTTCACTGAACTTTTACCACTGGATTGCTCCTTTATGAACTCCCCGCGGATGTCGGGCCGAGGGGGAGGCATAGCAACTGTCTTTAAGAATGATTATAAATGTAAACAGCTATCTCATCTATCCCTACACGGCAGCTTTGAACTGAGTGCTTTTGAAGTTGGTCGCTCTCACACAGTGTTGTGTGCAGTGGTGTATAGACCTCCCAAATATAATAAGGAATTTATTAATGACTTTTCTGGTTTTTTTGGCTGAAATTATGCCTAATTATGACCGTGTCCTGATTGTAGGAGATTTTAATATTCATGTCTGTTGTCCTGAAAAACCAATGGTAAAGGACTTTTTAAATCTTATTGATTCTTTTAGTCTCGTGCAATCTGTGGTGGGATCTACACATGAACTTGGACACACACTTGACTTGGTGCTATCATATGGTCTGCCTGTTTCAAATCTGGAGATCTGTGACGCTGTTTTCTCAGATCATAAGCCTGTGATTTTTGATGTTCTTCTTACAGACAGTAGCACTGGTAAATTGTGCGCCCCTGTTAGGCGCTGTCGTATTATAAACCATTCCACTGCTGATCAGTTCTCGGATGTTTTCAGTCAGAAAAACCTTTTTAATGAGTCTAAGTCAAACAGCTCGGAGGAGCTTAGCTCTTTGTTTCACTCTACCTGCCAAACTGTTATGGACTTTGTGGCTCCTTTAAAAATCAGGAAACCAAAAGCTAAATCTGAGCCCTGGCTAAATGACACTACTCGTGCTGTTAAACGTGAATGCCGTAGAGCTGAGCGGAAGTGGAAAAAGGATAAATTGCAAGTGTCTTTTCAATCATTAAGGGAGTGTTGGCGTCTCTATCAGAAAGTTGTGAAAGATGAAAAAAGAAAACATTTTTCCGAAATTATTCTGTCTAACACTCACAAGCCTTATGTTCTGTTTCAGACTATTAATAAGGTTCTTAATGCTTCCCAGACCACCTGTATAGAGAATTCTCCTGCTGTTTGTGAAAATTTTCTACACTTTTTTATTAATAAGATTGCTCTTACTAGGGCACAAATCACTGTTCCCTCAAACGACCCCTCAGTTTCTGTCCCCTGTGATGCTATTTTTAATACTTTTGAGTCTGTATCTCTGTCCTGTGTACAGAAGATTGTTGATCAGTTAAAGCCCTCAGGCTCTCCAAACGATGCTGTCCCTCCACGACTTTTTAAAGAGGTTTTTCCTACTATAGGACTTTCGGTTCTTGAAATTGTAAACAGTAGTCTACTTACAGGTGTAGTTCCACAAAACCTAAAACATGCAGTAGTACAACCTCTGATCAAAAAACCTGGTCTGGATCCTACAGTGCTTGCAAATTTCAGACCCATTTCAAAATTGCCCTTTTTGTCAAAAATCCTGGAAAAGGTTGTTTATAGCCAGCTAATGTTTTTTCTGGAGGAGAACAATATTCTTGATATTTTTCAATCTGGTTTTAAAACTTTGCATAGCACGGAATCAGCTCTCTTAAGAGTTTTTAACGATATCTTTGTATTCACTGATTCTGGTGACTGTGCTGTTCTCTTACTCCTTGATTTAACTGCTGCTTTTGATACAGTGGACCATGAAATTCTGATCTCCCGCTTGGAGCAGTGGGTGGGCATTGGGGGCATAGCCCTGAAATGGTTCAGGTCATTTTTAACTGATAGAACGTTCTGTATTAGCCTTGCCGATTCTAAGTCAACTTCTGCACCTTTCCCTTGTGGGGTTCCACAGGGCTCAATATTAGCCCCACTGCTTTTTTCCCTGTATCTGCTCCCTCTTGGTTCCATACTCAGGAAGCATGGAATTTCTTTTCACTGCTATGCAGACGATTGTCAAATCTATGTGCCACTAAAGAAAAAAGATAAGTGCTCTATTGGACCTCTGTTAAAATGTCTTGAGGACATAAAAGCATGGTTGGCGGGTAACTTTCTTAAGCTAAACGAAGATAAGACAGAAGTGATGGTCTTCGGTGGCACCACTGGGTCCCAACCGGTAGATCTAGGTTCTTTGGCTCAGTATACTAAACCTATCATTACAAATCTGGGAGTAAAAATGGACTCAGATCTCAAGCTGGACACTCAAATCAAAGCAGTGGTAAAATCAAGCTTTTTTCACCTGAGACAGCTGGCCAAAATAAAATCTGTTGTCCCAAAAACACAGTTTGAGACAGTAATCCATGCCTTTGTTACCACCCGGTTGGATTACTGTAACTCACTGTATACGGGAGTTAGTGGCTTTTCTCTCGCCCGGTTACAATCTGTACAAAATGCAGCAGCACGGCTTTTAACTGGCACACGTAAATATGAGCACATTTCCCCCATTTTAGTCTCACTCCACTGGTTGCCCATTTATTTTAGGATTCATTTTAAAATCCTTTTATTTACTTTTAAATCTCTAAATGGTCTAGCACCACCCTACCTTTCAGAGCTGCTACACATCTACAAGCCCACACGCTCGCTCAGGTCAGCTGACCAACTGCTCCTAAGTGTCCCAAAAACCAAATACAAGTTTAGAGGGGACCGTGCCTTCGCTGTAGTGGCACCTAGGTTATGGAATAGTTTGCCCCTGCACATCAGACAGGCCTCCACACTATTAAGTTTTAAATCGCTTCTTAAAACCTACCTCTTCTCCTTAGCTTTTGATACCTAAAGTGTTGATTGTATTGATTGTTGTATGTACCTATTTCTATTCTTATTATTCTTTTATTTTATGTACAGCACTTTGTCCTTTCTTCGAAAGTGTTAAAGTGCTATATAAATAAAGGTGGATTGGATTGGATTGGCATTCACAGGTTTCTGCCCAGCTACAGGCTTCTGCCCATTCACAGGCTTCTGCCCAGGTACAGGCTTCAGCACAGCTACAGGCTTCTGCCCATTCACAGGCTTCTGCCCAGGTACAGGCTTCTGCCCATTCACAGGCTTCTGCTCAGCTACAGGCTTCTGCCCAGCTACAGGCTTCTGCCCATTCACAGGCTTCTGCCCATTCACAGGCTTCTGCCCAGGTACAGGCTTCTGTCCATTCACAGGCTTCTGCCCATTCACAGGCTTCTTCCCAGCTACAGGCTTCTGCCCATTCACAGGCTTCTGCCCAGCTACAGGCTTCTGCCCAGCTACAGGCTTCTGCCCATTCACAGGCTTCTGCCCATTCACAGGCTTCTGCCCAGCTAGAGGATTCTGCCCATTCACAGGCTTCTGCCCAGCTACAGGCTTCTGCCCAGCTACAGGCTTCTGCCCATTCACAGGCTTCTGCCCAGCTACAGGCTTCTGCCCATTCAAAGGCTTCTGCCCATTCACAGGCTTCTGCCCAGCTACAGGCTTCTTTACAGCTACAGGCTTCTGCCCATTCACAGGCTTCTGCCCATTCACAGGCTTCTGCCCAGCTACAGGCTTCTGCCCATTCACAGGCTTCTGTCCATTTACAGGCTTCTGCCCAGCTAGAGGCTTCTGCCCATTCACAGGCTTCTGCCCAGCTACAGTTTTCTGCCCAGCTACAGGCTTCTGCCCATTCACAGGCTTCTGTCCATTTACAGGCTTCTGCCCAGCTAGAGGCTTCTGCCCATTCACAGGCTTCTGCCCAGCTACAGGCTTCTGCCCAGCTACAGGCTTCTGCCCATTCACAGGCTTCTGCCCAGCTACAGGCTTCTGCCCATTCACAGGCTTCTGCCCATTCACAGGCTTCTGCCCAGCTACAGGCTTCTGCACAGCTACAGGCTTCTGCCCATTCACAGGCTTCTGCCCAGGTACAGGCTTCTGCCCATTCACAGGCTTCTGCCCATTCACAGGCTTCTGCCCATTCACAGGCTTCTGCCCAGCTACAGGCTTCTGCCCAGCTACAGGCTTCTGCCCATTCACAGGCTTCTGCCCAGCTACAGGCTTCTGCCCAGCTACAGGCTTCTGCCCATTCACAGGCTTCTGCCCATTCACAGGCTTCTGCCCAGCTACAGGCCTCTGCCCAGCTACAGGCTTCTGCCAATTCACAGGCTTCTGCCCAGCTACAGGCTTCTGCCCAGCTACAGGCTTCTGTCCATTTACAGGCTTCTGTCCATTTACAGGCTTCTGACCAGCTACAAGCTTCTGCCCAGCTACAGGCTTCTGCCCATTTACAGGCTTCTGCCCAGCTACAGGCTTCTGCCCATTCACAGGCATCTGCCCATTCACAGGCTTCTGCCCAGCTACAGGCTGCTGCACAGCTACAGGCTTCTGCCCATTCACAGGCTTCTGCCTAGGTACAGGCTTCTGTCCATTCACAGGCTTCTGTCCATTCACAGGCTTCTGTCCATTCACAGGCTTCTGCCCAGCTACAGTTTTCTGCCCAGGTACAGGCTTCTGTCCATTCACAGGCTTCTGCCCACCTACAGGCTTCTGCCCAGCTACAGGCTTCTGCCCATTCACAGGCTTCTGCCCAACTACAGGCTTCTGCCCAGCTACAGGCTTCTGCCCATTCACAGGCTTCTGCCCAGCTACAGGCTTCTGCCCAGCTACAGGCTTCTGCCCATTCACAGGCTTCTGCCCATTCACAGGCTTCTGCCCAGCTACAGGCTTTTGCCCATTCACAGGCTTCTGCCCAGCTACAGGCTTTTGCCCAGCAACAGGCTTTTGCCCATTCACCAGCTTCTGCCCAGCTACAGGCTTCTGCCCATTCACAGGCTTCTGCCCAGCTACAGGCTTTTGCCCATTCACAGGCTTCTGGCCAGGTACAGGCTTCTGCCCATTCACAGGCTTCTGCCCAGTCACAGGTATCTGCCCAGCTACAGGCTTCTGACCATTCACAGGCTTCTGCCCATTCACAGGCTTCTGCCCAGCTACAGGCTTTTGCCCAGCAACAGGCTTTTGCCCATTCACCGAATTCTGCCCAGCTACAGGCTTCTGCCCAGATACAGGCTTCTGCCCATTCACAGGCTTCTGCCCAGCTACAGGCTTCTGCCCAGCTACAGGCTTCTGCCCATTCACAGGCTTCTGTCCATTTACAGGCTTCTGCCCAGCTAGAGGCTTCTGCCCATTCAAAGGCTTCTGCCCAGCTACAGGCTTCTGCCCAGCTACAGGCTTCTGCCCATTCACAGGCTTCTGCCCAGGTACAGGCTTCTGCCCATTCACAGGCTTCTGCCCAGCTACAGGCTTCTGCACAGCTACAGGCTTCTGCCCATTCACAGGCTTCTGCCCAGGTACAGGCTTCTGTCCATTCACAGGCTTCTGCCCAGCTACAGGCTTCTGCCCAGCTACAGGCTTCTGCCAATTCACAGGCTTCTGCCAAGGTACAGGCTTCTGTCCATTCACAGGCTTCTGCCCAGGTACAGGCTTCTGCCCAATCACAGGCTTCTGCCCATTCACAGGCTTCTGCCCATTCACAGGCTTCTGGCCAGGTACAGGCTTCTGCCCATTCACAGGCTTCTGCCCAGTCACAGGTATCTGCCCAGCTACAGGCTTCTGACCATTCACAGGCTTCTGCCCATTCACAGGCTTCTGCCCAGCTACAGGCTTTTGCCCAGAAACAGGCTTTTGCCCATTCACCGAATTCTGCCCAGCTACAGGCTTCTGCCCAGCTACAGGCTTCTGCCCATTCACAGGCTTCTGCGCAGCTACAGGCTTCTGCCCAGCTACAGGCTTCTGCCCATTCACAGGCTTCTGTCCATTTACAGGCTTCTGCCCAGCTAGAGGCTTCTGCCCATTCACAGGCTTCTGCCCAGCTACATGCTTCTGCCCAGCTACAGGCTTCTGCCCATTCACAGGCTTCTGCCCAGGTACAGGCTTCTGCCCATTCACAGGCTTCTGCCCAGCTACAGGCTTCTGCACAGCTACAGGCTTCTGCCCATTCACAGGCTTCTGCCCAGGTACAGGCTTCTGTCCATTCACAGGCTTCTGCCCAGCTACAGGCTTCTGCCCAGCTACAGGCTTCTGCCAATTCACAGGCTTCTGCCAAGGTACAGGCTTCTGTCCATTCACAGGCTTCTGCCCAGCTACAGCCTTCTTCCCAGCTACAGGCTTCTGCCCATTCACAGGCTTCTGCCCAGCTACAGGCTTCTGCCCAGCTACAGGCTTCTGCCCATTCACAGGCTTCTGCCCATTCACAGGCTTCTGCCCAGCTACAGGCTTCTGCCCAGCTACAGGCTTCTGCCCATTCACAGGCTTCTGCCCAGGTACAGGCTTCTGCCCATTCACAGGCTTCTGCCCAGCTACAGGCTTCTGCACAGCTACAGGCTTCTGCCCATTCACAGGCTTCTGCCCAGGTACAGGCTTCTGCCCATTAACAGGCTTCTGCCCAGCTACAGGCTTCTGCACAGCTACAGGCTTCTGCCCATTCACAGGCTTCTGCCCAGGTACAGGCTTCTGTCCATTCACAGGCTTCTGCCCAGCTACAGGCTTCTGCCCAGCTACAGGCTTCTGCCCATTCACAGGCTTCTGCCAAGGTACAGGCTTCTGTCCATTCACAGGCTTCTGCCCAGCTACAGGCTTCTGCCCAGCTACAGGCTTCTGCCCATTCACAGGCTTCTGCCCAGCTACAGGCTTCTGCCCAGCTACAGGCTTCTGCCCATTCACAGGCTTCTGCCCAGCTACAGTTTTCTGCCCAGGTACAGGCTTCTGCCCAGGTACAGGCTTCTGCCCACCTACAGGCTTCTGCCCAGCTACAGGCTTCTGCCCATTCACAGGCTTCTGCCCAGCTACAGGCTTCTGCCCAGCTACAGGCTTCTGCCCATTCACAGGTTTCTGCCCAGCTACAGGCTTCTGCCCATTCACAGGCTTCTGCCCAGCTACAGGCTTCTGCACAGCTACAGGCTTCTGCCCATTCACAGGCTTCTGTCCATTCACAGGCTTCTGCCCATTTACAGGCTTCTGCTCAGCTACAGGCTTCTGCCCATTCACAGGCTTCTGCCCAGCTACAGTTTTCTGTCCATTCACAGGCTTCTGCCCAGATACAGGCTTCTGCCCAGATACAGGCTTTTGCCCAGCTACAGGCTTCTGCCCATTCACAGCCTTCTGCCCATTCACAGGTTTCTGCCCAGCTACAGGCTTCTGCCCATTCACAGGCTTCTGCCCAGGTACAGGCTTCAGCACAGCTACAGGCTTCTGCCCATTCACAGGCTTCTGCTCAGCTACAGGCTTCTGCCCAGCTACAGGCTTCTGCCCATTCACAGGCTTCTGCCCATTCACAGGCTTCTGCCCAGGTACAGGCTTCTGTCCATTCACAGGCTTCTGCCCATTCACAGGCTTCTTCCCAGCTACAGGCTTCTGCCCATTCACAGGCTTCTGCCCAGGTACAGGCTTCTGCCCATTCACAGGCTTCTTCCCAGCTACAGGCTTCTGCCCATTCACAGGCTTCTGCCCAGCTACAGGCTTCTGCCCAGCTACAGGCTTCTGCCCATTCACAGGCTTCTGCCCATTCACAGGCTTCTGCCCAGCTAGAGGCTTCTGCCCATTCACAGGCTTCTGCCCAGCTACAGGCTTCTGCCCAGTTACAGGCTTCTGCCCATTCACAGGCTTCTGCCCAGCTACAGGCTTCTGCCCATTCAAAGGCTTCTGCCCATTCACAGGCTTCTGCCCAGCTACAGGCTTCTTTACAGCTACAGGCTTCTGCCCATTCACAGGCTTCTGCCCATTCACAGGCTTCTGCCCAGCTACAGGCTTCTGCCCATTCACAGGCTTCTGTCCATTTACAGGCTTCTGCCCATTCACAGGCTTCTGCCCATTCACAGGCTTCTGCCCAGCTACAGGCTTCTGCCCATTCACAGGCTTCTGTCCATTTACAGGCTTCTGCCCAGCTAGAGGCTTCTGCCCATTCACAGGCTTCTGCCCAGCTACAGGCTTCTGCCCATTCACAGGCTTCTGCCCAGCTACAGTTTTCTGCCCAGGTACAGGCTTCTGTCCATTCTCAGGCTTCTGCCCATTCACAGGCTTCTGGCCAGGTACAGGCTTCTGGCCAGGTACAGGCTTCTGCCCATTCACAGGCTTCTGCCCAGTCACAGGTATCTGCCCAGCTACAGGCTTCTGACCATTCACAGGCTTCTGCCCATTCACAGGCTTCTGCCCAGCTACAAGCTTCTGTCCATTCACAGGCTTCTGCCCATTCACAGGCTTCTGCCCATTCACAGGCTTCTGCCCAGCTACAGGCTTTTGCCCATTCACAGGCTTCTGCCCAGCTACAGGCTTTTGCCCAGCAACAGGCTTTTGCCCATTCACCGGCTTCTGCCCAGCTACAGGCTTCTGCCCAGCTACAGGCTTCTGCCAATTCACAGGCTTCTGCCCAGCTACAGGCTTCTGCCCAGCTACAGGCTTCTGTCCATTTACAGGCTTCTGTCCATTTACAGGCTTCTGACCAGCTACAAGCTTCTACCCAGCTACAGGCTTCTGCCCAGCTACAGTTTTCTGCCCAGCTACAGGCTTCTGCACAGCTACAGGCTTCTGCCCATTCACAGGCTTCTGCCCAGCTACAGGCTTCTGCCCATTCACAGGCTTCTGTCCATTTACAGGCTTCTGCCCAGCTAGAGGCTTCTGCCCAGCTAGAGGCTTCTGCCCATTCACAGGCTTCTGCCCAGCTACAGGCTTCTGCCCAGCTACAGGCTTCTGCCCATTCACAGGCTTCTGCCCAGCTACAGGCTTCTGCCCAGCTACAGGCTTCTGCCCATTCACAGGCTTCTGCCCAGCTACAGTTTTCTGCCCAGGTACAGGCTTCTGTCCATTCACAGGCTTCTGCCCACCTACAGGCTTCTGCCCAGCTACAGGCTTCTGCCCATTCACAGGCTTCTGCCCAGCTACAGGCTTCTGCCCATTCACAGGCTTCTGCCCATTAACAGGCTTCTGCCCAGCTACAGGCTTCTGCACAGCTACAGGCTTCTGCCCGTTCACAGGCTTCTGCCCAGGTACAGGCTTCTGCCCAGGTACAGGCTTCTGCCCAGCTACAGGCTTCTGCCCATTCACAGGCTTCTGCCCAGCTACAGGCTTCTGCCCAGCTACAGGCTTCTGCCCATTCACAGGCTTCTGCCCAGCTACAGGCTTCTGCCCATTCACAGGCTTCTGCCCAGCTACAGTTTTCTGCCCAGGTACAGGCTTCTGTCCATTCACAGGCTTCTGCCCACCTACAGGCTTCTGCCCAGCTACAGGCTTCTGCCCATTCACAGGCTTCTGCCCAGCTACAGGCTTCTGCCCATTCACAGGCTTCTGCCCATTCACAGGCTTCTGCCCAGCTACAGGCTTCTGCAAAGCTACAGGCTTCTGCCCGTTCACAGGCTTCTGCCCAGGTACAGGCTTCTGCCCAGCTACAGGCTTCTGCCCATTCACAGGCTTCTGCCCAGCTACAGGCTTCTGCCCAGCTACAGGCTTCTGCCCAGCTACAGGCTTCTGCCCATTCACAGGCTTCTGCCCAGCTACAGGCTTCTGCCCAGCTACAGGCTTCTGCCCATTCACAGGCTTCTGCCCAGCTACAGGCTTCTGCCCAGCTACAGGCTTCTGCCCATTCACAGGCTTCTGCCCAGCTACAGTTTTCTGCCCAGGTACAGGCTTCTGTCCATTCACAGGCTTCTGCCCACCTACAGGCTTCTGCCCAGCTACAGGCTTCTGCCCATTCACAGGCTTCTGCCCAGCTACAGGCTTCTGCCCATTCACAGGCTTCTGCCCATTCACAGGCTTCTGCCCAGCTACAGGCTTCTGCACAGCTACAGGCTTCTGCCCGTTCACAGGCTTCTGCCCAGGTACAGGCTTCTGCCCATTCACAGGCTTTTGCTCAGCTACAGGCTTCTGCCCAGCTACAGTTTTCTGCCCAGCTACAGTTTTCTGCCCAGCTACAGGCTTCTGCCCATTCACAGGCTTCTGCCCAGCTACAGGCTTCTGCCCAGCTACAGGCTTCTGCCCATTCACAAGTTTCTGCCCAGCTACAGGCTTTTGCCCATTCACAGGCTTCTGGCCAGGTACAGGCTTCTGCCCATTCACAGGCTTCTGCCCAGTCACAGGTATCTGCCCAGCTACAGGCTTCTGATCATTCACAGGCTTCTGCCCATTCACAGGCTTCTGCCCAGCTACAGGCTTTTGCCCAGCAACAGGCTTTTGCCCACAGGCTTCTGCCCAGCTACAGGCTTCTGCCCAGCTACAGGCTTCTGCCCAGCTACAGGCTTCTGCCCATTCACAGGCTTCTGCCCAGCTACAGGCTTCTGCCCAGCTACAGGCTTCTGCCCATTCACAGGCTTCTGCCCAGCTACAGGCTTCTGCCCAGCTACAGGCTTCTGCCCATTCACAGGCTTCTGCCCAGCTACAGTTTTCTGCCCAGGTACAGGCTTCTGTCCATTCACAGGCTTCTGCCCACCTACAGGCTTCTGCCCAGCTACAGGCTTCTGCCCATTCACAAATCAAATCAAATCAAATCAAATTTATTTGTATAGCGCTTTTTACAACAGGTGTTGGCACAAAGCAGCTTTACAGAAACATGATTACAGGACAAAGAATCAGGAAAACATTAAACATAGAAAATACAGAATACAGAACCCCCAGTGAGCGCGGAGGCAAGGAAAAACTCCCTCAGAGCTGCAGGAGGAGGAAGAAACCTTGGGAGGACCAAGACTCACATTAAAGGGGGGACCATCCTACCACTGGTCAAACGGCTTTTAAATAGAAATTTAAAAAGTCTTTTATACATCCATATAGGTTTTATGTACTCAGGAGTGTAATAGCGCCACTAATGGCTTGGATGTAATCTGTAGTGGAGAGTAAGATGGTCGATGAGCAGCTGATCTGTGGTGGTGGTGGAGAAGAGCTGACTTCAGAAACTTCCATCAGTCTGGCCGGACAGGAGACGCGAGAGCCTGAGGGTCCAACATCGGTATCGGGTCAGACAGGTGGGCAGTCAGTAACTCGGAGGAAGGCAGAGAGATGGAATTAGTTTTGACTGGATTTATGCAAAACTGAGAATATTAAAACATTATCAGAGTGTGGCAAATGACTCCGGCAGAACTGAATAAAACAGCCTAACTAAAGGCAGAGAGCCAGAAGGTAACATAGACATGGAGGCACCCTGAAACACCAGCATCCACCCACTCCACCGTCCACAAACCTGAGTGACCGTGTGCAGTGGGAGAACAACAGCACCAGCATCTCAGTTTACCACAATTTCCTCTGTCCATGAACCCCTGAATCTGCAGCCTTATCTAAAGGGAAAAACATTAATTACCAAAAGCTAAACTAAACAAGTAAGTTTTCAGTCTAGACTTAAAGATTGAGACTGTGTCTGAGTCCCGAACATATTCGGGGAGATTATTCCAGAGTTGAGGCGCTTTATAAGAGAAAGCTCTTCCTCCTGCAGAGCTCCTCTGAATTTTAGGCACTACTAATAAACCAGCACCCTGAGATCTGAGTAATCGCGGTGGTTCATAACAGGAGATGAGGTCTTGTAAATACTCAGGAGCGAGCCGGTGTAGGGCTTTATACGTTAACAGGAGAATTTTATAGTCTATGCGGAATTTGACTGGAAGCCAGTGCAGTGCTGATAGTACTGGACTAATATGGTCAAATTTTCTAGTTTTAGTAAGGACCCTGGCTGCAGCATTTTGAACTAGCTGAAGTTTATTTAAGTTACTGCCGGAACATCCAGACAGTAGCGCATTACAATAATCTAGCCTTGAGGTAATAAAGGCATGTACTAATTTTTCTGCGTCATGCAGTGATAGGGCATTTCTTAGCTTGGCGATGTTACGGAGGTGTAGAAAAGCTGTTCTAGTAACATTAGATATGTGTTTATCGAATGCTAGATCTGAATCTATGATAACTCCAAGGTTTTTAGCTGCTGAACCAGGGGTGGCTGAGAAGTCAGCCAGATTTAGCATTAAGTCTGATAATTTATTTCTAGCAGCTTTGGGGCCTAATAGGAGAACTTCTGTTTTATCACTATTTAATAGGAGGAAGTTGTGCGACATCCATGATTTTACATCTTCTACACAATCCTCGATTTTCTTTAATCTCACTCTGTCGTCAGGTTTGGCTGATATGAAGAGCTGCGTGTCATCCGCATAACAATGAAAATTCACATTGTGTTTTCTAATAACTTTGCCCAGTGGGAGCATATATAATGTAAATAATAACGGTCCTAATATAGAGCCTTGTGGAATTCCATATCTTACCTTGGTATAACTGGAAGACATATCATTTATCCTCACAAACTGATAGCGATCGGTTAAGTACGATTTAAACCATGCTAAGGCAGTTCCGGTTACACCGACCATGTTCTCTAGTCTTTCTAAAAGGATAGTATGATCTATTGTATCAAAGGCTGCGCTCAGATCGAGAAGTACGAGTAAGGAAACACAGCCTTGGTCGGCGGCTATAAGTAGATCGTTTGTTATTCTAACTAAAGCTGTCTCAGTGCTATGATAAGGCCTAAATCCAGATTGAAATTTTTCATAGATCTGGTTTCTTTGCAGGTAAGAGCAAAGTTGTTGGGCTACAGCTTTTTCTAAAATCTTAGAAATAAAGGGTAAGTTTGAAATAGGTCTATAGTTAGACAGTACACTAGGATCAAGATTTGGTTTCTTGATCAGAGGTTTAATTACAGCTGTTTTAAAGGCTTTGGGTACATGGCCCAGGGCGAGCGATGAGTTTACTATCATTAACAGAGGTTTAATTATATCTGGCAGTACCTGTTTTAATAATTTTGTGGGAACAGCATCAAGTGTGCAGGTTGTGCTGTTTGAAGAGGAGATAATTTTCTCTAGTTCTAGCTGTGGAAGTGGGTTAAAGACTTCCAACCTAACTTCAGTAACAGAGTTTTGTTCTAGATCAGCCAGACCAGATGACAGAGAGGATGTAATATTTATCTGTTTAATTTTATCCCGAATGTTTTCAATTTTACTATTGAAGAAGTCCATAAAATCGTTGCTGGTGTAAATGGCTGGAATCTGAGGTTCAGTACCTGCCTGGTTTTTAGTTAATTTGGAAATAACACTAAAGAGAACTCTAGGATTATTTTTATTTATCTCGATCTGTGAGGCCAGATATGCTGAGCGGGCTTTATTAAGTTCTTTTCTATATTTAACAAGACTGTCTTTCCACGCAGAGTGAAACACTTCCAGTTTAGTTGATCGATATTTACGCTCTAAATTTCGTACTAACTGCTTTAAGGTACGAGTTTGATCATTGTACCATGGTGCGAGCTTTTTCTGTCTCTCTATTTTGTGTTTAAGGGGTGCTACAACATCTAAGGTAGAGCGAAAGGTATTTTCTAAACCTTCGGTTAGTTTGTCTAGTTCTACTGGGTCTATAGGAGAGTACATTAGAGTTGATAAGTCTGGAAGCTTATCTGTAAATTGTTGGGCTGTAAAAGGCGTAATTGAACGTTTTACAGAGTAGCTAGGGGATGTACGTATATTATGACTAAGATGTAATTTAAATGAAATAAGGTAATGATCTGAAATTGCGGAGGTTTGAGAACGAATATTCGGGTTATCTATGCTCACACCCAGGGTCAAAACTAAATCCAGAGTATGATTACAGTAATGAGTAGGTCCTGTTATATTTTGAATAATACCAACTGAGTCTAAAATCGATGTGAATGCCTTTTTTAATGGATCATCCAATTTTTCGAAATGAATGTTGAAGTCTCCAACTATAATCACTTTATCATTACTTACTGCTAAGTCTGTGACAAAATCACTAAATTCTTTTAAAAATTCTAAATAGGGCCCTGGTGGTCTGTAGATGTTAATTAAAGAAAATGCATTCTTTTTTGTAACTGGATTAATTATACTGGTGTAAAGAAGCTCAAAAGAAGTAAAATTTTCATAGTGTTTCTGATTGCTAACTAAGGTACTTTGGAAAAATATGCAGACCCCACCTCCTCTACCGGACAATCTCGGATTGTGTATATAATTATAGCCTGCAGGGGTGGCTTCATTTAATGCTACATATTCGTTTGGCCTAATCCAGGTTTCTGTCAGACACAGAACATCGAATTTCTGATCAGTTATCATTTCATTCACCAGAACTGCTTTTGAATTTAGAGATCTAATATTAAGTAAACCAATCTTTAGGCTTGAAATGTTAGTACTACAGTCTGGATATGATTGTTTAATATAAGTTAAGTTATTTAGATTTACTGTTTTAGTTTTTTGATGTTTTTGTTTGACTCGGGGGACAGACACAGTCTGAATACATTGGTATCTAGGTAACGTCTCTTTGCAGCTCGCAGACGGTCGGTTAAGCCTCTCTGTCTGCGGCCTGGTCCCGGCTCTGGATTGTCAGCAGCTTCTAATACTACTCTGCCGACTAACTAAAAGACTATGAGCTATGCTGCATGAAAGTAAGGCAGCACCCTCCCGCGTGGGGTGGACACCATCCCTACCTAAAAGACCAGGCTTGCCCTCAAAGTGTAGCCAGTTATCTATAAAGCCCACATGATTTTCTGCACACCACTTGGACATCCAGCGGTTCAGCGAAGAAAGCCTGCTGTAAGCTTCATTCACAGGCTTCTGCCCAGCTACAGGCTTCTGCCCATTCACAGGCTTCTGCCCATTCACAGGCTTCTGCCCAGCTACAGGCTTCTGCCCATTCACAGGCTTCTGCCCAGCTACAGGCTTCTGCCCAGCTACAGGCTTCTGCCCATTCACAGGCTTCTGCCCAGGTACAGGCTTCTGCCCATTCACAGGCTTCTGCCCAGCTACAGGCTTCTGCACAGCTACAGGCTTCTGCCCATTCACAGGCTTCTGCCCAGGTACAGGCTTCTGTCCATTCACAGGCTTCTGCCCAGCTACAGGCTTCTGCCCAGCTACAGGCTTCTGCCCATTCACAGGCTTCTGCCAAGGTACAGGCTTCTGTCCATTCACAGGCTTCTGCCCAGCTACAGGCTTCTGCCCAGCTACAGGCTTCTGCCCATTCACAGGCTTCTGCCCAGCTACAGGCTTCTGCCCAGCTACAGGCTTCTGCCCATTCACAGGCTTCTGCCCAGCTACAGGCTTCTGCCCAGCTACAGGCTTCTGCACAGCTACAGGCTTCTGCCCGTTCACAGGCTTCTGCCCAGGTACAGGCTTCTGCCCATTCACAGGCTTCTGCTCAGCTACAGGCTTCTGCCGATTCACAGGCTTCTGCCCAGTCACAGGTATCTGCCCAGCTACAGGCTTCTGCCCATTCACAGGCTTCTGCCCAGCTACAGGCTTCTGCCCATTCACAGGCTTCTGCCCATTCACAGGCTTCTGCCCAGCTACAGGCTTCTGCACAGCTACAGGCTTCTGCCCGTTCACAGGCTTCTGCCCAGGTACAGGCTTCTGCCCATTCACAGGCTTCTGCTCAGCTACAGGCTTCTGCCGATTCACAGGCTTCTGCCCAGCTACAGTTTTCTGCCCAGCTACAGGCTTCTGCCCATTCACAGGCTTCTGCCCAGCTACAGGCTTCTGCCCAGCTACAGGCTTCTGCCCATTCACAGGCTTCTGCCCAGCTACAGGCTTTTGCCCATTCACAGGCTTCTGGCCAGGTACAGGCTTCTGCCCATTCACAGGCTTCTGCCCAGTCACAGGTATCTGCCCAGCTACAGGCTTCTGACCATTCACAGGCTTCTGCCCATTCACAGGCTTCTGCCCAGCTACAAGCTTCTGCCCATTCACAGGCTTCTGCCCAGCTACAGGCTTTTGCCCAGCAACAGGCTTTTGCCCATTCACCGAATTCTGCCCAGCTACAGGCTTCTGCCCAGATACAAGCTTCTGCCCATTCACAGGCTTCTGCCCAGCTACAGGCTTCTGCCCAGCTACAGGCTTCTGCCCATTCACAGGATTCTGTCCATTTACAGGCTTCTGCCCAGCTAGAGGCTTCTGCCCATTCACAGGCTTCTGCCCAGCTACAGGCTTCTGCCCAGCTACAGGCTTCTGCCCATTCACAGGCTTCTGCCCAGGTACAGGCTTCTGCCCATTCACAGGCTTCTGCCAAGCTACAGGCTTCTGCCCATTCACAGGCTTCTGCCCAGCTACAGGCTTCTGCCCATTCACAGGCTTCTGCCCATTCACAGGCTTCTGCCCAGCTACAGGCTTCTGCCCAGCTACAGGCTTCTGCCCATTCACAGGCTTCTGCCCATTCACAGGCTTCTGCCCAGCTACAGGCCTCTGCCCAGCTACAGGCTTCTGCCAATTCACAGGCTTCTGCCCAGCTACAGGCTTCTGCCCAGCTACAGGCTTCTGTCCATTTACAGGCTTCTGTCCATTTACAGGCTTCTGACCAGCTACAAGCTTCTGCCCAGCTACAGGCTTCTGCCCATTTACAGGCTTCTGCCCAGCTACAGGCTTCTGCCCATTCACAGGCATCTGCCCATTCACAGGCTTCTGCCCAGCTACAGGCTGCTGCACAGCTACAGGCTTCTGCCCATTCACAGGCTTCTGCCTAGGTACAGGCTTCTGTCCATTCACAGGCTTCTGTCCATTCACAGGCTTCTGTCCATTCACAGGCTTCTGCCCAGCTACAGTTTTCTGCCCAGGTACAGGCTTCTGTCCATTCACAGGCTTCTGCCCACCTACAGGCTTCTGCCCATTCACAGGCTTCTGCCCATTCACAGGCTTCTGCCCAACTACAGGCTTCTGCCCAGCTACAGGCTTCTGCCCAGCTACAGGCGTCTGCCCATTCACAGGCTTCTGCCCAGCTACAGGCTTCTGCCCAGCTACAGGCTTCTGCCAATTCACAGGCTTCTGCCCATTCACAGGCTTCTGCCCAGCTACAGGCTTTTGCCCATTCACAGGCTTCTGCCCAGCTACAGGCTTTTGCCCAGCAACAGGCTTTTGCCTATTCACCAGCTTCTGCCCAGCTACAGGCTTCTGCCCATTCACAGGCTTCTGCCCAGCTACAGGCTTTTGCCCATTCACAGGCTTCTGCCCAGCTACAGGCTTTTGCCCAGCAACAGGCTTTTGCCTATTCACCAGCTTCTGCCCAGCTACAGGCTTCTGCCCATTCACAGGCTTCTGCCCAGCTACAGGCTTTTGCCCATTCACAGGCTTCTGGCCAGGTACAGGCTTCTGCCCATTCACAGGCTTCTGCCCAGTCACAGGTATCTGCCCAGCTACAGGCTTCTGACCATTCACAGGCTTCTGCCTATTCACAGGCTTCTGCCCAGCTACAGGCTTTTGCCCAGCAACAGGCTTTTGCCCATTCACCGAATTCTGCCCAGCTACAGGCTTTTGCCCAGATACAGGCTTCTGCCCATTCACAGGCTTCTGCCCAGCTACAGGCTTCTGCCCAGCTACAGGCTTCTGCCCATTCACAGGCTTCTGTCCATTTACAGGCTTCTGCCCAGCTAGAGGCTTCTGCCCATTCACAGGCTTCTGCCCAGCTACAGGCTTCTGCCCAGCTACAGGCTTCTGCCCATTCACAGGCTTCTGCCCAGGTACAGGCTTCTGCCCATTCACAGGCTTCTGCCCAGCTACAGGCTTCTGCACAGCTACAGGCTTCTGCCCATTCACAGGCTTCTGCCCAGGTACAGGCTTCTGTCCATTCACAGGCTTCTGCCCAGCTACAGGCTTCTGCCCAGCTACAGGCTTCTGCCCAGCTACAGGCTTCTGCCAATTCACAGGCTTCTGCCAAGGTACAGGCTTCTGTCCATTCACAGGCTTCTGCCCAGGTACAGGCTTCTGCCCATTCACAGGCTTCTGCCCAGCTACAGGCTTCTGCACAGCTACAGGCTTCTGCCCATTCACAGGCTTCTGCCCAGGTACAGGCTTCTGTCCATTCACAGGCTTCTGCCCAGCTACAGGCTTCTGCACAGCTACAGGCTTCTGCCCATTCACAGGCTTCTGCCCAGGTACAGGCTCCTGCCCATTCACAGGCTTCTGCCCAGCTACAGTTTTCTGCCCAGCTACAGGCTTCTGCCCATTCACAGGCTTCTGCCCAGCTACAGGCTTCTGCCCAGCTACAGGCTTCTGCCCATTCACAGGCTTCTGCCCAGCTACAGGCTTTTGCCCATTCACAGGCTTCTGGCCAGGTACAGGCTTCTGCCCATTCACAGGCTTCTGCCCAGTCACAGGTATCTGCCCAGCTACAGGCTTCTGACCATTCACAGGCTTCTGCCCATTCACAGGCTTCTGCCCAGCTACAGGCTTTTGCCCAGCAACAGGCTTTTGCCCATTCACCGAATTCTGCCCAGCTACAGGCTTTTGCCCAGATACAGGCTTCTGCCCATTCACAGGCTTCTGCCCAGCTACAGGCTTCTGCCCAGCTACAGGCTTCTGCCCAGCTACAGGCTTCTGCCCATTCACAGGCTTCTGTCCATTTACAGGCTTCTGCCCAGCTAGAGGCTTCTGCCCATTCACAGGCTTCTGCCCAGCTACAGGCTTCTGCCCAGCTACAGGCTTCTGCCCATTCACAGGCTTCTGCCCAGGTACAGGCTTCTGCCCATTCACAGGCTTCTGCCCAGCTACAGGCTTCTGCACAGCTACAGGCTTCTGCCCATTCACAGGCTTCTGCCCAGGTACAGGCTTCTGTCCATTCACAGGCTTCTGCACAGCTACAGGCTTCTGCCCAGCTACAGGCTTCTGCCAATTCACAGGCTTCTGCCAAGGTACAGGCTTCTGTCCATTCACAGGCTTCTGCCCAGGTACAGGCTTCTGCCCATTCACAGGCTTCTGCCCAGCTACAGGCTTCTGCACAGCTACAGGCTTCTGCCCATTCACAGGCTTCTGCCCAGGTACAGGCTTCTGTCCATTCACAGGCTTCTGCCCAGCTACAGGCTTCTGCACAGCTACAGGCTTCTGCCCATTCACAGGCTTCTGCCCAGGTACAGGCTCCTGCCCATTCACAGGCTTCTGCCCAGCTACAGTTTTCTGCCCAGCTACAGGCTTCTGCCCATTCACAGGCTTCTGCCCAGCTACAGGCTTCTGCCCAGCTACAGGCTTCTGCCCATTCACAGGCTTCTGCCCAGCTACAGGCTTTTGCCCATTCACAGGCTTCTGGCCAGGTACAGGCTTCTGCCCATTCACAGGCTTCTGCCCAGTCACAGGTATCTGCCCAGCTACAGGCTTCTGACCATTCACAGGCTTCTGCCCATTCACAGGCTTCTGCCCAGCTACAGGCTTTTGCCCAGAAACAGGCTTTTGCCCATTCACCGAATTCTGCCCAGCTACAGGCTTCTGCCCAGCTACAGGCTTCTGCCCATTCACAGGCTTCTGCGCAGCTACAGGCTTCTGCCCAGCTACAGGCTTCTGCCCATTCACAGGCTTCTGTCCATTTACAGGCTTCTGCCCAGCTAGAGGCTTCTGCCCATTCACAGGCTTCTGCCCAGCTACAGGCTTCTGCCCATTCACAGGCTTCTGCCCAGCTACAGGCTTCTGCACAGCTACAGGCTTCTGCCCATTCACAGGCTTCTGCCCAGCTACAGGCTTCTGCCCAGCTACAGGCTTCTGCCAATTCACAGGCTTCTGCCAAGGTACAGGCTTCTGTCCATTCACAGGCTTCTGCCCAGCTACAGCCTTCTTCCCAGCTACAGGCTTCTGCCCATTCACAGGCTTCTGCCCAGCTACAGGCTTCTGCCCAGCTACAGGCTTCTGCCCATTCACAGGCTTCTGCCCATTCACAGGCTTCTGCCCAGCTACAGGCTTCTGCCCAGCTACAGGCTTCTGCCCATTCACAGGCTTCTGCCCAGGTACAGGCTTCTGCCCATTCACAGGCTTCTGCCCAGCTACAGGCTTCTGCACAGCTACAGGCTTCTGCCCATTCACAGGCTTCTGCCCAGGTACAGGCTTCTGCCCATTCACAGGCTTCTGCCCAGCTACAGGCTTCTGCACAGCTACAGGCTTCTGCCCATTCACAGGCTTCTGCCCAGCTACAGTTTTCTGCCCAGGTACAGGCTTCTGCCCAGGTACAGGCTTCTGCCCACCTACAGGCTTCTGCCCAGCTACAGGCTTCTGCCCATTCACAGGCTTCTGCCCAGCTACAGGCTTCTGCCCATTCACAGGCTTCTGCCCAGCTACAGGCTTCTGCCCAGCTACAGGCTTCTGCCCATTCACAGGCTTCTGCCCATTCACAGGTTTCTGCCCAGCTACAGGCTTCTGCCCATTCACAGGCTTCTGCCCAGCTACAGGCTTCTGCACAGCTACAGGCTTCTGCCCATTCACAGGCTTCTGTCCATTCACAGGCTTCTGCCCATTCACAGGCTTCTGCTCAGCTACAGGCTTCTGCCCATTCACAGGCTTCTGCCCAGCTACAGTTTTCTGTCCATTCACAGGCTTCTGCC
This sequence comes from Astyanax mexicanus, assembly GCF_023375975.1. NCBI lineage: Eukaryota > Metazoa > Chordata > Actinopteri > Characiformes > Acestrorhamphidae > Astyanax > Astyanax mexicanus. The sequence continues at coordinate 36,892,170 of NC_064412.1, forward strand.
CAGATACAGGCTTCTGCCCAGATACAGGCTTCTGCCCAGCTACAGGCTTCTGCCCATTCACAGCCTTCTGCCCATTCACAGGTTTCTGCCCAGCTACAGGCTTCTGCCCATTCACAGGCTTCTGCCCAGGTACAGGCTTCAGCACAGCTACAGGTTTCTGCCCATTCACAGGCTTCTGCTCAGCTACAGGCTTCTGCCCAGCTACAGGCTTCTGCCCATTCACAGGCTTCTGCCCATTCACAGGCTTCTGCCCAGGTACAGGCTTCTGTCCATTCACAGGCTTCTGCCCATTCACAGGCTTCTTCCCAGCTACAGGCTTCTGCCCATTCACAGGCTTCTTCCCAGCTACAGGCTTCTGCCCATTCACAGGCTTCTTCCCAGCTACAGGCTTCTGCCCATTCACAGGCTTCTTCCCAGCTACAGGCTTCTGCCCATTCACAGGCTTCTGCCCAGCTACAGGCTTCTGCCCAGCTACAGGCTTCTGCCCATTCACAGGCTTCTGCCCATTCACAGGCTTCTGCCCAGCTAGAGGCTTCTGCCCATTCACAGGCTTCTGCCCAGCTACAGGCTTCTGCCCAGCTACAGGCTTCTGCCCATTCACAGGCTTCTGCCCAGCTACAGGCTTCTGCCCATTCAAAGGCTTCTGCCCATTCACAGGCTTCTGCCCATTCACAGGCTTCTTTACAGCTACAGGCTTCTGCCCATTCACAGGCTTCTGCCCATTCACAGGCTTCTGCCCAGCTACAGGCTTCTGCCCATTCACAGGCTTCTGTCCATTTACAGGCTTCTGCCCAGCTAGAGGCTTCTGCCCATTCACAGGCTTCTGCCCAGCTACAGGCTTCTGCCCATTCACAGGCTTCTGCCCAGCTACAGTTTTCTGCCCAGGTACAGGCTTCTGTCCATTCACAGGCTTCTGCCCATTCACAGGCTTCTGGCCAGGTACAGGCTTCTGGCCAGGTACAGGCTTCTGCCCATTCACAGGCTTCTGCCCAGTCACAGGTATCTGCCCAGCTACAGGCTTCTGACCATTCACAGGCTTCTGCCCATTCACAGGCTTCTGCCCAGCTACAAGCTTCTGTCCATTCACAGGCTTCTGCCCATTCACAGGCTTCTGCCCATTCACAGGCTTCTGCCCAGCTACAGGCTTTTGCCCATTCACAGGCTTCTGCCCAGCTACAGGCTTTTGCCCAGCAACAGGCTTTTGCCCATTCACCGGCTTCTGCCCAGCTACAGGCTTCTGCCCAGCTACAGGCTTCTGCCAATTCACAGGCTTCTGCCCAGCTACAGGCTTCTGCCCAGCTACAGGCTTCTGTCCATTTACAGGCTTCTGTCCATTTACAGGCTTCTGACCAGCTACAAGCTTCTGCCCAGCTACAGGCTTCTGCCCAGCTACAGTTTTCTGCCCAGCTACAGGCTTCTGCACAGCTACAGGCTTCTGCCCATTCACAGGCTTCTGCCCAGCTACAGGCTTCTGCCCATTCACAGGCTTCTGTCCATTTACAGGCTTCTGCCCAGCTAGAGGCTTCTGCCCATTCACAGGCTTCTGCCCAGCTACAGGCTTCTGCCCAGCTACAGGCTTCTGCCCATTCACAGGCTTCTGCCCAGCTACAGGCTTCTGCCCAGCTACAGGCTTCTGCCCATTCACAGGCTTCTGCACAGCTACAGTTTTCTGCCCATGTACAGGCTTCTGTCCATTCACAGGCTTCTGCCCACCTACAGGCTTCTGCCCAGCTACAGGCTTCTGCCCATTCACAGGCTTCTGCCCAGCTACAGGCTTATGCCCATTCACAGGCTTCTGCCCAGCTACAGGCTTCTGCCCAGCTACAGGCTTCTGCCCATTCACAGGCTTCTGCCCAGCTACAGGCTTCTGCCCAGCTACAGGCTTCTGCCCATTCACAGGCTTCTGCCCAGCTACAGTTTTCTGCCCAGGTACAGGCTTCTGTCCATTCACAGGCTTCTGCCCACCTACAGGCTTCTGCCCAGCTACAGGCTTCTGCCCATTCACAGGCTTCTGCCCAGCTACAGGCTTCTGCCCATTCACAGGCTTCTGCCCATTCACAGGCTTCTGCCCAGCTACAGGCTTCTGCCCATTCACAGGCTTCTGCCCAGCTACAGGCTTCTGCCCAGCTACAGGCTTCTGCCCATTCACAGGCTTGTGCCCAGGTACAGGCTTCTGCCCATTCACAGGCTTCTGCCCAGCTACAGGCTTCTGCACAGCTACAGGCTTCTGCACAGCTACAGGCTTCTGCCCATTCACAGGCTTCTGCCCAGGTACAGGCTTCTGTCCATTCACAGGCTTCTGCCCAGCTACAGGCTTCTGCCCAGCTACAGGCTTCTGCCCATTCACAGGCTTCTGCCAAGGTACAGGCTTCTGTCCATTCACAGGCTTCTGCCCAGCTACAGGCTTCTGCCCAGCTACAGGCTTCTGCCCATTCACAGGCTTCTGCCCAGCTACAGGCTTCTGCCCAGCTACAGGCTTCTGCCCATTCACAGGCTTCTGCCCATTCACAGGCTTCTGCCCAGCTACAGGCTTCTGCCCAGCTACAGGCTTCTGCCCATTCACAGGCTTCTGCCCAGGTACAGGCTTCTGCCCATTCACAGGCTTCTGCCCAGCTACAGGCTTCTGCTCAGTCACAGGCTTCTGCCCATTCACAGGCTTCTGCCCAGCTACAGGCTTCTGCCCATTCACAGGCTTCTGTCCATTTACAGGCTTCTGCCCAGCTAGAGGCTTCTGCCCATTCACAGGCTTCTGCCCAGCTACAGGCTTCTGCCCATTCTCAGGCTTCTGCCCAGCTACAGTTTTCTGCCCAGGTACAGGCTTCTGTCCATTCACAGGCTTCTGCCCATTCACAGGCTTCTGGCCAGGTACAGGCTTCTGGCCAGGTACAGGCTTCTGCCCATTCACAGGCTTCTGCCCAGTCACAGGTATCTGCCCAGCTACAGGCTTCTGCCCATTCACAGGCTTCTGCCCAGCTACAGGCTTCTGCCCATTCACAGGCTTCTGCCCATTCACAGGCTTCTGCCCAGCTACAGGCTTCTGCACAGCTACAGGCTTCTGCCCGTTCACGGGCTTCTGCCCAGGTACAGGCTTCTGCTCATTCACAGGCTTCTGGCCAGGTACAGGCTTCTGCCCATTCACAGGCTTCTGCCCAGTCACAGGCTTCTGCTCAGCTACAGGCTTCTGCCGATTCACAGGCTTCTGCCCAGCTACAGTTTTCTGCCCAGCTACAGGCTTCTGCCCATTCACAGGCTTCTGCCCAGCTACAGGCTTCTGCCCAGCTACAGGCTTCTGCCCATTCACAGGCTTCTGCCCAGCTACAGGCTTTTGCCCATTCACAGGCTTCTGGCCAGGTACAGGCTTCTGCCCATTCACAGGCTTCTGCCCAGTCACAGGTATCTGCCCAGCTACAGGCTTCTGACCATTCACAGGCTTCTGCCCATTCACAGGCTTCTGCCCAGCTACAGGCTTTTGCCCAGCAACAGGCTTCTGCCCATTCTCAGGCTTCTGCCCAGCTACAGTTTTCTGCCCAGGTACAGGCTTCTGTCCATTCACAGGCTTCTGCCCATTCACAGGCTTCTGGCCAGGTACAGGCTTCTGGCCAGGTACAGGCTTCTGCCCATTCACAGGCTTCTGCCCAGTCACAGGTATCTGCCCAGCTACAGGCTTCTGCCCATTCACAGGCTTCTGCCCAGCTACAGGCTTCTGCCCATTCACAGGCTTCTGCCCATTCACAGGCTTCTGCCCAGCTACAGGCTTCTGCACAGCTACAGGCTTCTGCCCGTTCACGGGCTTCTGCCCAGGTACAGGCTTCTGCTCATTCACAGGCTTCTGGCCAGGTACAGGCTTCTGCCCATTCACAGGCTTCTGCCCAGTCACAGGCTTCTGCTCAGCTACAGGCTTCTGCCGATTCACAGGCTTCTGCCCAGCTACAGTTTTCTGCCCAGCTACAGGCTTCTGCCCATTCACAGGCTTCTGCCCAGCTACAGGCTTCTGCCCAGCTACAGGCTTCTGCCCATTCTGCCCATTCTGCCAATTCACAGGCTTCTGCCAAGGTACAGGCTTCTGTCCATTCACAGGCTTCTGCCCAGCTACAGCCTTCTTCCTAGCTACAGGCTTCTGCCCATTCACAGGCTTCTGCCCAGCTACAGGCTTCTGCCCAGCTACAGGCTTCTGCCCATTCACAGGCTTCTGCCCATTCACAGGCTTCTGCCCAGCTACAGGCTTCTGCCCAGCTACAGGCTTCTGCCCATTCACAGGCTTCTGCCCAGCTACAGGCTTCTGCCCATTCAAAGGCTTCTGCCCATTCACAGGCTTCTGCCCAGCTACAGGCTTCTTTACAGCTACAGGCTTCTGCCCATTCACAGGCTTCTGCCCATTCACAGGCTTCTGCCCAGCTACAGGCTTCTGTCCATTCACAGGCTTCTGTCCATTTACAGGCTTCTGCCCAGCTAGAGGCTTCTGCCCATTCACAGGCTTCTGCCCAGCTACAGTTTTCTGCCCAGCTACAGGCTTATGCCCATTCACAGGCTTCTGTCCATTTACAGGCTTCTGCCCAGCTAGAGGCTTCTGCCCATTCACAGGCTTCTGCCCAGCTACAGGCTTCTGCCCAGCTACAGGCTTCTGCCCAGCTACAGGCTTCTGCCAATTCACAGGCTTCTGCCCATTCACAGGCTTCTGCCCAGCTACAGGCTTCTGCCCATTTACAGGCTTCTGCCCATTCACAGGCTTCTGCCCAGCTACAGGCCTCTGCCCAGCTACAGGCTTCTGCCAATTCACAGGCTTCTGCCCAGCTACAGGCTTCTGCCCAGCTACAGGCTTCTGTCCATTTACAGGCTTCTGCCCAGGTACAGGCTTCTGACCAGCTACAAGCTTCTGCCCAGCTACAGGCTTCTGCCCAGCTACAGGCTTCTGCCCATTCACAGGCTTCTGCCCATTCACAGGCTTCTGCCCAGCTACAGGCCTCTGCCCAGCTACAGGCTTCTGCCAATTCACAGGCTTCTGCCCAGCTACAGGCTTCTGCCCAGCTACAGGCTTCTGCCCATTCACAGGCTTCTGCCCAGGTACAGGCTTCTGCCCATTCACAGGCTTCTGTCCATTTACAGGCTTCTGCCCAGGTACAGGCTTCTGACCAGCTACAAGCTTCTGCCCAGCTACAGGCTTCTGCCCAGCTACAGGCTTCTGCCCATTCACAGGCTTCTGCCCATTCACAGGCTTCTGCCCAGCTACAGGCCTCTGCCCAGCTACAGGCTTCTGCCAATTCACAGGCTTCTGCCCAGCTACAGGCTTCTGCCCAGCTACAGGCTTCTGCCCATTCACAGGCTTCTGCCCAGGTACAGGCTTCTGCCCATTCACAGGCTTCTGCCCAGCTACAGGCTTCTGCACAGCTACAGGCTTCTGCCCATTCACAGGCTTCTGCCCAGGTACAGGCTTCTGTCCATTCACAGGCTTCTGCCCAGCTACAGGCTTCTGCCCAGCTACAGGCTTCTGCCAATTCACAGGCTTCTGCCAAGGTACAGGCTTCTGTCCATTCACAGGCTTCTGCCCAGCTACAGCCTTCTTCCCAGCTACAGGCTTCTGCCCATTCACAGGCTTCTGTCCATTCACAGGCTTCTGCCCATTCACAGGCTTCTGCTCAGCTACAGGCTTCTGCCCATTCACAGGCTTCTGCCCAGCTACAGTTTTCTGCCCAGGTACAGGCTTCTGTCCATTCACAGGCTTCTGCCCAGATACAGGCTTCTGCCCAGCTACAGGCTTCTGCCCATTCACAGCCTTCTGCCCATTCACAGGTTTCTGCCCAGCTACAGGCTTCTGCCCATTCACAGGCTTCTGCCCAGGTACAGGCTTCAGCACAGCTACAGGCTTCTGCCCATTCACAGGCTTCTGCCCAGGTACAGGCTTCTGCCCATTCACAGGCTTCTGCTCAGCTACAGGCTTCTGCCCAGCTACAGGCTTCTGCCCATTCACAGGATTCTGCCCATTCACAGGCTTCTGCCCAGGTACAGGCTTCTGTCCATTCACAGGCTTCTGCCCAGCTACAGGCTTCTGCCCAGCTACAGGCTTCTGCCCATTCACAGGCTTCTGCCCATTCACAGGCTTCTGCCCAGCTAGAGGATTCTGCCCATTCACAGGCTTCTGCCCAGCTACAGGCTTCTGCCCAGCTACAGGCTTCTGCCCATTCACAGGCTTCTGCCCAGCTACAGGCTTCTGCCCATTCAAAGGCTTCTGCCCATTCACAGGCTTCTGCCCAGCTACAGGCTTCTTTACAGCTACAGGCTTCTGCCCATTCACAGGCTTCTGCCCATTCACAGGCTTCTGCCCAGCTACAGGCTTCTGCCCATTCACAGGCTTCTGTCCATTTACAGGCTTCTTCCCAGCTAGAGGCTTCTGCCCATTCACAGGCTTCTGCCCAGCTACAGTTTTCTGCCCAGCTACAGGCTTATGCCCATTCACAGGCTTCTGTCCATTTACAGGATTCTGCCCAGCTAGAGGCTTCTGCCCATTCACAGGCTTCTGCCCAGCTACAGGCTTCTGCCCAGCTACAGGCTTCTGCCCATTCACAGGCTTCTGCCCAGCTACAGGCTTCTGCCCATTCACAGGCTTCTGCCCAGCTACAGGCTTCTGCACAGCTACAGGCTTCTGCCCATTCACAGGCTTCTGCCCAGGTACAGGCTTCTGCCCATTCACAGGCTTCTGCCAAGCTACAGGCTTCTGCCCATTCACAGGCTTCTGCCCAGCTACAGGCTTCTGCCCAGCTACAGGCTTCTGCCCATTCACAGGCTTCTGCCCAGCTACAGGCTTCTGCCCAGCTACAGGCTTCTGCCCATTCACAGGCTTCTGCCCATTCACAGGCTTCTGCCCAGCTACAGGCCTCTGCCCAGCTACAGGCTTCTGCCAATTCACAGGCTTCTGCCCAGCTACAGGCTTCTGCCCAGCTACAGGCTTCTGTCCATTTACAGGCTTCTGTCCATTTACAGGCTTCTGACCAGCTACAAGCTTCTGCCCAGCTACAGGCTTCTGCCCATTTACAGGCTTCTGCCCAGCTACAGGCTTCTGCCCATTCACAGGCATCTGCCCATTCACAGGCTTCTGCCCAGCTACAGGCTGCTGCACAGCTACAGGCTTCTGCCCATTCACAGGCTTCTGCCTAGGTACAGGCTTCTGTCCATTCACAGGCTTCTGTCCATTCACAGGCTTCTGTCCATTCACAGGCTTCTGCCCAGCTACAGTTTTCTGCCCAGGTACAGGCTTCTGTCCATTCACAGGCTTCTGCCCACCTACAGGCTTCTGCCCAGCTACAGGCTTCTGCCCATTCACAGGCTTCTGCCCAACTACAGGCTTCTGCCCAGCTACAGGCGTCTGCCCATTCACAGGCTTCTGCCCAGCTACAGGTTTCTGCCCAGCTACAGGCTTCTGCCAATTCACAGGCTTCTGCCCATTCACAGGCTTCTGCCCAGCTACAGGCTTTTGCGCATTCACAGGCTTCTGCCCAGCTACAGGCTTTTGCCCAGCAACAGGCTTTTGCCCATTCACCAGCTTCTGCCCAGCTACAGGCTTCTGCCCATTCACAGGCTTCTGCCCAGCTACAGGCTTTTGCCCATTCACAGGCTTCTGGCCAGGTACAGGCTTCTACCCATTCACAGGCTTCTGCCCAGTCACAGGTATCTGCCCAGCTACAGGCTTCTGACCATTCACAGGCTTCTGCCCATTCACAGGCTTCTGCCCAGCTACAGGCTTTTGCCCAGCAACAGGCTTTTGCCCATTCACCGAATTCTGCCCAGCTACAGGCTTTTGCCCAGATACAGGCTTCTGCCCATTCACAGGCTTCTGCCCAGCTACAGGCTTCTGCCCAGCTACAGGCTTCTGCCCATTCACAGGCTTCTGTCCATTTACAGGCTTCTGCCCAGCTAGAGGCTTCTGCCCAGCTACAGGCTTCTGCCCAGCTACAGGCTTCTGCCCAGCTACAGGCTTCTGCCCATTCACAGGCTTCTGCCCAGGTACAGGCTTCTGCCCATTCACAGGCTTCTGCCCAGCTACAGGCTTCTGCACAGCTACAGGCTTCTGCCCATTCACAGGCTTCTGCCCAGGTACAGGCTTCTGTCCATTCACAGGCTTCTGCCCAGCTACAGGCTTCTGCCCAGCTACAGGCTTCTGCCAATTCACAGGCTTCTGCCAAGGTACAGGCTTCTGTCCATTCACAGGCTTCTGCCCAGGTACAGGCTTCTGCCCATTCACAGGCTTCTGCCCAGCTACAGGCTTCTGCACAGCTACAGGCTTCTGCCCATTCACAGGCTTCTGCCCAGGTACAGGCTTCTGTCCATTCACAGGCTTCTGCCCAGCTACAGGCTTCTGCACAGCTACAGGCTTCTGCCCATTCACAGGCTTCTGCCCAGGTACAGGCTCCTGCCCATTCACAGGCTTCTGCCCAGCTACAGTTTTCTGCCCAGCTACAGGCTTCTGCCCATTCACAGGCTTCTGCCCAGCTACAGGCTTCTGCCCAGCTACAGGCTTCTGCCCATTCACAGGCTTCTGCCCAGCTACAGGCTTTTGCCCATTCACAGGCTTCTGGCCAGGTACAGGCTTCTGCCCATTCACAGGCTTCTGCCCAGTCACAGGTATCTGCCCAGCTACAGGCTTCTGACCATTCACAGGCTTCTGCCCATTCACAGGCTTCTGCCCAGCTACAGGCTTTTGCCCAGAAACAGGCTTTTGCCCATTCACCGAATTCTGCCCAGCTACAGGCTTCTGCCCAGCTACAGGCTTCTGCCCATTCACAGGCTTCTGTGCAGCTACAGGCTTCTGCCCAGCTACAGGCTTCTGCCCATTCACAGGCTTCTGTCCATTTACAGGCTTCTGCCCAGCTAGTGGCTTCTGCCCATTCACAGGCTTCTGCCCAGCTACAGGCTTCTGCCCTGCTACAGCCTTCTGCCCATTCACAGGCTTCTGCCCAGGTACAGGCTTCTGCCCATTCACAGGCTTCTGCCCAGCTACAGGCTTCTGCACAGCTACAGGCTTCTGCCCATTCACAGGCTTCTGCCCAGGTACAGGCTTCTGTCCATTCACAGGTTTCTGCCCAGCTACAGGCTTCTGCCCAGCTACAGGCTTCTGCCCATTCACAGGCTTCTGCCAAGGTACAGGCTTCTGTCCATTCACAGGCTTCTGCCCAGCTACAGGCTTCTGCCCAGCTACAGGCTTCTGCCCATTCACAGGCTTCTGCCCAGCTACAGGCTTCTGCCCAGCTACAGGCTTCTGCCCATTCACAGGCTTCTGCCCAGCTACAGTTTTCTGCCCAGGTACAGGCTTCTGCCCAGGTACAGGCTTCTGCCCACCTACAGGCTTCTGCCCAGCTACAGGCTTCTGCCCATTCACAGGCTTCTGCCCAGCTACAGGCTTCTGCCCAGCTACAGGCTTCTGCCCATTCACAGGCTTCTGCCCATTCACAGGTTTCTGCCCAGCTACAGGCTTCTGCCCATTCACAGGCTTCTGCCCAGCTACAGGCTTCTGCACAGCTACAGGCTTCTGCCCATTCACAGGCTTCTGTCCATTCACAGGCTTCTGCCCATTCACAGGCTTCTGCTCAGCTACAGGCTTCTGCCCATTCACAGGCTTCTGCCCAGCTACAGTTTTCTGTCCATTCACAGGCTTCTGCCCAGATACAGGCTTCTGCCCAGATACAGGCTTCTGCCCAGCTACAGGCTTCTGCCCATTCACAGCCTTCTGCCCATTCACAGGTTTCTGCCCAGCTACAGGCTTCTGCCCATTCACAGGCTTCTGCCCAGGTACAGGCTTCAGCACAGCTACAGGCTTCTGCCCATTCACAGGCTTCTGCTCAGCTACAGGCTTCTGCCCAGCTACAGGCTTCTGCCCATTCACAGGCTTCTGCCCATTCACAGGCTTCTGCCCAGGTACAGGCTTCTGTCCATTCACAGGCTTCTGCCCATTCACAGGCTTCTTCCCAGATACAGGCTTCTGCCCATTCACAGGCTTCTTCCCAGCTACAGGCTTCTGCCCATTCACAGGCTTCTGCCCAGCTACAGGCTTCTGCCCAGCTACAGGCTTCTGCCCATTCACAGGCTTCTGCCCATTCACAGGCTTCTGCCCAGCTAGAGGCTTCTGCCCATTCACAGGCTTCTGCCCAGCTACAGGCTTCTGCCCAGCTACAGGCTTCTGCCCATTCACAGGCTTCTGCCCAGCTACAGGCTTCTGCCCATTCAAAGGCTTCTGCCCATTCACAGGCTTCTGCCCAGCTACAGGCTTCTTTACAGCTACAGGCTTCTGCCCATTCACAGGCTTCTGCCCATTCACAGGCTTCTGCCCAGCTACAGGCTTCTGCCCATTCACAGGCTTCTGCCCAGCTACAGGCTTTTGCCCATTCACAGGCTTCTGGCCAGGTACAGGCTTCTGCCCATTCACAGGCTTCTGCCCAGTCACAGGTATCTGCCCAGCTACAGGCTTCTGATCATTCACAGGCTTCTGCCCATTCACAGGCATCTGCCCAGCTACAGGCTTTTGCCCAGCAACAGGCTTTTGCCCACAGGCTTCTGCACAGCTACAGGCTTCTGCCCAGCTACAGGCTTCAGCCCAGCTACAGGCTTCTGCCCATTCACAGGCTTCTGCCCAGCTACAGGCTTCTGCCCAGCTACAGGCTTCTGCCCATTCACAGGCTTCTGCCCAGCTACAGGCTTCTGCCCAGGTACAGGCTTCTTCCCATTCACAGGCTTCTGCCCAGCTACAGTTTTCTGCCCAGGTACAGGCTTCTGTCCATTCACAGGCTTCTGCCCACCTACAGGCTTCTGCCCAGCTACAGGCTTCTGCCCATTCACAGGCTTCTGCCCAGCTACAGGCTTCTGCCCATTCACAGGCTTCTGCCCATTCACAGGCTTCTGCCCAGCTACAGGCTTCTGCACAGCTACAGGCTTCTGCCCGTTCACAGGCTTCTGCCCAGGTACAGGCTTCTGCCCATTCACAGGCTTTTGCTCAGCTACAGGCTTCTGCCCAGCTACAGTTTTCTGCCCAGCTACAGTTTTCTGCCCAGCTACAGGCTTCTGCCCATTCACAGGCTTCTGCCCAGCTACAGGCTTCTGCCCAGCTACAGGCTTCTGCCCATTCACAGGCTTCTGCCCAGCTACAGGCTTTTGCCCATTCACAGGCTTCTGGCCAGGTACAGGCTTCTGCCCATTCACAGGCTTCTGCCCATTCACAGGCTTCTGCCCAGTCACAGGTATCTGCCCAGCTACAGGCTTCTGATCATTCACAGGCTTCTGTCCATTCACAGGCTTCTGCCCAGCTACAGGCTTTTGCCCAGCAACAGGCTTTTGCCCATTCACCGAATTCTGCCCAGCTACAGGCTTCTGCCCAGCTACAGGCTTCTGCCCATTCACAGGCTTCTGCCCAGCTACAGGCTTCTGCCCAGCTACAGGCTTCTGCCCATTCACAGGCTTCTGCCCAGCTACAGGCTTCTGCCCATTCACAGGCTTCTGCCCAGCTACAGGCTTCTGCCCAGCTACAGGCTTCTGCCCATTCACAGGCTTCTGCCCAGGTACAGGCTTCTGCCCATTCACAGGCTTCTGCCCAGCTACAGGCTTCTGCACAGCTACAGGCTTCTGCCCATTCACAGGCTTCTGCCCAGGTACAGGCTTCTGTCCATTCACAGGCTTCTGCCCAGCTACAGGCTTCTGCCCAGCTACAGGCTTCTGCCCATTCACAGGCTTCTGCCAAGGTACAGGCTTCTGTCCATTCACAGGCTTCTGCCCAGCTACAGGCTTCTGCCCAGCTACAGGCTTCTGCCCATTCACAGGCTTCTGCCCAGCTACAGGCTTCTGCCCAGCTACAGGCTTCTGCCCATTCACAGGCTTCTGCCCATTCACAGGCTTCTGCCCAGCTACAGGCTTCTGCCCAGCTACAGGCTTCTGCCCAGCTACAGGCTTCTGCCCATTCACAGGCTTCTGCCCAGGTACAGGCTTCTGCCCATTCACAGGCTTCTGCCCAGCTACAGGCTTCTGCCCAGCTACAGGCTTCTGCCCAGCTACAGGCTTCTGCCCATTCACAGGCTTCTGCCCAGCTACAGGCTTCTGCCCATTCAAAGGCTTCTGCCCATTCACAGGCTTCTGCCCAGCTACAGGCTTCTTTACAGCTACAGGCTTCTGCCCATTCACAGGCTTCTGCCCATTCACAGGCTTCTGCCCAGCTACAGGCTTCTGACCATTCACAGGCTTCTGTCAATTTACAGGCTTCTGCCCAGCTACAGGCTTCTGCCCATTCACAGGCTTCTGCCCATTCACAGGCTTCTGCCCAGCTACAGGCTTCTGCACAGCTACAGGCTTCTGCCCGTTCACAGGCTTCTGCCCAGGTACAGGCTTCTGCCCATTCACAGGCTTTTGCTCAGCTACAGGCTTCTGCCCAGCTACAGTTTTCTACCCAGCTACAGTTTTCTGCCCAGCTACAGGCTTCTGCCCATTCACAGGCTTCTGCCCAGCTACAGGCTTCTGCCCAGCTACAGGCTTCTGCCCATTCACAGGCTTCTGCCCAGCTACAGGCTTTTGCCCATTCACAGGCTTCTGGCCAGGTACAGGCTTCTGCCCATTCACAGGCTTCTGCCCAGTCACAGGTATCTGCCCAGCTACAGGCTTCTGATCATTCACAGGCTTCTGTCCATTCACAGGCTTCTGCCCAGCTACAGGCTTTTGCCCAGCAACAGGCTTTTGCCCATTCACCGAATTCTGCCCAGCTACAGGCTTCTGCCCAGCTACAGGCTTCTGCCCATTCACAGGCTTCTGCCCAGCTACAGGCTTCTGCCCAGCTACAGGCTTCTGCCCATTCACAGGCTTCTGCCCAGCTACAGGCTTCTGCCCATTCACAGGCTTCTGCCCAGCTACAGGCTTCTGCCCAGCTACAGGCTTCTGCCCATTCACAGGCTTCTGCCCAGGTACAGGCTTCTGCCCATTCACAGGCTTCTGCCCAGCTACAGGCTTCTGCACAGCTACAGGCTTCTGCCCATTCACAGGCTTCTGCCCAGGTACAGGCTTCTGTCCATTCACAGGCTTCTGCCCAGCTACAGGCTTCTGCCCAGCTACAGGCTTCTGCCCATTCACAGGCTTCTGCCAAGGTACAGGCTTCTGTCCATTCACAGGCTTCTGCCCAGCTACAGGCTTCTGCCCATTCACAGGCTTCTGCCCAGCTACAGGCTTCTGCCCAGCTACAGGCTTCTGCCCATTCACAGGCTTCTGCCCATTCACAGGCTTCTGCCCAGCTACAGGCTTCTGCCCAGCTACAGGCTTCTGCCCATTCACAGGCTTCTGCCCAGGTACAGGCTTCTGCCCATTCACAGGCTTCTGCCCAGCTACAGGCTTCTGCCCAGCTACAGGCTTCTGCCCAGCTACAGGCTTCTGCCCATTCACAGGCTTCTGCCCAGCTACAGGCTTCTGCCCATTCAAAGGCTTCTGCCCATTCACAGGCTTCTGCCCAGCTACAGGCTTCTTTACAGCTACAGGCTTCTGCCCATTCACAGGCTTCTGCCCATTCACAGGCTTCTGCCCAGCTACAGGCTTCTGACCATTCACAGGCTTCTGTCAATTTACAGGCTTCTGCCCAGCTAGAGGCTTCTGCCCATTCACAGGCTTCTGCCCAGCTACAGGCTTCTGCCCATTCACAGGCTTCTGCCCAGCTACAGTTTTCTGCCCAGGTACAGGCTTCTGTCCATTCACAGGCTTCTGCCCATTCACAGGCTTCTGGCCAGGTACAGGCTTCTGGCCAGGTACAGGCTTCTGCCCATTCACAGGCTTCTTTCCAGTCACAGGTATCTGCCCAGCTACAGGCTTCTGCCCATTCACAGGCTTCTGCCCAGCTACAGGCTTCTGCCCATTCACAGGCTTCTGCCCATTCACAGGCTTCTGCCCAGCTATAGGCTTCTGCACAGCTAAAGGCTTCTGCCCGTTCACAGGCTTCTGCCCAGGTACAGGCTTCTGCCCATTCACAGGCTTCTGCTCAGCTACAGGCTTCTGCCGATTCACAGGCTTCTGCCCAGCTACAGTTTTCTGCCCAGCTACAGGCTTCTGCCCATTCACAGGCTTCTGCCCAGCTACAGGCTTCTGCCCAGCTACAGGCTTCTGCCCATTCACAGGCTTCTGCCCAGCTACAGGCTTTTGCCCATTCACAGGCTTCTGGCCAGGTACAGGCTTCTGCCCATTCACAGGCTTCTGCCCAGTCACAGGTATCTGCCCAGCTACAGGCTTCTGACCATTCACAGGCTACTGCCCATTCACAGGCTTCTGCCCAGCTACAGGCTTTTGCCCAGCAACAGGCTTTTGCCCATTCACCGAATTCTGCCCAGCTACAGGCTTCTGTCCATTCACAGGCTTCTGCCCAGCTACAGGCTTCTGCCCAGCTACAGGCTTCTGCCAATTCAAGGGCTTCTGCCAAGGTACAGGCTTCTGTCCATTCACAGGCTTCTGCCCAGCTACAGCCTTCTTCCCAGCTACAGGCTTCTGCCCATTCACAGGCTTCTGCCCAGCTACAGGCTTCTGCCCAGCTACAGGCTTCTGCCCATTCACAGGCTTCTGCCCATTCACAGGCTTCTGCCCAGCTACAGGCTTCTGCCCAGCTACAGGCTTCTGCCCATTCACAGGCTTCTGCCCAGGTACAGGCTTCTGCCCATTCACAGGCTTCTGCCCAGCTACAGGCTTCTGCACAGCTACAGGCTTCTGCCCATTCACAGGCTTCTGCCCAGGTACAGGCTTCTGCCCATTCACAGGTTTCTGCCCAGCTACAGGCTTCTGCACAGCTACAGGCTTCTGCCCATTCACAGGCTTCTGCCCAGGTACAGGCTTCTGTCCATTCACAGGCTTCTGCCCAGCTACAGGCTTCTGCCCAGCTACAGGCTTCTGCCCATTCACAGGCTTCTGCCAAGGTACAGGCTTCTGTCCATTCACAGGCTTCTGCCCAGCTACAGGCTTCTGCCCAGCTACAGGCTTCTGCCCATTCACAGGCTTCTGCCCAGCTACAGGCTTCTGCCCAGCTACAGGCTTCTGCCCATTCACAGGCTTCTGCCCAGCTACAGATTTCTGCCCAGGTACAGGCTTCTGCCCAGGTACAGGCTTCTGCCCACCTACAGGCTTCTGCCCAGCTACAGGCTTCTGCCCATTCACAGGCTTCTGCCCAGCTACAGGCTTCTGCCCAGCTACAGGCTTCTGCCCATTCACAGGCTTCTGCCCATTCACAGGTTTCTGCCCAGCTACAGGCTTCTGCCCATTCACAGGCTTCTGCCCAGCTACAGGGTTCTGCACAGCTACAGGCTTCTGCCCATTCACAGGCTTCTGTCCATTCACAGGCTTCTGCCCAATCACAGGCTTCTGCTCAGCTACAGGCTTCTGCCCATTCACAGGCTTCTGCCCAGCTACAGTTTTCTGCCCAGGTACAGGCTTCTGTCCATTCACAGGCTTCTGCCCAGATACAGGCTTCTGCCCAGCTACAGGCTTCTGCCCATTCACAGCCTTCTGCCCATTCACAGGTTTCTGCCCAGCTACAGGCTTCTGCCCATTCACAGGCTTCTGCCCAGGTACAGGCTTCAGCACAGCTACAGGCTTCTGCCCATTCACAGGCTTCTGCTCAGCTACAGGCTTCTGCCCAGCTACAGGCTTCTGCCCATTCACAGGCTTCTGCCCATTCACAGGCTTCTGCCCAGGTACAGGCTTCTGTCCATTCACAGGCTTCTGCCCATTCACAGTCTTCTTCCCAGCTACAGGCTTCTGCCCATTCACAGGCTTCTTCCCAGCTACAGGCTTCTGCCCATTCACAGGCTTCTGCCCAGCTACAGGCTTCTGCCCAGCTACAGGCTTCTGCCCATTCACAGGCTTCTGCCCATTCACAGGCTTCTGCCCAGCTAGAGGCTTCTGCCCATTCACAGGCTTCTGCCCAGCTACAGGCTTCTGCCCAGCTACAGGCTTCTGCCCATTCACAGGCTTCTGCCCAGCTACAGGCTTCTGCCCATTCAAAGGCTTCTGCCCATTCACAGGCTTCTGCCCAGCTACAGGCTTCTTTACAGCTACAGGCTTCTGCCCATTCACAGGCTTCTGCCCATTCACAGGCTTCTGCCCAGCTACAGGCTTCTGCCCATTCACAGGCTTCTGTCCATTTACAGGCTTCTGCCCAGTTAGAGGCTTCTGCCCATTCACAGGCTTCTGCCCAGCTACAGGCTTCTGCCCATTCACAGGCTTCTGCCCAGCTACAGTTTTCTGCCCAGGTACAGGCTTCTGTCCATTCACAGGCTTCTGCCCATTCACAGGCTTCTGGCCAGGTACAGGCTTCTGCCCATTCACAGGCTTCTGCCCAGTCACAGGTATCTGCCCAGCTACAGGCTTCTGACCATTCACAGGCTTCTGCCCATTCACAGGCTTCTGCCCAGCTACAAGCTTCTGTCCATTCACAGGCTTCTGCCCATTCACAGGCTTCTGCCCATTCACAGGCTTCTGCCCAGCTACATGCTTTTGCCCATTCACAGGCTTCTGCCCAGCTACAGGCTTTTGCCCAGCAACAGGCTTTTGCCCATTCACCGGCTTCTGCCCAGCTACAGGCTTCTGCCCAGCTACAGGCTTCTGCCAATTCACAGGCTTCTGCCCAGCTACAGGCTTCTGCCCAGCTACAGGCTTCTGTCCATTTACAGGCTTCTGTCCATTTACAGGCTTCTGACCAGCTACAAGCTTCTGCCCAGCTACAGGCTTCTGCCCAGCTACAGTTTTCTGCCCAGCTACAGGCTTCTGCACAGCTACAGGCTTCTGCCGATTCACAGGCTTCTGCCCAGCTACAGGCTTCTGCCCAGAAACAGGCTTTTGCCCATTCACCGAATTCTGCCCAGCTACAGGCTTCTGCCCAGCTACAGGCTTCTGCCCATTCACAGGCTTCTGCGCAGCTACAGGCTTCTGCCCAGATGCAGGCTTCTGCCCATTCACAGGCTTCTGTCCATTTACAGGCTTCTGCCCAGCTAGAGGCTTCTGCCCATTCACAGGCTTCTGCCCAGCTACAGGCTTCTGCCCAGCTACAGGCTTCTGCCCATTCACAGGCTTCTGCCCAGGTACAGGCTTCTGCCCATTCACAGGCTTCTGCCCAGCTACAGGCTTCTGCACAGCTACAGGCTTCTGCCCATTCACAGGCTTCTGCCCAGGTACAGGCTTCTGTCCATTCACAGGCTTCTGCCCAGCTACAGGCTTCTGCCCAGCTACAGGCTTCTGCCAATTCACAGGCTTCTGCCAAGGTACAGGCTTCTGTCCATTCACAGGCTTCTGCCCAGCTACAGCCTTCTTCCCAGCTACAGGCTTCTGCCCATTCACAGGCTTCTGCCCAGCTACAGGCTTCTGCCCAGCTACAGGCTTCTGCCCATTCACAGGCTTCTGCCCGTTCACAGGCTTCTGCCCAGCTACAGGCTTCTGCCCAGCTACAGGCTTCTGCCCATTCACAGGCTTCTGCCCAGGTACAGGCTTCTGCCCATTCACAGGCTTCTGCCCAGCTACAGGCTTCTGCACAGCTACAGGCTTCTGCCCATTCACAGGCTTCTGCCCAGGTACAGGCTTCTGCACAGCTACAGGCTTCTGCCCATTCACAGGCTTCTGCCCAGGTACAGGCTTCTGTCCATTCACAGGCTTCTGCCCAGCTACAGGCTTCTGCCCAGCTACAGGCTTCTGCCCATTCACAGGCTTCTGCCAAGGTACAGGCTTCTGTCCATTCACAGGCTTCTGCCCAGCTACAGGCTTCTGCCCAGCTACAGGCTTCTGCCCATTCACAGGCTTCTGCCCAGCTACAGGCTTCTGCCCAGCTACAGGCTTCTGCCCATTCACAGGCTTCTGCCCAGCTACAGTTTTCTGCCCAGGTACAGGCTTCTGCCCAGGTACAGGCTTCTGCCCACCTACAGGCTTCTGCCCAGCTACAGGCTTCTGCCCATTCACAGGCTTCTGCCCAGCTACAGGCTTCTGCCCAGCTACAGGCTTCTGCCCATTCACAGGCTTCTGCCCATTCACAGGTTTCTGCCCAGCTACAGGCTTCTGCCCATTCACAGGCTTCTGCCCAGCTACAGGCTTCTGCACAGCTACAGGCTTCTGCCCATTCACAGGCTTCTGTCCATTCACAGGCTTCTGCCCATTCACAGGCTTCTGCTCAGCTACAGGCTTCTGCCCATTCACAGGCTTCTGCCCAGCTACAGTTTTCTGCCCAGGTACAGGCTTCTGTCCATTCACAGGCTTCTGCCCAGATACAGGCTTCTGCCCAGCTACAGGCTTCTGCCCATTCACAGCCTTCTGCCCATTCACAGGTTTCTGCCCAGCTACAGGCTTCTGCCCATTCACAGGCTTCTGCTCAGCTACAGGCTTCTGCCCAGCTACAGGCTTCTGCCCATTCACAGGCTTCTGCCCATTCACAGGCTTCTGCCCAGGTACAGGCTTCTGTCCATTCACAGGCTTCTGCCCATTCACAGGCTTCTTCCCAGCTACAGGCTTCTGCCCATTCACAGGCTTCTTCCCAGCTACAGGCTTCTGCCCATTCACAGGCTTCTGCCCAGCTACAGGCTTCTGCCCAGCTACAGGCTTCTGCCCATTCACAGGCTTCTGCCCATTCACAGGCTTCTGCCCAGCTAGAGGCTTCTGCCCATTCACAGGCTTCTGCCCAGCTACAGGCTTCTGCCCAGCTACAGGCTTCTGCCCATTCACAGGCTTCTGCCCAGCTACAGGCTTCTGCCCATTCAAAGGCTTCTGCCCATTCACAGGCTTCTGCCCAGCTACAGGCTTCTTTACAGCTACAGGCTTCTGCCCATTCACATGCTTCTGCCCATTCACAGGCTTCTGCCCAGGTACAGGCTTCTGTCCATTCACAGGCTTCTGCCCATTCACAGGCTTCTTCCCAGCTACAGGCTTCTGCCCATTCACAGGCTTCTTCCCAGCTACAGGCTTCTGCCCATTCACAGGCTTCTGCCCAGCTACAGGCTTCTGCCCAGCTACAGGCTTCTGCCCATTCACAGGCTTCTGCCCATTCACAGGCTTCTGCCCAGCTAGAGGCTTCTGCCCATTCACAGGCTTCTGCCCAGCTACAGGCTTCTGCCCAGCTACAGGCTTCTGCCCATTCACAGGCTTCTGCCCAGCTACAGGCTTCTGCCCATTCAAAGGCTTCTGCCCATTCACAGGCTTCTGCCCAGCTACAGGCTTCTTTACAGCTACAGGCTTCTGCCCATTCACATGCTTCTGCCCATTCACAGGCTTCTGCCCAGCTACAGGCTTCTGCCCATTCACAGGCTTCTGCCCAGCTACAGTTTTCTGCCCAGGTACAGGCTTCTGTCCATTCACAGGCTTCTGCCCATTCACAGGCTTCTGGCCAGGTACAGGCTTCTGGCCAGGTACAGGCTTCTGCCCATTCACAGGCTTCTGCCCAGTCACAGGTATCTGCCCAGCTACAGGCTTCTGACCATTCACAGGCTTCTGCCCATTCACAGGCTTCTGCCCAGCTACAAGCTTCTGTCCATTCACAGGCTTCTGCCCATTCACAGGCTTCTGCCCATTCACAGGCTTCTGCCCAGCTACAGGCTTTTGCCCATTCACAGGCTTCTGCCCAGCTACAGGCTTTTGCCCAGCAACAGGCTTTTGCCCATTCACCGGCTTCTGCCCAGCTACAGGCTTCTAACCAGCTACAGGCTTCTGCCAATTCACAGGCTTCTGCCCAGCTACAGGCTTCTGCCCAGCTACAGGCTTCTGTCCATTTACAGGCTTCTGTCCATTTACAGGCTTCTGACCAGCTACAAGCTTCTGCCCAGCTACAGGCTTCTGCCCAGCTACAGTTTTCTGCCCAGCTACAGGCTTCTGCACAGCTACAGGCTTCTGCCCATTCACAGGCTTCTGCCCAGCTACAGGCTTCTGCCCATTCACAGGCTTCTGTCCATTTACAGGCTTCTGCCCAGCTAGAGGCTTCTGCCCATTCACAGGCTTCTGCCCAGCTACAGGCTTCTGCCCAGCTACAGGCTTCTGCCCATTCACAGGCTTCTGCCCATCTACAGGCTTCTGCCCAGCTACAGGCTTCTGCCCATTCACAGGCTTCTGCCCAGCTACAGTTTTCTGCCCAGGTACAGGCTTCTGTCCATTCACAGGCTTCTGCCCACCTACAGGCTTCTGCCCAGCTACAGGCTTCTGCCCATTCACAGGCTTCTGCCCAGCTACAGGCTTCTGCCCATTCACAGGCTTCTGCCCATTAACAGGCTTCTGCCCAGCTACAGGCTTCTGCACAGCTACAGGCTTCTGCCCGTTCACAGGCTTCTGCCCAGGTACAGGCTTCTGCCCAGGTACAGGCTTCTGCCCAGCTACAGGCTTCTGCCCATTCACAGGCTTCTGCCCAGCTACAGGCTTCTGCCCAGCTACAGGCTTCTGCCCATTCACAGGCTTCTGCCCAGCTACAGGCTTCTGCCCATTCACAGGCTTCTGCCCAGCTACAGTTTTCTGCCCAGGTACAGGCTTCTGTCCATTCACAGGCTTCTGCCCACCTACAGGCTTCTGCCCAGCTACAGGCTTCTGCCCAGCTACAGGCTTCTGCCCATTCACAGGCTTCTGCCCAGCTACAGGCTTCTGCCCATTCACAGGCTTCTGCCCATTCACAGGCTTCTGCCCATTCACAGGCTTCTGCCCAGCTACAGGCTTCTGCACAGCTACAGGCTTCTGCCCGTTCACAGGCTTCTGCCCAGCTACAGGCTTCTGCACAGCTACAGGCTTCTGCCCATTCACAGGCTTCTGCCCAGCTACAGGCTTCTGCCCATTCACAGGCTTCTGTCCATTTACAGGCTTCTGCCCAGCTTGAGGCTTCTGCCCATTCACAGGCTTCTGCCCAGCTACAGGCTTCTGCCCATTCACAGGCTTCTGCCCAGCTACAGGCTTCTGCCCAGCTACAGGCTTCTGCCCATTCACAGGCTTCTGCCCAGCTACAGGCTTTTGCCCATTCACAGGCTTCTGGCCAGGTACAGGCTTCTGCCCATTCACAGGCTTCTGCCCAGTCACAGGTATCTGCCCAGCTACAGGCTTCTGACCATTCACAGGCTTCTGCCCATTCACAGGCTTCTGCCCAGCTACAGGCTTTTGCCCAGCAACAGGCTTTTGCCCATTCACCGAATTCTGCCCAGCTACAGGCTTCTGCCCAGCTACAGGCTTCTGCCCTTTCACAGGCTTCTGCCCAGTTACAGTTTTCTGCCCAGGTACAGGCTTCTGTCCATTCACAGGCTTCTGCCCACCTACAGGCTTCTGCCCAGCTACAGGCTTCTGCCCATTCACAGGCTTCTGCCCAGCTACAGGCTTCTGCCCATTCACAGGCTTCTGCCCATTCACAGGCTTCTGCCCAGCTACAGGCTTCTGCACAGCTATAGGCTTCTGCCCGTTCACAGGCTTCTGCCCAGGTACAGGCTTCTGCCCAGCTACAGGCTTCTGCCCATTCACAGGCTTCTGCCCAGCAACAGGCTTCTGCCCAGCTACAGGCTTCTGCCCACCTACAGGCTTCTGCCCATTCACAGGCTTCTGCCCAGCTACAGGCTTCTGCCCAGCTACAGGCTTCTGCCCATTCACAGGCTTCTGCCCAGCTACAGGCTTCTGCCCAGCTACAGGCTTCTGCCCATTCACAGGCTTCTGCCCAGCTACAGTTTTCTGCCCAGGTACAGGCTTCTGTCCATTCACAGGCTTCTGCCCACCTACAGGCTTCTGCCCAGCTACAGGCTTCTGCCCATTCACAGGCTTCTGCCCAGCTACAGGCTTCTGCCCATTCACAGGCTTCTGCCCATTCACAGGCTTCTGCCCAGCTACAGGCTTCTGCACAGCTACAGGCTTCTGCCCGTTCACAGGCTTCTGCCCAGGTACAGGCTTCTGCCCATTCACAGGCTTTTGCTCAGCTACAGGCTTCTGCCCAGCTACAGTTTTCTGCCCAGCTACAGTTTTCTGCCCAGCTACAGGCTTCTGCCCATTCACAGGCTTCTGCCCAGCTACAGGCTACTGCCCAGCTACAGGCTTCTGCCCATTCACAGGCTTCTGCCCAGCTACAGGCTTTTGCCCATTCACAGGCTTCTGCCCAGGTACAGGCTTCTGTCCATTCACAGGCTTCTGCCCATTCACAGTCTTCTTCCCAGCTACAGGCTTCTGCCCATTCACAGGCTTCTTCCCAGCTACAGGCTTCTGCCCATTCACAGGCTTCTGCCCAGCTACAGGCTTCTGCCCAGCTACAGGCTTCTGCCCATTCACAGGCTTCTGCCCATTCACAGGCTTCTGCCCAGCTAGAGGCTTCTGCCCATTCACAGGCTTCTGCCCAGCTACAGGCTTCTGCCCAGCTACAGGCTTCTGCCCATTCACAGGCTTCTGCCCAGCTACAGGCTTCTGCCCATTCAAAGGCTTCTGCCCATTCACAGGCTTCTGCCCAGCTACAGGCTTCTTTACAGCTACAGGCTTCTGCCCATTCACAGGCTTCTGCCCATTCACAGGCTTCTGCCCAGCTACAGGCTTCTGCCCATTCACAGGCTTCTGTCCATTTACAGGCTTCTGCCCAGTTAGAGGCTTCTGCCCATTCACAGGCTTCTGCCCAGCTACAGGCTTCTGCCCATTCACAGGCTTCTGCCCAGCTACAGTTTTCTGCCCAGGTACAGGCTTCTGTCCATTCACAGGCTTCTGCCCATTCACAGGCTTCTGGCCAGGTACAGGCTTCTGGCCAGGTACAGGCTTCTGCCCATTCACAGGCTTCTGCCCAGTCACAGGTATCTGCCCAGCTACAGGCTTCTGACCATTCACAGGCTTCTGCCCATTCACAGGCTTCTGCCCAGCTACAAGCTTCTGTCCATTCACAGGCTTCTGCCCATTCACAGGCTTCTGCCCATTCACAGGCTTCTGCCCAGCTACAGGCTTTTGCCCATTCACAGGCTTCTGCCCAGCTACAGGCTTTTGCCCAGCAACAGGCTTTTGCCCATTCACCGGCTTCTGCCCAGCTACAGGCTTCTGCCCAGCTACAGGCTTCTGCCAATTCACAGGCTTCTGCCCAGCTACAGGCTTCTGCCCAGCTACAGGCTTCTGTCCATTTACAGGCTTCTGTCCATTTACAGGCTTCTGACCAGCTACAAGCTTCTGCCCAGCTACAGGCTTCTGCCCAGCTACAGTTTTCTGCCCAGCTACAGGCTTCTGCACAGCTACAGGCTTCTGCCGATTCACAGGCTTCTGCCCAGCTACAGGCTTCTGCCCAGAAACAGGCTTTTGCCCATTCACCGAATTCTGCCCAGCTACAGGCTTCTGCCCAGCTACAGGCTTCTGCCCATTCACAGGCTTCTGCGCAGCTACAGGCTTCTGCCCAGATGCAGGCTTCTGCCCATTCACAGGCTTCTGTCCATTTACAGGCTTCTGCCCAGCTAGAGGCTTCTGCCCATTCACAGGCTTCTGCCCAGCTACAGGCTTCTGCCCAGCTACAGGCTTCTGCCCATTCACAGGCTTCTGCCCAGGTACAGGCTTCTGCCCATTCACAGGCTTCTGCCCAGCTACAGGCTTCTGCACAGCTACAGGCTTCTGCCCATTCACAGGCTTCTGCCCAGGTACAGGCTTCTGTCCATTCACAGGCTTCTGCCCAGCTACAGGCTTCTGCCCAGCTACAGGCTTCTGCCAATTCACAGGCTTCTGCCAAGGTACAGGCTTCTGTCCATTCACAGGCTTCTGCCCAGCTACAGCCTTCTTCCCAGCTACAGGCTTCTGCCCATTCACAGGCTTCTGCCCAGCTACAGGCTTCTGCCCAGCTACAGGCTTCTGCCCATTCACAGGCTTCTGCCCGTTCACAGGCTTCTGCCCAGCTACAGGCTTCTGCCCAGCTACAGGCTTCTGCCCATTCACAGGCTTCTGCCCAGGTACAGGCTTCTGCCCATTCACAGGCTTCTGCCCAGCTACAGGCTTCTGCACAGCTACAGGCTTCTGCCCATTCACAGGCTTCTGCCCAGGTACAGGCTTCTGCACAGCTACAGGCTTCTGCCCATTCACAGGCTTCTGCCCAGGTACAGGCTTCTGTCCATTCACAGGCTTCTGCCCAGCTACAGGCTTCTGCCCAGCTACAGGCTTCTGCCCATTCACAGGCTTCTGCCAAGGTACAGGCTTCTGTCCATTCACAGGCTTCTGCCCAGCTACAGGCTTCTGCCCAGCTACAGGCTTCTGCCCATTCACAGGCTTCTGCCCAGCTACAGGCTTCTGCCCAGCTACAGGCTTCTGCCCATTCACAGGCTTCTGCCCAGCTACAGTTTTCTGCCCAGGTACAGGCTTCTGCCCAGGTACAGGCTTCTGCCCACCTACAGGCTTCTGCCCAGCTACAGGCTTCTGCCCATTCACAGGCTTCTGCCCAGCTACAGGCTTCTGCCCAGCTACAGGCTTCTGCCCATTCACAGGCTTCTGCCCATTCACAGGTTTCTGCCCAGCTACAGGCTTCTGCCCATTCACAGGCTTCTGCCCAGCTACAGGCTTCTGCACAGCTACAGGCTTCTGCCCATTCACAGGCTTCTGTCCATTCACAGGCTTCTGCCCATTCACAGGCTTCTGCTCAGCTACAGGCTTCTGCCCATTCACAGGCTTCTGCCCAGCTACAGTTTTCTGCCCAGGTACAGGCTTCTGTCCATTCACAGGCTTCTGCCCAGATACAGGCTTCTGCCCAGCTACAGGCTTCTGCCCATTCACAGCCTTCTGCCCATTCACAGGTTTCTGCCCAGCTACAGGCTTCTGCCCATTCACAGGCTTCTGCTCAGCTACAGGCTTCTGCCCAGCTACAGGCTTCTGCCCATTCACAGGCTTCTGCCCATTCACAGGCTTCTGCCCAGGTACAGGCTTCTGTCCATTCACAGGCTTCTGCCCATTCACAGGCTTCTTCCCAGCTACAGGCTTCTGCCCATTCACAGGCTTCTTCCCAGCTACAGGCTTCTGCCCATTCACAGGCTTCTGCCCAGCTACAGGCTTCTGCCCAGCTACAGGCTTCTGCCCATTCACAGGCTTCTGCCCATTCACAGGCTTCTGCCCAGCTAGAGGCTTCTGCCCATTCACAGGCTTCTGCCCAGCTACAGGCTTCTGCCCAGCTACAGGCTTCTGCCCATTCACAGGCTTCTGCCCAGCTACAGGCTTCTGCCCATTCAAAGGCTTCTGCCCATTCACAGGCTTCTGCCCAGCTACAGGCTTCTTTACAGCTACAGGCTTCTGCCCATTCACATGCTTCTGCCCATTCACAGGCTTCTGCCCAGGTACAGGCTTCTGTCCATTCACAGGCTTCTGCCCATTCACAGGCTTCTTCCCAGCTACAGGCTTCTGCCCATTCACAGGCTTCTTCCCAGCTACAGGCTTCTGCCCATTCACAGGCTTCTGCCCAGCTACAGGCTTCTGCCCAGCTACAGGCTTCTGCCCATTCACAGGCTTCTGCCCATTCACAGGCTTCTGCCCAGCTAGAGGCTTCTGCCCATTCACAGGCTTCTGCCCAGCTACAGGCTTCTGCCCAGCTACAGGCTTCTGCCCATTCACAGGCTTCTGCCCAGCTACAGGCTTCTGCCCATTCAAAGGCTTCTGCCCATTCACAGGCTTCTGCCCAGCTACAGGCTTCTTTACAGCTACAGGCTTCTGCCCATTCACATGCTTCTGCCCATTCACAGGCTTCTGCCCAGCTACAGGCTTCTGCCCATTCACAGGCTTCTGCCCAGCTACAGTTTTCTGCCCAGGTACAGGCTTCTGTCCATTCACAGGCTTCTGCCCATTCACAGGCTTCTGGCCAGGTACAGGCTTCTGGCCAGGTACAGGCTTCTGCCCATTCACAGGCTTCTGCCCAGTCACAGGTATCTGCCCAGCTACAGGCTTCTGACCATTCACAGGCTTCTGCCCATTCACAGGCTTCTGCCCAGCTAC
Organism: Astyanax mexicanus; assembly: GCF_023375975.1. NCBI lineage: Eukaryota > Metazoa > Chordata > Actinopteri > Characiformes > Acestrorhamphidae > Astyanax > Astyanax mexicanus. Next base: position 36,918,057 of record NC_064412.1, read on the forward strand.
AAGCTTCTGTCCATTCACAGGCTTCTGCCCATTCACAGGCTTCTGCCCATTCACAGGCTTCTGCCCAGCTACAGGCTTTTGCCCATTCACAGGCTTCTGCCCAGCTACAGGCTTTTGCCCAGCAACAGGCTTTTGCCCATTCACCGGCTTCTGCCCAGCTACAGGCTTCTAACCAGCTACAGGCTTCTGCCAATTCACAGGCTTCTGCCCAGCTACAGGCTTCTGCCCAGCTACAGGCTTCTGTCCATTTACAGGCTTCTGTCCATTTACAGGCTTCTGACCAGCTACAAGCTTCTGCCCAGCTACAGGCTTCTGCCCAGCTACAGTTTTCTGCCCAGCTACAGGCTTCTGCACAGCTACAGGCTTCTGCCCATTCACAGGCTTCTGCCCAGCTACAGGCTTCTGCCCATTCACAGGCTTCTGTCCATTTACAGGCTTCTGCCCAGCTAGAGGCTTCTGCCCATTCACAGGCTTCTGCCCAGCTACAGGCTTCTGCCCAGCTACAGGCTTCTGCCCATTCACAGGCTTCTGCCCATCTACAGGCTTCTGCCCAGCTACAGGCTTCTGCCCATTCACAGGCTTCTGCCCAGCTACAGTTTTCTGCCCAGGTACAGGCTTCTGTCCATTCACAGGCTTCTGCCCACCTACAGGCTTCTGCCCAGCTACAGGCTTCTGCCCATTCACAGGCTTCTGCCCAGCTACAGGCTTCTGCCCATTCACAGGCTTCTGCCCATTAACAGGCTTCTGCCCAGCTACAGGCTTCTGCACAGCTACAGGCTTCTGCCCGTTCACAGGCTTCTGCCCAGGTACAGGCTTCTGCCCAGGTACAGGCTTCTGCCCAGCTACAGGCTTCTGCCCATTCACAGGCTTCTGCCCAGCTACAGGCTTCTGCCCAGCTACAGGCTTCTGCCCATTCACAGGCTTCTGCCCAGCTACAGGCTTCTGCCCATTCACAGGCTTCTGCCCAGCTACAGTTTTCTGCCCAGGTACAGGCTTCTGTCCATTCACAGGCTTCTGCCCACCTACAGGCTTCTGCCCAGCTACAGGCTTCTGCCCAGCTACAGGCTTCTGCCCATTCACAGGCTTCTGCCCAGCTACAGGCTTCTGCCCATTCACAGGCTTCTGCCCATTCACAGGCTTCTGCCCATTCACAGGCTTCTGCCCAGCTACAGGCTTCTGCACAGCTACAGGCTTCTGCCCGTTCACAGGCTTCTGCCCAGCTACAGGCTTCTGCACAGCTACAGGCTTCTGCCCATTCACAGGCTTCTGCCCAGCTACAGGCTTCTGCCCATTCACAGGCTTCTGTCCATTTACAGGCTTCTGCCCAGCTAGAGGCTTCTGCCCATTCACAGGCTTCTGCCCAGCTACAGGCTTCTGCCCATTCACAGGCTTCTGCCCAGCTACAGGCTTCTGCCCAGCTACAGGCTTCTGCCCATTCACAGGCTTCTGCCCAGCTACAGGCTTTTGCCCATTCACAGGCTTCTGGCCAGGTACAGGCTTCTGCCCATTCACAGGCTTCTGCCCAGTCACAGGTATCTGCCCAGCTACAGGCTTCTGACCATTCACAGGCTTCTGCCCATTCACAGGCTTCTGCCCAGCTACAGGCTTTTGCCCAGCAACAGGCTTTTGCCCATTCACCGAATTCTGCCCAGCTACAGGCTTCTGCCCAGCTACAGGCTTCTGCCCTTTCACAGGCTTCTGCCCAGTTACAGTTTTCTGCCCAGGTACAGGCTTCTGTCCATTCACAGGCTTCTGCCCACCTACAGGCTTCTGCCCAGCTACAGGCTTCTGCCCATTCACAGGCTTCTGCCCAGCTACAGGCTTCTGCCCATTCACAGGCTTCTGCCCATTCACAGGCTTCTGCCCAGCTACAGGCTTCTGCACAGCTATAGGCTTCTGCCCGTTCACAGGCTTCTGCCCAGGTACAGGCTTCTGCCCAGCTACAGGCTTCTGCCCATTCACAGGCTTCTGCCCAGCTACAGGCTTCTGCCCAGCTACAGGCTTCTGCCCACCTACAGGCTTCTGCCCATTCACAGGCTTCTGCCCAGCTACAGGCTTCTGCCCAGCTACAGGCTTCTGCCCATTCACAGGCTTCTGCCCAGCTACAGGCTTCTGCCCAGCTACAGGCTTCTGCCCATTCACAGGCTTCTGCCCAGCTACAGTTTTCTGCCCAGGTACAGGCTTCTGTCCATTCACAGGCTTCTGCCCACCTACAGGCTTCTGCCCAGCTACAGGCTTCTGCCCATTCACAGGCTTCTGCCCAGCTACAGGCTTCTGCCCATTCACAGGCTTCTGCCCATTCACAGGCTTCTGCCCAGCTACAGGCTTCTGCACAGCTACAGGCTTCTGCCCGTTCACAGGCTTCTGCCCAGGTACAGGCTTCTGCCCATTCACAGGCTTTTGCTCAGCTACAGGCTTCTGCCCAGCTACAGTTTTCTGCCCAGCTACAGTTTTCTGCCCAGCTACAGGCTTCTGCCCATTCACAGGCTTCTGCCCAGCTACAGGCTACTGCCCAGCTACAGGCTTCTGCCCATTCACAGGCTTCTGCCCAGCTACAGGCTTTTGCCCATTCACAGGCTTCTGGCCAGGTACAGGCTTCTGCCCATTCACAGGCTTCTGCCCAGTCACAGGTATCTGCCCAGCTACAGGCTTCTGATCATTCACAGGCTTCTGCCCATTCACAGGCTTCTGCCCATTCACAGGCTTCTGCCCAGCTACAGGCTTTTGCCCAGCAACAGGATTTTGCCCACAGGCTTCTGCCCAGCTACAGGCTTCTGCCCAGCTACAGGCTTCTGCCCAGCTACAGGCTTCTGCCCATTCACAGGCTTCTGCCCAGCTACAGGCTTCTGCCCAGCTACAGGCTTCTGCCCATTCACAGGCTTCTGCCCAGCTACAGGCTTCTGCCCAGCTACAGGCTTCTGCCCATTCACAGGCTTCTGCCCAGCTACAGTTTTCTGCCCAGGTACAGGCTTCTGTCCATTCACAGGCTTCTGCCCACCTACAGGCTTCTGCCCAGCTACAGGCTTCTGCCCAGCTACAGGCTTCTGCCCATTCACAGGCTTCTGCCCATTCACAGGCTTCTGCCCAGCTACAGGCTTCTGCACAGCTACAGGCTTCTGCCCGTTCACAGGCTTCTGCCCAGGTACAGGCTTCTGCCCATTCACAGGCTTTTGCTCAGCTACAGGCTTCTGCCCAGCTACAGTTTTCTGCCCAGCTACAGTTTTCTGCCCAGCTACAGGCTTCTGCCCATTCACAGGCTTCTGCCCAGCTACAGGCTTCTGCCCATTCACAGGCTTCTGCCCAGCTACAGGCTTTTGCCCATTCACAGGCTTCTGGCCAGGTACAGGCTTCTGCCCATTCACAGGCTTCTGCCCAGTCACAGGTATCTGCCCAGCTACAGGCTTCTGATCATTCACAGGCTTCTGCCCATTCACAGGCTTCTGCCCAGCTACAGGCTTTTGCCCAGCAACAGGCTTTTGCCCATTCACCGAATTCTGCCCAGCTACAGGCTTCTGCCCAGCTACAGGCTTCTGCCCATTCACAGGCTTCTGCCCAGCTACAGGCTTCTGCCCAGCTACAGGCTTCTGCCCAGCTACAGGCTTCTGCCCATTCACAGGCTTCTGCCCAGCTACAGGCTTCTGCCCAGCTACAGGCTTCTGCCCATTCACAGGCTTCTGCCCAGCTACAGGCTTCTGCCCATTCACAGGCTTCTGCCCAGCTACAGGCTTCTGCCCAGCTACAGGCTTCTGCCCATTCACAGGCTTCTGCCCAGGTACAGGCTTCTGCCCATTCACAGGCTTCTGCCCAGCTACAGGCTTCTGCCCATTCACAGGCTTCTGCCCAGGTACAGGCTTCTGTCCATTCACAGGCTTCTGCCCAGCTACAGGCTTCTGCCCAGCTACAGGCTTCTGCCCATTCACAGGCTTCTGCCAAGGTACAGGCTTCTGTCCATTCACAGGCTTCTGCCCAGCTACAGGCTTCTGCCCAGCTACAGGCTTCTGCCCATTCACAGGCTTCTGCCCAGCTACAGGCTTCTGCCCAGCTACAGGCTTCTGCCCATTCACAGGCTTCTGCCCATTCACAGGCTTCTGCCCAGCTACAGGCTTCTGCCCAGCTACAGGCTTCTGCCCATTCACAGGCTTCTGCCCAGGTACAGGCTTCTGCCCATTCACAGGCTTCTGCCCAGCTACAGGCTTCTGCCCAGCTACAGGCTTCTGCCCAGCTACAGGCTTCTGCCCATTCACAGGCTTCTGCCCAGCTACAGGCTTCTGCCCATTCAAAGGCTTCTGCCCATTCACAGGCTTCTGCCCAGCTACAGGCTTCTTTACAGCTACAGGCTTCTGCCCATTCACAGGCTTCTGCCCATTCACAGGCTTCTGCCCAGCTACAGGCTTCTGCCCATTCACAGGCTTCTGTCCATTTACAGGCTTCTGCCCAGCTAGAGGCTTCTGCCCATTCACAGGCTTCTGCCCAGCTACAGGCTTCTGCCCATTCACAGGCTTCTGTCCATTTACAGGCTTCTGCCCAGCTACAGGCTTCTGCCCATTCACAGGCTTCTGTCCATTTACAGGCTTCTGCCCAGCTAGAGGCTTCTGCCCATTCACAGGCTTCTGCCCATTCACAGGCTTCTGCCCAGCCACAGGCTTCTGCCCATTCACAGGCTTCTGCCCAGCTACAGTTTTCTGCCCAGGTACAGGCTTCTGTCCATTCACAGGCTTCTGCCCATTCACAGGCTTCTGGCCAGGTACAGGCTTCTGGCCAGGTACAGGCTTCTGCCCATTCACAGGCTTCTGCCCAGTCACAGGTATCTGCCCAGCTACAGGCTTCTGACCAATCACAGGCTTCTGCCCATTCACAGGCTTCTGCCCAGCTACAGGCTTCTGCCCATTCACAGGCTTCTGACCAATCACAGGCTTCTGCCCATTCACAGGCTTCTGCCCAGCTACAGGCTTCTGCCCATTCACAGGCTTTTGCCCATTCACCGGCTTCTGCCCAGCTACAGGCTTCTGCCCAGCTACAGGCTTCTGCCCATTCACAGGCTTCTGCCCAGCTACAGGCTTCTGCCCAGCTACAGGCTTCTGCCCATTCACATGCTTCTGTCCATTTACAGGCTTCTGCCCAGCTAGAGGCTTCTGCCCATTCACAGGCTTCTGCCCAGCTACAGGCTTCTGCCCAGCTACAGGCTTCTGCCCATTCACAGGCTTCTGCCCAGCTACAGGCTTCTGCCCAGCTACAGGCTTCTGCCCATTCACAGGCTTCTGCCCAGCTAGAGTTTTCTGCCCAGCTACAGGCTTCTGTCCATTCACAGGCTTCTGCCCAGCTACAGGCTTCTGACCATTCACAGGCTTCTGCCCATTCACAGGCTTCTGCCCAGCTACAGGCTTCTGCCCATTCACAGGCTTTTGCCCATTCACCGGCTTCTGCCCAGCTACAGGCTTCTGCCCATTCACAGGCTTCTGCCCAGCTACAGGCTTCTGCCCAGCTACAGGCTTCTGCCCAGCTACAGGCTTCTGCCCATTCACAGGCTTCTGTCCATTTACAGGCTTCTGCCCAGCTAGAGGCTTCTGCCCATTCACAGGCTTCTGCCCATTCACAGGCTTCTGCTCAGCTACAGGCTTCTGCCCATTCACAGGCTTCTGCCCAGCTACAGTTTTCTGCCCAGCTACAGGCTTCTGCCCATTCACAGGCTTCTGCCCAGCTACAGGCTTCTGCCAAGCTACAGGCTTCTGCCCATTCACAGGCTTCTGCCCAGCTACAGGCTTCTGCCCAGCTACAGGCTTCTGCCCATTCACAGGCTTCTGCCCCAGCTACAGGCTTCTGCCCATTCACAGGCTTCTGCCCAGCTACAGGCTTCTGCCCATTCACAGGCTTCTGCCCAGCTACAGGCTTCTGCCCATTCACAGGCTTCTGCTCAGCTACAGGCTTCTGCCCAGGTACAGGCTTCTGCCCATTCACAGGCTTCTGCCCAGCTACAGGCTTCTGCCCATTCACAGGCTTCTGCCCATTCACAGGCTTCTGCCCAGCTACAGGCTTCTGCACAGCTACAGGCTTCTGCCCATTCACAGGCTTCTGCCCATTCACAGGCTTCTGATCATTCACAGGCTTCTGCCCAGCTACAGGCTTCTGCACAGCTACAGGCTTCTGCCCATTCACAGGCTTCTGCCTATTCACAGGCTTCTGCCCAGCTACAGGCTTCTGCCCATTCACAGGCTTCTGTCCATTTACAGGCTTCAGCCCAGCTACAGGCTTCTGCCCATTCACAGGCTTCTGCCCAGCTACAGGCTTCTGCCCAGCTACAGGCTTCTGCCCAGCTACAGGCTTCTGCCCATTCACAGGCTTCTGCCCAGCTACAGGCTTCTGCCCATTCACAGGCTTCTGTCCATTTACAGGCTTCTGCCCAGCTAGAGGCTTCTGCTCATTCACAGGCTTCTGCCCAGCTACAGGCTTCTGCCCAGCTACAGGCTTCTGCCCATTCACAGGCTTCTGCCCAGGTACAGGCTTCTGCCCATTCACAGGCTTCTGCCCATTCACAGGCTTCTGCCCAGCTACAGGCTTCTGCATAGCTACAGGCTTCTGCCCATTCACAGGCTTCTGCCCAGGTACAGGCTTCTGCCCATTCACAGGCTTCTGCCCATTCACAGGCTTCTGCCCAGCTACAGGCTTCTGCATAGCTACAGGCATCTGCCCATTCACAGGCTTCTGCCCAGGTACAGGCTTCTGTCCATTCACAGGCTTCTGCCCAGCTACAGGCTTCTGCCCAGCTACAGGCTTCTGCCCATTCACAGGCTTCTGCCCAGCTACAGGCTTCTGCCCAGCTACAGGCTTCTGCCCATTCACAGGCTTCTGCCCAGCTACAGTTTTCTGCCCAGGTACAGGCTTCTGTCCATTCACAGGCTTCTGCCCACCTACTGGCTTCTGCCCAGCTACAGGCTTCTGCCCATTCACAGGCTTCTGCCCAGCTACAGGCTTCTGCCCAGCTACAGGCTTCTGCCCATTCACAGGCTTCTGCCCAGCTACAGTTTTCTGCCCAGGTACAGGCTTCTGTCCATTCACAGGCTTCTGCCCACCTACTGGCTTCTGCCCAGCTACAGGCTTCTGCCCATTCACAGGCTTCTGCCCAGCTACAGGCTTCTGCCCATTCACAGGCTTCTGCCCAGGTACAGGCTTCTGTCCATTCACAGGCTTCTTCCCAGCTACAGGCTTCTGCCCAGCTACAGGCTTCTGCCCAGCTACAGGCTTCTGCCCATTCACAGGCTTCTGCCCAGCTACAGGCTTCTGCCCAGCTACAGGCTTCTGCCCATTCACAGGCATCTGCCCGGCTACAGGCTTTTGCCCATTCACAGGCTTCTGCCCAGCTACAGGCTTTTGCCCAGCAACAGGCTTTTGCCCATTCACCGGCTTCTGCATAGCTACAGGCTTCTGCCCAGCTACAGGCTTCTGCCCATTCACAGGCTTCTGCCCAGCTACAGGCTTCTGCCCATTCACAGGCTTCTGCCCAGCTACAGGCTTCTGCAAAGCTACAGGTTTCTGCCCGTTCACAGGCTTCTGCCCAGGTACAGGCTTCTGCCCATTCACAGGCTTCTGCCCAGCTACAGTTTTCTGCCCAGGTACAGGCTTCTGTCCATTCACAGGCTTCTGCCCACCTACAGGCTTCTGCCCAGCTACAGGCTTCTGCCCATTCACAGGCTTCTTCCCAGCTACAGGCTTCTGCCCATTCACAGGCTTCTGCCCAGCTACAGGTTTTTGGCCAGCAACAGGCTTTTGCCCAGCTACCGGCTTCTGCCCAGCTACAGGCTTCTGCCCATTCACAGGCTTCTGTCCATTTACAGGCTTCTGCCCAGCTAGAGGATTCTGCCCATTCACAGGCTTCTGTACAGCTACAGGCTTCTGCCCAGCTACAGGCTTCTGCCCATTCACAGGCTTCTGCCCAGCTACAGGCTTCTGCCCATTCACAGGCTTCTGCCCATTCACAGGCTTCTGCCCAGGTACAGGCTTCTGCCCATTCACAGTCTTCTGCCCAGCTACAGGCTTCTGCTCAGCTACAGGCTTCTGCCCCTTCACAGCCTTCTGCCCATTCACAGGCTTCTGCCCATTCACAGGCTTCTGCCCAGCTACAGGCTTCTGCCCATTCACAGGCTTCTGTCCATTTACAGGCTTCTGCCCAGCTAGAGGCTTCTGCCCATTCACAGGCTTCTGCCCAGCTACAGTTTTCTGCCCAGGTACAGGCTTCTGTACATTCACAGGCTTCTGGCCAGGTACAGGCTTCTGCCCATTCACAGGCTTCTGGCCAGGTACAGGCTTCTGCCCATTCACAGGCTTCTGCCCAGTCACAGGTATCTGCCCAGCTACAGGCTTCTGACCATTCACAGGCTTCTGCCCATTCACAGGCTTTTGCCCATTCACCGGCTTCTGCCCAGCTACAGGCTTCTGCCCAGGTACAGGCTTCTGCCTATTCACAGGCTTCTGCCCAGCTACAGGCTTCTGCCCAGCTACAGGCTTCTGCCCAGCTACAGGCTTCTGCCCATTCACAGGCTTCTGTCCATTTACAGGCTTCTGTCCATTTACAGGCTTCTGCCCAGCTAGAGGCTTCTGCCCATTCACAGGCTTCTGCCCAGCTACAGGCTTCTGCCCAGCTACAGGCTTCTGCCCATCTACAGGCTTCTGCCCATTCACAGGCTTCTGCCCAGCTACAGGCTTCTGCCCAGCTACAGGCTTCTGCCCATTCACAGGCTTCTGCCCAGCTACAGTTTTCTGCCCAGCTACAGGCTTCTGCCCATTCACAGGCTTCTGCCCATTCACAGTCTTCTGACCAGCTACAGGCTTCTGCCCAGCTACAGGCTTCTGCCCAGCTACAGGCTTCTGCCCATTCACAGGCTTCTGCTCAGCTACAGGCTTCTGCCCAGCTACAGGCTTCTGCCCAGCTACAGGCTTCTGCCCATTCACAGGCTTCTGTCCATTTACAGGCTTCTGCCCAGCTAGAGGCTTCTGCCCATTCACAGGCTTCTGCCCAGCTACAGGCTTCTGCCCATTCACAGGCTTCTGCCCATTCACAGGCTTCTGCCCGGCTACAGGCTTTTGCCCATTTAGAGGCTTCTGCCCAGCTACAGGCTTTTGCCCATTCACCGGCTTCTGCATAGCTACAGGCTTCTGCCCAGCTACAGGCTTTTGCCCATTCACCGGCTTCTGCATAGCTACAGGCTTCTGCCCAGCTACAGGCTTCTGCCCATTAACAGGCTTCTGCCCAGCTACAGGCTTCTGCCCATTCACAGGCTTCTGCCCAGCTACAGGCTTTTGCCCAGCAACAGGCTTTTGTCCATTCACCGGCTTCTGCATAGCTACAGGCTTCTGCCCAGCTACAGGCTTCTGCCCATTCACAGGCTTCTGCCCAGCTACAGGCTTCTGCCCATTCACAGGCTTCTGCCCATTCACAGGCTTCTGCCCATTCACAGGCTTCTGCCCAGCTACAGGCTTCTGCACAGCTACAGGCTTCTGCCCGTTCACCGGCTTCTGCCCAGGTACAGGCTTCTGCCCATTCACAGGCTTCTGCCCATTCACAGGCTTCTGCCCAGCTACAGGCTTCTGCCCAGCTACAGGCTTCTGCCCCTTCACAGGCTTCTGCCCAGCTACAGGCCTTTGCCCAGCAACAGGCTTTTGCCCATTCACCGGCTTCTGCATAGCTACAGGCTTCTGCCCAGCTACAGGCTTCTGCCCATTCACAGGCTTCTGCCCAGCTACAGGCTTCTGCCCATTCACAGGCTTCTGCCCATTCACAGGCTTCTGCCCAGCTACAGGCTTCTGCACAGCTACAGGCTTCTGCCCATTCACAGGCTTCTGCCCAGGTACAGGCTTCTGCCCATTCACAGGCATCTGCCCATTCACAGGCTTCTGCCCAGCTACAGGCTTCTGCATAGCTACAGGCTTCTGCCCATTCACAGGCTTCTGCCCAGCTACAGGCTTCTGCCCAGCTACAGGCTTCTGCCCAGCTACAGGCTTCTGCCCATTCACAGGCTTCTGCCCAGATACAGTTTTCTGCCCAGGTACAGGCTTCTGTCCATTCACAGGCTTCTGCCCACCTACAGGCTTCTGCCCAGCTACAGGCTTCTGCCCATTCACAGGCTTCTGCCCAGCTACAGGCTTCTGCCCATTCACAGGCTTCTGCCCATTCACAGGCTTCTGCCCAGCTACAGGCTTCTGCACAGCTACAGGCTTCTGCCCGTTCACAGGCTTCTGCCCAGGTACAGGCTTCTGCCCATTCACAGGCTTCTGCCCAGCTACAGGCTTCTGCCCAGCTACAGGCTTCTGCCCATTCACAGGCTTCTGCCCAGTCACAGGTATCTGCCCAGCTACAGGCTTCTGACCATTCACAGGCTTCTGCCCATTCACAGGCTTTTGCCCATTCACCGGCTTCTGCCCAGCTACAGGCTTCTGCCCAGGTACAGGCTTCTGCCTATTCACAGGCTTCTGCCCAGCTACAGGCTTCTGCCCAGCTACAGGCTTCTGCCCAGCTACAGGCTTCTGCCCATTCACAGGCTTCTGTCCATTTACAGGCTTCTGTCCATTTACAGGCTTCTGCCCAGCTAGAGGCTTCTGCCCATTCACAGGCTTCTGCCCAGCTACAGGCTTCTGCCCAGCTACAGGCTTCTGCCCATCTACAGGCTTCTGCCCATTCACAGGCTTCTGCCCAGCTACAGGCTTCTGCCCAGCTACAGGCTTCTGCCCATTCACAGGCTTCTGCCCAGCTACAGTTTTCTGCCCAGCTACAGGCTTCTGCCCATTCACAGGCTTCTGCCCAGCTACAGGCTTCTGCCCAGCTACAGGCTTCTGCCCATTCACAGTCTTCTGACCAGCTACAGGCTTCTGCCCAGCTACAGGCTTCTGCCCAGCTACAGGCTTCTGCCCATTCACAGGCTTCTGCTCAGCTACAGGCTTCTGCCCAGCTACAGGCTTTTGCCCAGCTAGAGGCTTCTGCCCATTCACAGGCTTCTGCCCAGCTACAGGCTTCTGCCCATTCACAGGCTTCTGCCCATTCACAGGCTTCTGCCCGGCTACAGGCTTTTGCCCATTCAGAGGCTTCTGCCCAGCTACAGGCTTTTGCCCATTCACCGGCTTCTGCATAGCTACAGGCTTCTGCCCAGCTACAGGCTTTTGCCCATTCACCGGCTTCTGCATAGCTACAGGCTTCTGCCCAGCTACAGGCTTCTGCCCATTAACAGGCTTCTGCCCAGCTACAGGCTTCTGCCCATTCACAGGCTTCTGCCCAGCTACAGGCTTTTGCCCAGCAACAGGCTTTTGTCCATTCACCGGCTTCTGCATAGCTACAGGCTTCTGCCCAGCTACAGGCTTCTGCCCATTCACAGGCTTCTGCCCAGCTACAGGCTTCTGCCCATTCACAGGCTTCTGCCCATTCACAGGCTTCTGCCCAGCTACAGGCTTCTGCACAGCTACAGGCTTCTGCCCGTTCACCGGCTTCTGCCCAGGTACAGGCTTCTGCCCATTCACAGGCTTCTGCCCATTCACAGGCTTCTGCCCAGCTACAGGCTTCTGCATAGCTACAGGCTTCTGCCCATTCACAGGCTTCTGCCCAGCTACAGGCTTCTGCCCAGCTACAGGCTTCTGCCCATTCACAGGCTTCTGCCCAGCTACAGGCCTTTGCCCAGCAACAGGCTTTTGCCCATTCACCGGCTTCTGCATAGCTACAGGCTTCTGCCCAGCTACAGGCTTCTGCCCATTCACAGGCTTCTGCCCAGCTACAGGCTTCTGCCCATTCACAGGCTTCTGCCCATTCACAGGCTTCTGCCCAGCTACAGGCTTCTGCACAGCTACAGGCTTCTGCCCATTCACAGGCTTCTGCCCAGGTACAGGCTTCTGCCCATTCACAGGCATCTGCCCATTCACAGGCTTCTGCCCAGCTACAGGCTTCTGCATAGCTACAGGCTTCTGCCCATTCACAGGCTTCTGCCCAGCTACAGGCTTCTGCCCAGCTACAGGCTTCTGCCCAGCTACAGGCTTCTGCCCATTCACAGGCTTCTGCCCAGATACAGTTTTCTGCCCAGGTACAGGCTTCTGTCCATTCACAGGCTTCTGCCCACCTACAGGCTTCTGCCCAGCTACAGGCTTCTGCCCATTCACAGGCTTCTGCCCAGCTACAGGCTTCTGCCCATTCACAGGCTTCTGCCCATTCACAGGCTTCTGCCCAGCTACAGGCTTCTGCACAGCTACAGGCTTCTGCCCGTTCACAGGCTTCTGCCCAGGTACAGGCTTCTGCCCATTCACAGGCTTCTGCCCAGCTACAGGCTTCTGCCCAGCTACAGGCTTCTGCCCATTCACAGGCTTCTGCCCAGCTACAGGCTTCTGCCCAGCTACAGGCTTCTGCCCATTCACAGGCTTCTGCCCAGGTACAGGCTTCTGCCCATTCACAGGCTTCTGCCCACCTACAGGCTTCTGCCCAGCTACAGGCTTCTGCCCATTCACAGGCTTCTGCCCAGCTACAGGCTTCTGCCCATTCACAGGCTTCTGCCCAGCTACAGGCTTCTGCCCAGCTACAGGCTTCTGCCCATTCACAGACTTCTGCCCGTTCACAGGTTTCTGCCCAGCTACAGGCTTCTGCCCATTCACAGGCTTCTGCCCAGCTACAGGCTTCTGCACAGCTACAGGCTTCTGCCCATTCACAGGCTTCTGCCCAGGTACAGGCTTCTGCCCATTCACAGGCTTCTGCTCAGGTACAGGCTTCTGCCCATTCACAGGCTTCTGTCCATTTACAGGCTTCTGCCCAGCTAGAGGCTTCTGCTCATTCACAGGCTTCTGCCCAGCTACAGGCTTCTGCCCAGCTACAGGCTTCTGCCCATTCACAGGCTTCTGCCCAGGTACAGGCTTCTGCCCATTCACAGGCTTCTGCCCATTCACAGGCTTCTGCCCAGCTACAGGCTTCTGCATAGCTACAGGCTTCTGCCCATTCACAGGCTTCTGCCCAGGTACAGGCTTCTGCCCATTCACAGGCTTCTGCCCATTCACAGGCTTCTGCCCAGCTACAGGCTTCTGCATAGCTACAGGCATCTGCCCATTCACAGGCTTATGCCCAGGTACAGGCTTCTGTCCATTCACAGGCTTCTGCCCAGCTACAGGCTTCTGCCCAGCTACAGGCTTCTGCCCATTCACAGGCTTCTGCCCAGCTACAGGCTTCTGCCCAGCTACAGGCTTCTGCCCATTCACAGGCTTCTGCCCAGCTACAGTTTTCTGCCCAGGTACAGGCTTCTGTCCATTCACAGGCTTCTGCCCACCTACTGGCTTCTGCCCAGCTACAGGCTTCTGCCCATTCACAGGCTTCTGCCCAGCTACAGGCTTCTGCCCAGCTACAGGCTTCTGCCCATTCACAGGCTTCTGCCCAGCTACAGTTTTCTGCCCAGGTACAGGCTTCTGTCCATTCACAGGCTTCTGCCCACCTACTGGCTTCTGCCCAGCTACAGGCTTCTGCCCATTCACAGGCTTCTGCCCAGCTACAGGCTTCTGCCCATTCACAGGCTTCTGCCCAGGTACAGGCTTCTGTCCATTCACAGGCTTCTTCCCAGCTACAGGCTTCTGCCCAGCTACAGGCTTCTGCCCAGCTACAGGCTTCTGCCCATTCACAGGCTTCTGCCCAGCTACAGGCTTCTGCCCAGCTACAGGCTTCTGCCCATTCACAGGCATCTGCCCGGCTACAGGCTTTTGCCCATTCACAGGCTTCTGCCCAGCTACAGGCTTTTGCCCAGCAACAGGCTTTTGCCCATTCACCGGCTTCTGCATAGCTACAGGCTTCTGCCCAGCTACAGGCTTCTGCCCATTCACAGGCTTCTGCCCAGCTACAGGCTTCTGCCCATTCACAGGCTTCTGCCCAGCTACAGGCTTCTGCACAGCTACAGGTTTCTGCCCGTTCACAGGCTTCTGCCCAGGTACAGGCTTCTGCCCATTCACAGGCTTCTGCCCAGCTACAGTTTTCTGCCCAGGTACAGGCTTCTGTCCATTCACAGGCTTCTGCCCACCTACAGGCTTCTGCCCAGCTACAGGCTTCTGCCCATTCACAGGCTTCTTCCCAGCTACAGGCTTCTGCCCATTCACAGGCTTCTGCCCAGCTACAGGTTTTTGGCCAGCAACAGGCTTTTGCCCAGCTACCGGCTTCTGCCCAGCTACAGGCTTCTGCCCATTCACAGGCTTCTGTCCATTTACAGGCTTCTGCCCAGCTAGAGGATTCTGCCCATTCACAGGCTTCTGCCCAGCTACAGGCTTCTGCCCAGCTACAGGCTTCTGCCCATTCACAGGCTTCTGCCCAGCTAGAGGCTTCTGCCCATTCACAGGCTTCTGCCCATTCACAGGCTTCTGCCCAGGTACAGGCTTCTGCCCATTCACAGTCTTCTGCCCAGCTACAGGCTTCTGCTCAGCTACAGGCTTCTGCCCCTTCACAGCCTTCTGCCCATTCACAGGCTTCTGCCCATTCACAGGCTTCTGCCCAGCTACAGGCTTCTGCCCATTCACAGGCTTCTGTCCATTTACAGGCTTCTGCCCAGCTAGAGGCTTCTGCCCATTCACAGGCTTCTGCCCAGCTACAGTTTTCTGCCCAGGTACAGGCTTCTGTACATTCACAGGCTTCTGGCCAGGTACAGGCTTCTGCCCATTCACAGGCTTCTGGCCAGGTACAGGCTTCTGCCCATTCACAGGCTTCTGCCCAGTCACAGGTATCTGCCCAGCTACAGGCTTCTGACCATTCACAGGCTTCTGCCCATTCACAGGCTTTTGCCCATTCACCGGCTTCTGCCCAGCTACAGGCTTCTGCCCAGGTACAGGCTTCTGCCTATTCACAGGCTTCTGCCCAGCTACAGGCTTCTGCCCAGCTACAGGCTTCTGCCCAGCTACAGGCTTCTGCCCATTCACAGGCTTCTGTCCATTTACAGGCTTCTGTCCATTTACAGGCTTCTGCCCAGCTAGAGGCTTCTGCCCATTCACAGGCTTCTGCCCAGCTACAGGCTTCTGCCCAGCTACAGGCTTCTGCCCATCTACAGGCTTCTGCCCATTCACAGGCTTCTGCCCAGCTACAGGCTTCTGCCCAGCTACAGGCTTCTGCCCATTCACAGGCTTCTGCCCAGCTACAGTTTTCTGCCCAGCTACAGGCTTCTGCCCATTCACAGGCTTCTGCCCAGCTACAGGCTTCTGCCCAGCTACAGGCTTCTGCCCATTCACAGTCTTCTGACCAGCTACAGGCTTCTGCCCAGCTACAGGCTTCTGCCCAGCTACAGGCTTCTGCCCATTCACAGGCTTCTGCTCAGCTACAGGCTTCTGCCCAGCTACAGGCTTCTGCCCAGCTACAGGCTTCTGCCCATTCACAGGCTTCTGTCCATTTACAGGCTTCTGCCCAGCTAGAGGCTTCTGCCCATTCACAGGCTTCTGCCCAGCTACAGGCTTCTGCCCATTCACAGGCTTCTGCCCATTCACAGGCTTCTGCCCGGCTACAGGCTTTTGCCCATTCAGAGGCTTCTGCCCAGCTACAGGCTTTTGCCCATTCACCGGCTTCTGCATAGCTACAGGCTTCTGCCCAGCTACAGGCTTTTGCCCATTCACCGGCTTCTGCATAGCTACAGGCTTCTGCCCAGCTACAGGCTTCTGCCCATTAACAGGCTTCTGCCCAGCTACAGGCTTCTGCCCATTCACAGGCTTCTGCCCAGCTACAGGCTTTTGCCCAGCAACAGGCTTTTGTCCATTCACCGGCTTCTGCATAGCTACAGGCTTCTGCCCAGCTACAGGCTTCTGCCCATTCACAGGCTTCTGCCCAGCTACAGGCTTCTGCCCATTCACAGGCTTCTGCCCATTCACAGGCTTCTGCCCAGCTACAGGCTTCTGCACAGCTACAGGCTTCTGCCCGTTCACCGGCTTCTGCCCAGGTACAGGCTTCTGCCCATTCACAGGCTTCTGCCCATTCACAGGCTTCTGCCCAGCTACAGGCTTCTGCATAGCTACAGGCTTCTGCCCATTCACAGGCTTCTGCCCAGCTACAGGCTTCTGCCCAGCTACAGGCTTCTGCCCATTCACAGGCTTCTGCCCAGCTACAGGCCTTTGCCCAGCAACAGGCTTTTGCCCATTCACCGGCTTCTGCATAGCTACAGGCTTCTGCCCAGCTACAGGCTTCTGCCCATTCACAGGCTTCTGCCCAGCTACAGGCTTCTGCCCATTCACAGGCTTCTGCCCATTCACAGGCTTCTGCCCAGCTACAGGCTTCTGCACAGCTACAGGCTTCTGCCCATTCACAGGCTTCTGCCCAGGTACAGGCTTCTGCCCATTCACAGGCATCTGCCCATTCACAGGCTTCTGCCCAGCTACAGGCTTCTGCATAGCTACAGGCTTCTGCCCATTCACAGGCTTCTGCCCAGCTACAGGCTTCTGCCCAGCTACAGGCTTCTGCCCAGCTACAGGCTTCTGCCCATTCACAGGCTTCTGCCCAGATACAGTTTTCTGCCCAGGTACAGGCTTCTGTCCATTCACAGGCTTCTGCCCACCTACAGGCTTCTGCCCAGCTACAGGCTTCTGCCCATTCACAGGCTTCTGCCCAGCTACAGGCTTCTGCCCATTCACAGGCTTCTGCCCATTCACAGGCTTCTGCCCAGCTACTGGCTTCTGCACAGCTACAGGCTTCTGCCCGTTCACAGGCTTCTGCCCAGGTACAGGCTTCTGCCCATTCACAGGCTTCTGCCCAGCTACAGGCTTCTGCCCAGCTACAGGCTTCTGCCCATTCACAGGCTTCTGCCCAGCTACAGGCTTCTGCCCAGCTACAGGCTTCTGCCCATTCACAGGCTTCTGCCCAGGTACAGGCTTCTGCCCATTCACAGGCTTCTGCCCACCTACAGGCTTCTGCCCAGCTACAGGCTTCTGCCCATTCACAGGCTTCTGCCCAGCTACAGGCTTCTGCCCATTCACAGGCTTCTGCCCAGCTACAGGCTTCTGCCCAGCTACAGGCTTCTGCCCATTCACAGACTTCTGCCCGTTCACAGGTTTCTGCCCAGCTACAGGCTTCTGCCCATTCACAGGCTTCTGCCCAGCTACAGGCTTCTGCACAGCTACAGGCTTCTGCCCATTCACAGGCTTCTGCCCAGGTACAGGCTTCTGCCCATTCACAGGCTTCTGCTCAGGTACAGGCTTCTGCCCATTCACAGGCTTCTACCCAGCTACAGTTTTCTGCCCAGGTATAGGCTTCTGTACATTCACAGGCTTCTGCCCAGATACAGGCTTCTGCCCAGCTACAGGCTTCTGCCCATTCACAGGCTTCTGCCCAGCTACAGGCTTCTGCCCATTCACAGGCTTCTGCCCAAATCACAGGCTTCTACCCGGCTACAGGCTTTTGCCCATTCACAGGCTTCTGCCCAGCTACAGGCTTTTGCCCATTCACCGGCTTCTGCATAGCTACAGGCTTCTGCCCAGCTACAGGCTTCTGCCCATTAACAGGCTTCTGCCCAGCTACAGGCTTCTGCCCATTCACAGGCTTCTGCCCAGCAACAGGCTTTTGCCCATTCACCGGCTTCTGCATAGCTACAGGCTTCTGCATAGCTACAGGCTTCTGCCCAGCTACAGGCTCCTGCCCATTCACAGGCTTCTGCCCAGCTACAGGCTTCTGCCCATTCACAGGCTTCTGCCCATTCACAGGCTTCTGCCCAGCTACAGGCTTCTGCACAGCTACAGGCTTCTGCCCAGGCACAGGCTTCTGCCCATTCACAGTCTTCTGCCCAGCTACAGGCTTCTGCCCAGCTACAGGCTTCTGCCCATTCACAGGCTTCTGCCCAGCTACAGGCTTCTGCCCAGCTACAGGCTTCTGCCCATTCACAGGCTTCTGCCCAGCTACAGGCTTTTGCCCAGCAACAGGCTTTTGCTTATTCACCGGCTTCTGCATAGCTACAGGCTTCTGCCCAGCTACAGGCTTCTGCCCATTCACAGGCTTCTGCCCAGCTACAGGCTTCTGCCCATTCACAGGCTTCTGCCCATTCACAGGCTTCTGCCCAGCTACAGGCTTCTGCACAGCTACAGGCTTCTGCCCAGGTACAGACTTCTGCCCATTCACAGTCTTCTGCCCAGCTACAGGCTTCTGCCCAGCTACAGGCTTCTGCCCATTCACAGGCTTCTGCCCAGCTACAGGCTTCTGCCCAGCTACAGGCTTCTGCCCATTCACAGGCTTCTGCCCAGCTACAGCTTTCTGCCCAGGTACAGGCTTCTGTCCATTCACAGGCTTCTGCCCACCTACAGGCTTCTGCCCACCTACAGGCTTCTGCCCAGCTACAGGCTTCTGCCCATTCACAGGCTTCTGCCCAGCTACAGGCTTCTGCCCATTCACAGGCTTCTGCCCATTCACAGGCTTCTGCTCAGCTACAGGCTTCTGCACAGCTACAGGCTTCTGCCCGTTCACAGGCTTCTGCCCAGGTACAGGCTTCTGCCCATTCACAGGCTTCTGCCCAGCTACAGGCTTCTGCCCAGCTACAGGCTTCTGCCCATTCACAGGCTTCTGCCCAGCTACAGTTTTCTGCTCAGGTACAGGCTTCTGTCCATTCACAGGCTTCTGCCCACCTACAGGCTTCTGCCCAGCTACAGGCTTCTGCCCGTTCACAGGCTTCTGCCCAGGTACAGGCTTCTGCCCATTCACAGGCTTCTGCCCAGCTACAGGCTTCTGCCCAGCTACAGGCTTCTGCCCATTCACAGGCTTCTGCCCAGCTACAGGCTTCTGCCCAGCTACAGGCTTCTGCCCATTCACAGGCTTCTGCCCAGGTACAGGCTTCTGTCCATTCACAGGCTTCTGCCCAGCTACAGGCTTCTGCCCATTCACAGGCTTCTGCCCAGCTACAGGCTTCTGCCCAGCTACAGGCTTCTGCCCATTCACAGGCTTCTGCCCAGCTACAGTTTTCTGCTCAGGTACAGGCTTCTGTCCATTCACAGGCTTCTGCCCACCTACAGGCTTCTGCCCAGCTACAGTCTTCTGCCCATTCACAGGCTTCTGCACAGCTACAGGCTTCTGCCCATTCACAGGCTTCTGCCCAGCTACAGACTTCTGCCCAGCTACAGGCTTCTGCCCATTCACAGACTTCTGCCCATTCACAGGCTTCTGCCCAGCTACAGGCTTCTGCCCATTCACAGGCTTCTGCCCAGCTACAGGCTTCTGCCCATTCACAGGCTTCTGCCCATTCACAGGCTTCTGCCCAGCTACAGGCTTCTGCCCATTCACAGACTTCTGCCCATTCACAGGTTTCTGCCCAGCTACAGGCTTCTGCCCATTCACAGGCTTCTGCCCAGCTACAGGCTTCTGCACAGCTACAGGCTTCTGCCCATTCACAGGCTTCTGCCCAGGTACAGGCTTCTGCCCATTCACAGGCTTCTGCTCAGCTATAGGCTTTTGCCCAGCAACAGGCTTTTACCCATTCACCGGCTTCTGCATAGCTACAGGCTTCTGCCCAGCTACAGGCTTCTGCCCATTCACAGGCTTCTGCCCAGCTACAGGCTTCTGCCCATTCACAGGCTTCTGCCCATTCACAGGCTTCTGCCCAGCTACAGGCTTCTGCACAGCTACAGGCTTCTGCCCGTTCACCGGCTTCTGCCCAGGTACAGGCTTCTGCCCATTCACAGTCTTCTGCCCAGCTACAGGCTTCTGCCCAGCTACAGGCTTCTGCCCATTCACAGGCTTCTGTCCATTTACAGGCTTCTGCCCAGCTAGAGGCTTCTGCCCATTCACAGGCTTCTGCCCAGCTACAGGCTTCTGCCCATCTACAGCCTTCTGCCCATTCACAGGCTTCTGCCCAGGTACAGGCTTCTGCCCATTCACAGGCTTCTGCCCATTCACAGGCTTCTGCCCAGCTACAGGCTTCTGCATAGCTACAGGCTTCTGCCCATTCACAGGCTTCTGCCCAGGTACAGGGTTCTGTCCATTCACAGGCTTCTGCCCAGCTACAGGCTTCTGCCCAGCTACAGGCTTCTGCCCATTCACAGGCATCTGCCCAGCTACAGGCTTCTGCCCAGCTACAGGCTTCTGCCCATTCACAGGCTTCTGCCCAGCTTCAGTTTTCTGCCCAGGTACAGGCTTCTGTCCATTCACAGGCTTCTGCCCACCTACTGGCTTCTGCCCAGCTACAGGCTTCTGCCCATTCACAGGCTTCTGCCCAGCTACAGGCTTCTGCCCATTCACAGGCTTCTACCCATTCACAGGCTTCTGCCCAGCTACAGGCTTCTGCACAGCTACAGGCTTCTGCCCGTTCACAGGCTTCTGCCCAGCTACAGGTTTCTGCCCATTCACAGGCTTCTGCCCAGCTACAGGCTTCTGCCCAGCTACAGGCTTCTGCCCATTCACAAGCTTCTGTCCATTTACAGGCTTCTGCCCAGCTAGAGGCTTCTGCCCATTCACAGGCTTCTGCCCAGCTACAGGCTTCTGCCCAGCTACAGGCTTCTGCCCATTCACAGGCTTCTGCCCAGCTACAGGCTTCTGCCCATTCACAGGCTTCTGCCCATTCACAGGCTTCTGCCCAGCTACAGGCTTCTGTACAGCTACAGGCTTCTGCCCATTCACAGGCTTCTGCCCATTCACAGGCTTCTGCCCAGCTACAGGCTTCTGCCCATTCACAGGCTTCTGCCCAGCTACAGGCTTCTGCCCAGCTACAGGCTTCTGCCCAGCTACAGGCTTCAGCCCATTCACAGGCTTCTGTCCATTTACCGGCTTCTGCCCATTCACAGGCTTCTGCCCAGCTACAGGCTTCTGCCCATTCACAGGCTTCTGCCCATTCACAGGCTTCTGCCCAGCTACAGGCTTCTGCACAGCTACAGGCTTCTGCCCGTTCACAGGCTTCTGCCCAGCTACAGGCTTCTGCACAGCTACAGGCTTCTGCCCGTTCACCGGCTTCTGCCCAGGTACAGGCTTCTGCCCATTCACAGTCTTCTGCCCAGCTACAGGCTTCTGCCCAGCTACAGGCTTCTGCCCATTCACAGGCTTCTGCCCAGCTACAGGCTTCTGCCCAGCTACAGGCTTCTGCCCATTCACAGGCTTCTGCCCAGCTACAGTTTTCTGCCCAGGTACAGGCTTCTGCCCATTCACAGTCTTCTGCCCAGCTACAGGCTTCTGCCCAGCTACAGGCTTCTGCCCATTCACAGGCTTCTGCCCAGCTACAGGCTTCTGCCCAGCTACAGGCTTCTGCCCATTCACAGGCTTCTGCCCAGCTACAGTTTTCTGCCCAGGTACAGGCTTCTGTCCATTCACAGGCTTCTGCCCAGCTACAGGCTCCTGCACAGCTACAGGCTTCTGCCCGTTCACAGGCTTCTGCCCAGCTACAGGCTTCTGCCCATTCACAGGCTTCTGCCCAGCTACAGGCTTCTGCCCAGCTACAGGCTTCTGCCCATTCACAGGCTTCTGCCCAGGTACAGGCTTCTGTCCATTCACAGGCTTCTGCCCAGCTACAGGCTTCTGCCCAGCTACAGGCTTCTGCCCATTCGCAGGCTTCTGCCCAGCTACAGTTTTCTGCCCAGGTACAGGCTTCTGCCCATTCACAGGCTTCTGCCCAGCTACAGGCTTCTGCCCAGCTACAGGCTTCTGCCCAGCTACAGGCTTCTGCCCATTCACAGGCTTCTGCCCAGGTACAGGCTTCTGTCCATTCACAGGCTTCTTCCCAGCTACAGGCTTCTGCCCAGCTACAGGCTTCTGCCCATTCACAGGCTTATGCCCAGCTACAGGCTTCTGCCCAGCTACAGGCTTCTGCCCAGCTACAGGCTTCTGCCCAGCTACAGGCTTCTGCCCATTCACAGGCTTCTGCCCAGCTACAGGCTTCTGCCCAGCTACAGGCTTCTGCCCATTCACAGGCTTCTGCCCAGGTACAGGCTTCTGTCCATTCACAGGCTTCTGCCCAGCTACAGGCTTCTGCCCATTCACAGGCTTCTGCCCAGCTACAGGCTTCTGCCCAGCTACAGGCTTCTGCCCATTCACAGGCTTCTGCCCAGCTACAGTTTTCTGCTCAGGTACAGGCTTCTGTCCATTCACAGGCTTCTGCCCACCTACAGGCTTCTGCCCAGCTACAGTCTTCTGCCCATTCACAGGCTTCTGCCCAGGTACAGGCTTCTGTCCATTCACAGGCTTCTTCCCAGCTACAGGCTTCTGCCCAGCTACAGGCTTCTGCCCATTCACAGGCTTCTGCCCAGCTACAGGCTTCTGCCCAGCTACAGGCTTCTGCACAGCTACAGGCTTCTGCCCAGCTACAGGCTTCTGCCCATTCACAGGCTTCTGCCCAGCTACAGGCTTCTGCCCAGCTACAGGCTTCTGCCCATTCACAGGCTTCTGCCCAGGTACAGGCTTCTGTCCATTCACAGGCTTCTGCCCAGCTACAGGCTTCTGCCCATTCACAGGCTTCTGCCCAGCTACAGGCTTCTGCCCAGCTACAGGCTTCTGACCATTCACAGGCTTCTGCCCAGCTACAGTTTTCTGCTCAGGTACAGGCTTCTGTCCATTCACAGGCTTCTGCCCACCTACAGGCTTCTGCCCAGCTACAGTCTTCTGCCCATTCACAGGCTTCTGCACAGCTACAGGCTTCTGCCCATTCACAGGCTTCTGCCCAGCTACAGACTTCTGCCCAGCTACAGGCTTCTGCCCATTCACAGACTTCTGCCCATTCACAGGCTTCTGCCCAGCTACAGGCTTCTGCCCATTCACAGGCTTCTGCCCAGCTACAGGCTTCTGCCCATTCACAGGCTTCTGCCCATTCACAGGCTTCTGCCCAGCTACAGGCTTCTGCCCATTCACAGACTTCTGCCCATTCACAGGTTTCTGCCCAGCTACAGGCTTCTGCCCATTCACAGGCTTCTGCCCAGCTACAGGCTTCTGCACAGCTACAGGCTTCTGCCCATTCACAGGCTTCTGCCCAGGTACAGGCTTCTGCCCATTCACAGGCTTCTGCTCAGCTACAGGCTTTTGCCCAGCAACAGGCTTTTGCCCATTCACCGGCTTCTGCATAGCTACAGGCTTCTGCCCAGCTACAGGCTTCTGCCCATTCACAGGCTTCTGCCCAGCTACAGGCTTCTGCCCATTCACAGGCTTCTGCCCATTCACAGGCTTCTGCCCAGCTACAGGCTTCTGCACAGCTACAGGCTTCTGCCCGTTCACCGGCTTCTGCCCAGGTACAGGCTTCTGCCCATTCACAGTCTTCTGCCCAGCTACAGGCTTCTGCCCAGCTACAGGCTTCTGCCCATTCACAGGCTTCTGTCCATTTACAGGCTTCTGCCCAGCTAGAGGCTTCTGCCCATTCACAGGCTTCTGCCCAGCTACAGGCTTCTGCCCAGCTACAGCCTTCTGCCCATTCACAGGCTTCTGCCCAGGTACAGGCTTCTGCCCATTCACAGGCTTCTGCCCATTCACAGGCTTCTGCCCAGCTACAGGCTTCTGCATAGCTACAGGCTTCTGCCCATTCACAGGCTTCTGCCCAGGTACAGGGTTCTGTCCATTCACAGGCTTCTGCCCAGCTACAGGCTTCTGCCCAGCTACAGGCTTCTGCCCATTCACAGGCATCTGCCCAGCTACAGGCTTCTGCCCAGCTACAGGCTTCTGCCCATTCACAGGCTTCTGCCCAGCTTCAGTTTTCTGCCCAGGTACAGGCTTCTGTCCATTCACAGGCTTCTGCCCACCTACTGGCTTCTGCCCAGCTACAGGCTTCTGCCCATTCACAGGCTTCTGCCCAGCTACAGGCTTCTGCCCATTCACAGGCTTCTACCCATTCACAGGCTTCTGCCCAGCTACAGGCTTCTGCACAGCTACAGGCTTCTGCCCGTTCACAGGCTTCTGCCCAGCTACAGGTTTCTGCCCATTCACAGGCTTCTGCCCAGCTACAGGCTTCTGCCCATCTACAGGCTTCTGCCCATTCACAAGCTTCTGTCCATTTACAGGCTTCTGCCCAGCTAGAGGCTTCTGCCCATTCACAGGCTTCTGCCCAGCTACAGGCTTCTGCCCAGCTACAGGCTTCTGCCCATTCACAGGCTTCTGCCCAGCTACAGGCTTCTGCCCATTCACAGGCTTCTGCCCATTCACAGGCTTCTGCCCAGCTACAGGCTTCTGTACAGCTACAGGCTTCTGCCCATTCACAGGCTTCTGCCCATTCACAGGCTTCTGCCCAGCTACAGGCTTCTGCCCATTCACAGGCTTCTGCCCAGCTACAGGCTTCTGCCCAGCTACAGGCTTCAGCCCATTCACAGGCTTCTGTCCATTTACCGGCTTCTGCCCATTCACAGGCTTCTGCCCAGCTACAGGCTTCTGCCCATTCACAGGCTTCTGCCCATTCACAGGCTTCTGCCCAGCTACAGGCTTCTGCACAGCTACAGGCTTCTGCCCGTTCACAGGCTTCTGCCCAGCTACAGGCTTCTGCACAGCTACAGGCTTCTGCCCGTTCACCGGCTTCTGCCCAGGTACAGGCTTCTGCCCATTCACAGTCTTCTGCCCAGCTACAGGCTTCTGCCCAGCTACAGGCTTCTGCCCATTCACAGGCTTCTGCCCAGCTACAGGCTTCTGCCCAGCTACAGGCTTCTGCCCATTCACAGGCTTCTGCCCAGCTACAGTTTTCTGCCCAGGTACAGGCTTCTGCCCATTCACAGTCTTCTGCCCAGCTACAGGCTTCTGCCCAGCTACAGGCTTCTGCCCATTCACAGGCTTCTGCCCAGCTACAGGCTTCTGCCCAGCTACAGGCTTCTGCCCATTCACAGGCTTCTGCCCAGCTACAGTTTTCTGCCCAGGTACAGGCTTCTGTCCATTCACAGGCTTCTGCCCAGCTACAGGCTCCTGCACAGCTACAGGCTTCTGCCCGTTCACAGGCTTCTGCCCAGCTACAGGCTTCTGCCCATTCACAGGCTTCTGCCCAGCTACAGGCTTCTGCCCAGCTACAGGCTTCTGCCCATTCACAGGCTTCTGCCCAGGTACAGGCTTCTGTCCATTCACAGGCTTCTGCCCAGCTACAGGCTTCTGCCCAGCTACAGGCTTCTGCCCATTCGCAGGCTTCTGCCCAGCTACAGTTTTCTGCCCAGGTACAGGCTTCTGCCCATTCACAGGCTTCTGCCCAGCTACAGGCTTCTGCCCAGCTACAGGCTTCTGCCCAGCTACAGGCTTCTGCCCATTCACAGGCTTCTGCCCAGGTACAGGCTTCTGTCCATTCACAGGCTTCTTCCCAGCTACAGGCTTCTGCCCAGCTACAGGCTTCTGCCCATTCACAGGCTTCTGCCCAGCTACAGGCTTCTGCCCAGCTACAGGCTTCTGCCCATTCACAGGCTTCTGCCCAGGTACAGGCTTCTGTCCATTCACAGGCTTCTGCCCAGCTACAGGCTTCTGCCCAGCTACAGGCTTCTGCCCATTCGCAGGCTTCTGCCCAGCTACAGTTTTCTGCCCAGGTACAGGCTTCTGCCCATTCACAGGCTTCTGCCCAGCTACAGGCTTCTGCCCAGCTACAGGCTTCTGCCCAGCTACAGGCTTCTGCCCATTCGCAGGCTTCTGCCCAGCTACAGTTTTCTGCCCAGGTACAGGCTTCTGACCATTCACAGGCTTCTGCCCAGCTACAGGCTTCTGCCCAGCTACAGGCTTCTGCCCAGCTACAGGCTTCTGCCCATTCACAGGCTTCTGCCCAGGTACAGGCTTCTGTCCATTCACAGGCTTCTTCCCAGCTACAGGCTTCTGCCCAGCTACAGGCTTCTGCCCATTCACAGGCTTCTGCCCAGCTACAGGCTTCTGCCCAGCTACAGGCTTCTGCCCATTCACAGGCTTCTGCCCAGCTACAGGCTTCTGCCCATTCACAGGCTTCTACCCATTCACAGGCTTCTGCCCAGCTACAGGCTTCTGCACAGCTACAGGCTTCTGCCCGTTCACAGGCTTCTGCCCAGCTACAGGTTTCTGCCCATTCACAGGCTTCTGCCCAGCTACAGGCTTCTGCCCAGCTACAGGCTTCTGCCCAGCTACAGGCTTCTGCCCATTCACAAGCTTCTGTCCATTTACAGGCTTCTGCCCAGCTAGAGGCTTCTGCCCAGCTACAGGCTTCTGCCCAGCTACAGGGCTCTGCCCATTCACAGGCTTCTGCTCAGCTACAGGCTTCTGCCCAGCTACAGGCTTCTGCCCAGCTACAGGCTTCTGCCCATTCACAGGCTTATGTCCATTTACAGGCTTCTGCCCAGCTAGAGGCTTCTGCCCATTCACAGGCTTCTGCCCAGCTACAGGCTTCTGCCCATTCACAGGCTTCTGCCCATTCACAGGCTTCTGCCCGGCTACAGGCTTTTGCCCATTCACAGGCTTCTGCCCAGCTACAGGCTTTTGCCCATTCACCGGCTTCTGCATAGCTACAGGCTTCTGCCCAGCTACAGGCTTCTGCCCATTAACAGGCTTCTGCCCAGCTACAGGCTTCTGCCCATTCACAGGCTTCTGCCCAGCTACAGGCTTTTGCCCAGCAACAGGCTTTTGCCCATTCACAGGCTTCTGCCCATTCACAGGCTTCTGCCCAGCTACAGGCTTCTGCATAGCTACAGGCTTCTTCCCGTTCACCGGCTTCTGCCCAGGTACAGGCTTCTGCCCATTCACAGGCTTCTGCCCATTCACAGGCTTCTGCCCAGCTACAGGCTTCTGCATAGCTACAGGCTTCTGCCCATTCACAGGCTTCTGCCCAGCTACAGGCTTCTGCCCAGCTACAGGCTTCTGCCTATTCACAGGCTTCTGCCCAGCTACAGGCTTTTGCCCAGCAACAGGCTTTTGCCCATTCACCGGCTTCTGCATAGCTACAGGCTTCTGCCCAGCTACAGGCTTCTGCCCATTCACAGGCTTCTGCCCAGCTACAGGCTTCTGCCCATTCACAGGCTTCTGCCCATTCACAGGCTTCTGCCCAAGTACAGGCTTCTGCACAGCTACAGGCTTCTGCCCATTCACAGGCTTCTGCCCAGGTACAGGCTTCTGCCCATTCACAGGCTTCTGCCCAGCTACAGGCTTCTGCATAGCTACAGGCTTCTGCCCATTCACAGGCTTCTGCCCAGCTACAGGCTTCTGCCCAGCTACAGGCTTCTGCCCATTCACAGGCTTCTGCCCAGCTACAGTTTTCTGCCCAGGTACAGGCTTCTGTCCATTCACAGGCTTCTGCCCACCTACAGGCTTCTGCCCAGCTACAGGCTTCTGCCCATTCACAGGCTTCTGCCCAGCTACAGGCTTCTGCCCATTCACAGGCTTCTGCCCATTCACAGGCTTCTGCCCAGCTACAGGCTTCTGCACAGCTACAGGCTTCTGCCCGTTCACAGACTTCTGCCCAGGTACAGGCTTCTGCCCATTCACAGGCTTCTGCCCAGCAACAGGCTTCTGCCCAGCTACAGGCTTCTGCCCATTCACAGGCTTCTGCCCAGCTACAGGCTTCTGCCCAGCTACAGGCTTCTGCCCATTCACAGGCTTCTGCCCAGCTACAGGCTTCTGCCCAGCTACAGGCTTCTGCCCATTCACAGACTTCTGCCCATTCACAGGTTTCTGCCCAGCTACAGGCTTCTGCCCATTCACAGGCTTCTGCCCAGCTACAGGCTTCTGCACAGCTACAGGCTTCTGCCCATTCACAGGCTTCTGCCCAGCTACAGGCTTCTGCCCATTCACAGGCTTCTGCCCAGCTACAGGCTTCTGCCCAGCTACAGGCTTCTGCCCAGCTACAGGCTTCTGCCCATTCACAGACTTCTGCCCATTCACAGGTTTCTGCCCAGCTACAGGCTTCTGCCCATTCACAGGCTTCTGCCCAGCTACAGGCTTCTGCACAGCTACAGGCTTCTGCCCATTCACAGGCTTCTGCCCAGCTACAGGCTTCTGCCCAGCTACAGGCTTCTGCCCATTCACAGGCTTCTGCCCAGGTACAGGCTTCTGCCCATTCACAGGCTTCTGCCCATTCACAGGCTTCTGCCCAGCTACAGGCTTCTGCATAGCTACAGGCTTCTGCCCATTCACAGGCTTCTGCCCAGCTACAGGCTTCTGCCCAGCTACAGGCTTCTGCCCATTCACAGGCTTCTGCCCAGCTACAGTTTTCTGCCCAGGTACAGGCTTCTGTCCATTCACAGGCTTCTGCCCACCTACAGGCTTCTGCCCAGCTACAGGCTTCTGCCCATTCACAGGCTTCTGCCCAGCTACAGGCTTCTGCCCATTCACAGGCTTCTGCCCATTCACAGGCTTCTGCCCAGCTACAGGCTTCTGCACAGCTACAGGCTTCTGCCCGTTCACAGGCTTCTGCCCAGGTACAGTTTTCTGCCCATTCACAGGCTTCTGCCCAGCTACAGGCTTCTGCCCATTCACAGGCTTCTGCCCAGCTACAGGCTTCTGCCCAGCTACAGGCTTCTGCCCATTCACAGGCTTCTGCCCAGCTACAGGCTTCTGCCCAGCTACAGGCTTCTGCCCAGCTACAGGCTTCTGCCCATTCACAGGCTTCTGCCCAGCTACAGGCTTCTGCCCAGCTACAGGCTTCGGCCCATTCACAGGCTTCTGCCCAGCTACAGGCTTCTGCCCAGCTACAGGCTTCTGCCCATTCACAGGCTTCTGCCCAGCTACAGGCTTCTGCCCAGCTACAGGCTTCTGCCCATTCACAGACTTCTGCCCATTCACAGGTTTCTGCCCAGCTACAGGCTTCTGCCCATTCACAGGCTTCTGCCCAGCTACAGGCTTCTGCACAGCTACAGGCTTCTGCCCATTCACAGGCTTCTGCCCAGTTACAGGCTTCTGCCCATTCACAGGCTTCTGCCCAGCTACAGGCTTCTGCCCAGCTACAGGCTTCTGCCCATTCACAGACTTCTGCCCATTCACAGGTTTCTGCCCAGCTACAGGCTTCTGCCCATTCACAGGCTTCTGCCCAGCTACAGGCTTCTGCACAGCTACAGGCTTCTGCCCATTCACAGGCTTCTGCCCAGCTACAGGCTTCTGCCCAGCTACAGGCTTCTGCCCATTCACAGGCTTCTGCCCAGGTACAGGCTTCTGCCCATTCACAGGCTTCTGCCCATTCACAGGCTTCTGCCCAGCTACAGGCTTCTGCATAGCTACAGGCTTCTGCCCATTCACAGGCTTCTGCCCAGCTACAGGCTTCTGCCCAGCTACAGGCTTCTGCCCATTCACAGGCTTCTGCCCAACTACAGTTTTCTGCCCAGGTACAGGCTTCTGTCCATTCACAGGCTTCTGCCCACCTACAGGCTTCTGCCCAGCTACAGGCTTCTGCCCATTCACAGGCTTCTGCCCAGCTACAGGCTTCTGCCCATTCACAGGCTTCTGCCCATTCACAGGCTTCTGCCCAGCTACAGGCTTCTGCACAGCTACAGGCTTCTGCCCGTTCACAGGCTTCTGCCCAGGTACAGGCTTCTGCCCATTCACAGGCTTCTGCCCAGCTACAGGCTTCTGCCCATTCACAGGCTTCTGCCCAGCTACAGGCTTCTGCCCAGCTACAGGCTTCTGCCCATTCACAGGCTTCTGCCCAGCTACAGGCTTCTGCCCAGCTACAGGCTTCTGCCCATTCACAGGCTTCTGCCCAGGTACAGGCTTCTGCCCATTCACAGGCTTCTGCCCACCTACAGGCTTCTGCCCAGCTACAGGCTTCTGCCCATTCACAGGCTTCTGCCCAGCTACAGGCTTCTGCCCATTCACAGGCTTCTGCCCAATTCACAGGCTTCTGCCCGGCTACAGGCTTTTGCCCATTCACAGGCTTCTGCCCAGCTACAGGCTTCTGCCCATTCACAGGCTTCTGCCCAGCTACAGGCTTCTGCCCATTCACAGGCTTCTGCCCATTCACAGGCTTCTGCCCAGCTACAGGCTTCTGCACAGCTACAGGCTTCTGCCCAGGTACAGGCTTCTGCCCATTCACAGTCTTCTGCCCAGCTACAGGCTTCTGCCCAGCTACAGGCTTCTGCCCATTCACAGGCTTCTGCCCAGCTACAGGCTTCTGCCCAGCTACAGGCTTCTGCCCATTCACAGGCTTCTGCCCAGCTACAGTTTTCTGCCCAGGTACAGGCTTCTGTCCATTCACAGGCTTCTGCCCACCTACAGGCTTCTGCCCAGCTACAGGCTTCTGCCCATTCACAGGCTTCTGCCCATTCACAGGCTTCTGCCCAGCGACAGGCTTCTGCACAGCTACAGGCTTCTGCCCGTTCACAGGCTTCTGCCCAGGTACAGGCTTCTGCCCATTCACAGGCTTCTGCCCAGCTACAGGCTTCTGCCCAGCTACAGGCTTCTGCCCAGCTACAGGCTTCTGCCCATTCACAGGCTTCTGCCCAGCTACAGGCTTCTGCCCAGCTACAGGCTTCTGCCCATTCACAGGCTTCTGCCCAGGTACAGGCTTCTGTCCATTCACAGGCTTCTGCCCAGCTACAGGCTTCTGCCCAGCTACAGGCTTCTGCCCATTCACAGGCTTCTGCCCAGCTACAGGCTTCTGCCCAGCTACAGGCTTCTGCCCATTCACAGGCTTCTGCCCAGCTACAGTTTTCTGCTCAGGTACAGGCTTCTGTCCATTCACAGGCTTCTGCCCACCTACAGGCTTCTGCCCAGCTACAGGCTTCTGCCCATTCACAGGCTTCTGCCCAGCGACAGGCTTCTGCACAGCTACAGGCTTCTGCCCGTTCACAGGCTTCTGCCCAGGTACAGGCTTCTGCCCATTCACAGGCTTCTGCCCAGCTACAGGCTTCTGCCCAGCTACAGGCTTCTGCCCAGCTACAGGCTTCTGCCCATTCACAGGCTTCTGCCCAGCTACAGGCTTCTGCCCAGCTACAGGCTTCTGCCCATTCACAGGCTTCTGCCCAGGTACAGGCTTCTGTCCATTCACAGGCTTCTGCCCAGCTACAGGCTTCTGCCCAGCTACAGGCTTCTGCCCATTCACAGGCTTCTGCCCAGCTACAGGCTTCTGCCCAGCTACAGGCTTCTGCCCATTCACAGGCTTCTGCCCAGCTACAGTTTTCTGCTCAGGTACAGGCTTCTGTCCATTCACAGGCTTCTGCCCAGCTACAGGCTTCTGCCCGTTCACAGGCTTCTGGCCAGGTACAGGCTTCTGCCCATTCACAGGCTTCTGCCCAGCTACAGGCTTCTGCCCAGCTACAGGCTTCTGCCCATTCACAGGCTTCTGCCCAGCTACAGGCTTCTGCCCAGCTACAGGCTTCTGCCCATTCACAGGCTTCTGCCCAGGTACAGGCTTCTGTCCATTCACAGGCTTCTGCCCAGCTACAGGCTTCTGCCCAGCTACAGGCTTCTGCCCATTCACAGGCTTCTGCCCAGCTACAGGCTTCTGCCCAGCTACAGGCTTCTGCCCATTCACAGGCTTCTGCCCAGCTACAGTTTTCTGCTCAGGTACAGGCTTCTGTCCATTCACAGGCTTCTGCCCACCTACAGGCTTCTGCCCAGCTACAGGCTTCTGCCCATTCACAGGCTTCTGCACAGCTACAGGCTTCTGCCCATTCACAGGCTTCTGCCCAGCTACAGACTTCTGCCCAGCTACAGGCTTCTGCCCATTCACAGACTTCTGCCCATTCACAGGCTTCTGCCCAGCTACAGGCTTCTGCCCATTCACAGGCTTCTGCCCAGCTACAGGCTTCTGCCCATTCACAGGCTTCTGCCCAGCTACAGGCTTCTGCCCATTCACAGACTTCTGCCCATTCACAGTTTTCTGCCCAGCTACAGGCTTCTGCCCATTCACAGGCTTCTGCCCAGCTTCAGGCTTCTGCACAGCTACAGGCTTCTGCCCATTCACAGGCTTCTGCCCAGGTACAGGCTTCTGCCCATTCACAGGCTTCTGCTCAGCTACAGGCTTTTGCCCAGCAACAGGCTTTTGCCCATTCACCGGCTTCTGCATAGCTACAGGCTTCTGCCCAGCTACAGGCTTCTGCCCATTCACAGGCTTCTGCCCAGCTACAGGCTTCTGCCCATTCACAGGCTTCTGCCCATTCACAGGCTTCTGCCCAGCTACAGGCTTCTGCACAGCTACAGGCTTCTGCCCGTTCACCGGCTTCTGCCCAGGTACAGGCTTCTGCCCATTCACAGTCTTCTGCCCAGCTACAGGCTTCTGCCCAGCTACAGGCTTCTGCCCATTCACAGGCTTCTGTCCATTTACAGGCTTCTGCCCAGCTAGAGGCTTCTGCCCATTCACAGGCTTCTGCCCAGCTACAGGCTTCTGCCCAGCTACAGCCTTCTGCCCATTCACAGGCTTCTGCCCAGGTACAGGCTTCTGCCCATTCACAGGCTTCTGCCCATTCACAGGCTTCTGCCCAGCTACAGGTTTCTGCATAGCTACAGGCTTCTGCCCATTCACAGGCTTCTGCCCAGGTACAGGGTTCTGTCCATTCACAGGCTTCTGCCCAGCTACAGGCTTCTGCCCAGCTACAGTCTTCTGCCCATTCACAGGCATCTGCCCAGCTACAGGCTTCTGCCCAGCTACAGGCTTCTGCCCATTCACAGGCTTCTGCCCAGCTACAGTTTTCTGCCCAGGTACAGGCTTCTGTCCATTCACAGGCTTCTGCCCACCTACTGACTTCTGCCCAGCTACAGGCTTCTGCCCATTCACAGGCTTCTGCCCAGCTACAGGCTTCTGCCCATTCACAGGCTTCTACCCATTCACAGGCTTCTGCCCAGCTACAGGCTTCTGCACAGCTACAGGCTTCTGCCCGTTCACAGGCTTCTGCCCAGCTACAGGTTTCTGCCCATTCACAGGCTTCTGCCCAGCTACAGGCTTCTGCCCAGCTACAGGCTTCTGCCCATTCACAAGCTTCTGTCCATTTACAGGCTTCTGCCCAGCTAGAGGCTTCTGCCCATTCACAGGCTTCTGCCCAGCTACAGGCTTCTGCCCAGCTACAGGCTTCTGCCCATTCACAGGCTTCTGCCCAGCTACAGGCTTCTGCCCATTCACAGGCTTCTGCCCATTCACAGGCTTCTGCCCAGCTACAGGCTTCTGTACAGCTACAGACTTCTGCCCATTCACAGGCTTCTGCCCATTCACAGGCTTCTGCCCAGCTACAGGCTTCTGCCCATTCACAGACTTCTGCCCAGCTACAGGCTTCTGCCCATTCACAGGCTTCTGCCCAGCTACAGGCTTCTGCCCAGCTACAGGCTTCAGCCCATTCACAGGCTTCTGTCCATTTACAGGCTTCTGCCCAGCTAGAGGCTTCTGCCCATTCACAGGCTTCTGCCCAGCTACAGGCTTCTGCCCATTCACAGGCTTCTGCCCATTCACAGGCTTCTGCCCAGCTACAGGCTTCTGCACAGCTACAGGCTTCTGCCCGTTCACAGGCTTCTGCCCAGGTACAGGCTTCTGCCCATTCACAGGCTTCTGCTCAGCTACAGGCTTCTGCCCATTCACAGGCTTCTGCCCAGCTACAGTTTTCTGCCCAGCTACAGGCTTCTGCCCATTCACAGGCTTCTGCCCAGCTACAGGCTTCTGCCCAGCTACAGGCTTCTGCCCATTCACAGGCTTCTGCCCAGCTACAGGTTTTTGCCCAGCAACAGGCTTCTGCCCAGCTACAGGCTTCTGCCCATTCACAGGCTTCTGCCCAGCTACAGGCTTCTGCCCAGCTACAGGCTTCTGCCCATTCACAGGCTTCTGCCCAGCTACAGGCTTCTGCCCAGCTACAGGCTTCTGCCCATTCACAGGCTTCTGCCCAGGTACACGCTTCTGTCCATTCACAGGCTTCTTCCCAGCTACAGGCTTCTGCCCAGCTACAGGCTTCTGCCCATTCACAGGCTTCTGCCCAGCTACAGGCTTCTGCCCAGCTACAGGCTTCTGCCCATTCACAGGCTTCTGCCCGGCTACAGGCTTTTGCCCATTCACAGGCTTCTGCCCAGCTACAGGCTTTTGCCCAGCAACAGGCTTTTGCCCATTCACCGGCTTCTGCCTAGCTACAGGCATCTGCCCAGCTACAGGCTTCTGCCCATTCACAGGCTTCTGCCCAGCTACAGGCTTCTGCCCATTCACAGGCTTCTGCCCATTCACAGGCTTCTGCCCAGCTACAGGCTTCTGCACAGCTACAAGCTTCTGCCCGTTCACCGGCTTCTGCCCAGGTACAGGCTTCTGCCCATTCACAGTCTTCTGCCCAGCTACAGGCTTCTGCCCAGCTACAGGCTTCTGCCCATTCACAGGCTTCTGCCCAGCTACAGGCTTCTGCCCAGCTACAGGCTTCTGCCCATACACAGGCTTCTGCCCAGCTACAGTTTTCTGCCCAGGTATAGGCTTCTGTCCATTCACAGGCTTCTGCCCACCTACAGGCTTCTGCCCAGCTACAGGCTTCTGCCCATTCACAGGCTTCTGCCCAGCTACAGGCTTCTGCCTATTCACAGGCTTCTGCCCATTCACAGGCTTCTGCCCAGCTACAGGCTTCTGCACAGCTACAGGCTTCTGCCCGTTCACAGGCTTCTGCCCAGCTACAGGCTTCTGCCCATTCACAGGCTTCTGCCCAGCTACAGGCTTCTGCCCAGCTACAGGCTTCTGCCCATTCACAGGC
This sequence comes from Astyanax mexicanus, assembly GCF_023375975.1. Lineage (NCBI taxonomy): Eukaryota > Metazoa > Chordata > Actinopteri > Characiformes > Acestrorhamphidae > Astyanax > Astyanax mexicanus. The sequence continues at coordinate 36,952,512 of NC_064412.1, forward strand.
TTCTGCCCAGGTAAAGGCTTCTGTCCATTCACAGGCTTCTGCCCAGCTACAGGCTTCTGCCCAGCTACATGCTTCTGCCCATTCACAGGCTTCTGCCCAGCTACAGTTTTCTGCCCAGGTACAGGCTTCTGCCCATTCACAGGCTTCTGCCCAGCTACAGGCTTCTGCCCAGCTACAGGCTTCTGCCCATTCACAGGCTTCTGCCCAGGTACAGGCTTCTGTCCGTTCACAGGCTTCTTCCCAGCTACAGGCTTCTGCCCAGCTACAGGCTTCTGCCCATTCACAGGCTTCTGCCCAGCTACAGGCTTCTGCCCAGCTACAGGCTTCTGCCCATTCACAGGCTTCTGCCCGGCTACAGGCTTTTGCCCATTCACAGGCTTCTGCCCAGCTACAGGCTTTTGCCCAGCAACAGGCTTTTGCCCATTCACCGGCTTCTGCATAGCTACAGGCTTCTGCCCAGCTACAGGCTTCTGCCCATTCACAGGCTTCTGCCCAGCTACAGGCTTCTGCCCATTCACAGGCTTCTGCCCATTCACAGGCTTCTGCCTAGCTACAGGCTTCTGCACAGCTACAGGCTTCTGCCCGTTCACCGGCTTCTGCCCAGGTACAGGCTTCTGCCCATTCACAGTCTTCTGCCCAGCTACAGGCTTCTGCCCAGCTACAGGCTTCTGCCCATTCACAGGCTGCTGCATAGCTACAGGCTTCTGCCCAGCTACAGGCTTCTGCCCATTCACAGAATTCTGCCCAGCTACAGGCTTCTGCCCATTCACAGGCTTCTGCCCATTCACAGGCTTCTGCCTAGCTACAGGCTTCTGCACAGCTAAAGGCTTCTGCCCGTTCACCGGCTTCTGCCCAGCTACAGGCTTCTGCCCATTCACAGGCTTCTGCCCAGCTACAGGCTTCTGCCCAGCTACAGGCTTCTGCCCATTCACAGGCTTCTGCCCAGCTACAGGCTTCTGCCCAGCTACAGGCTTCTGCCCATTCACAGGCTTCTGCCCAGGTACAGGCTTCTGCCCATTCACAGGCTTCTGCCCACCTACAGGCTTCTGCCCAGCTACAGGCTTCTGCCCATTCACAGGCTTCTGCCCAGCTACAGGCTTCTGCCCATTCACAGGCTTCTGCCCAGCTACAGGCTTCTGCCCAGCTACAGGCTTCTGCCCATTCACAGACTTCTGCCCATTCACAGGTTTCTGCCCAGCTACAGGCTTCTGCCCATTCACAGGCTTCTGCCCAGCTACAGGCTTCTGCACAGCTACAGGCTTCTGCCCATTCACAGGCTTCTGCCCAGGTACAGGCTTCTGCCCATTCACAGGCTTCTGCTCAGCTACAGGCTTCTGCCCATTCACAGGCTTCTACCCAGCTACAGTTTTCTGCCCAGGTATAGGCTTCTGTACATTCACAGGATTCTGCCCAGATACAGGCTTCTGCCCAGCTACAGGCTTCTGCCCATTCACAGGCTTCTGCCCAGCTACAGGCTTCTGCCCATTCACAGGCTTCTGCCCAATTCACAGGCTTCTGCCCGGCTACAGGCTTTTGCCCATTCACAGGCTTCTGGCCAGCTACAGGCTTTTGCCCATTCACCGGCTTCTGCATAGCTACAGGCTTCTGCCCAGCTACAGGCTTCTGCCCATTAACAGGCTTCTGCCCAGCTACAGGCTTCTGCCCATTCACAGGCTTCTGCCCAGCTACAGGCTTTTGCCCAGCAACAGGCTTTTGCCCATTCACCGGCTTCTGCATAGCGACAGGCTTCTGCCCAGCTACAGGCTTCTGCCCATTCACAGGCTTCTGCCCAGCTACAGGCTTCTGCCCATTCACAGGCTTCTGCCCATTCACAGGCTTCTGCCCAGCTACAGGCTTCTGCACAGCTACAGGCTTCTGCCCAGGTGCAGGCTTCTGCCCATTCACAGTCTTCTGCCCAGCTACAGGCTTCTGCCCAGCTACAGGCTTCTGCCCATTCACAGGCTTCTGCCCAGCTACAGGCTTCTGCCCAGCTACAGGCTTCTGCCCATTCACAGGCTTCTGCCCAGCTACAGTTTTCTGCCCAGGTACAGGCTTCTGTCCATTCACAGGCTTCTGCCCACCTACAGGCTTCTGCCCAGCTACAGGCTTCTGCCCATTCACAGGATTCTGCCCAGCTACAGGCTTCTGCCCAGCTACAGGCTTCTGCCCATTCACAGGCTTCTGCCCATTCACAGGCTTCTGCCCAGCTACAGGCTTCTGCACAGCTACAGGCTTCTGCCCGTTCACAGGCTTCTGCCCAGGTACAGGCTTCTGCCCATTCACAGGCTTCTGCCCAGCTACAGGCTTCTGCCCAGCTACAGGCTTCTGCCCATTCACAGGCTTCTGCCCAGCTACAGGCTTCTGCCCAGCTACAGGCTTCTGCCCATTCACAGGCTTCTGCCCAGGTAGAGGCTTCTGTCCATTCACAGGCTTCTGCCCAGCTACAGGCTTCTGCCCAGCTACAGGCTTCTGCCCATTCACAGGCTTCTGCCCAGCTACAGGCTTCTGCCCAGCTACAGGCTTCTGCCCATTCACAGGCTTCTGCCCAGCTACAGTTTTCTGCTCAGTTACAGGCTTCTGTCCATTCACAGGCTTCTGCCCACCTACAGGCTTCTGCCCAGCTACAGGCTTCTGCCCGTTCACAGGCTTCTGCCCAGGTACAGGCTTCTGTCCATTCACAGGCTTCTGCCCAGCTACAGGCTTCTGCCCAGCTACAGGCTTCTGCCCATTCACAAGCTTCTGCCCAGCTACAGGCTTCTGCCCAGCTACAGGCTTCTGCCCATTCACAGGCTTCTGCCCAGGTACAGGCTTCTGTCCATTCACAGGCTTCTGCCCAGCTACAGGCTTCTGCCCAGCTACAGGCTTCTGCCCATTCACAGGCTTCTGCCCAGCTACAGGCTTCTGCCCAGCTACAGGCTTCTGCCCATTCACAGGCTTCTGCCCACCTACAGGCTTCTGCCCAGCTACAGGCTTCTGCCCATTCACAGGCTTCTGCACAGCTACAGGCTTCTGCCCATTCACAGGCTTCTGCCCAGCTACAGACTTCTGCCCAGCTACAGGCTTCTGCCCATTCACAGACTTCTGCCCATTCACAGGCTTCTGCCCAGCTACAGGCTTCTGCCCATTCACAGGCTTCTGCCCAGCTACAGGCTTCTGCCCATTCACAGGCTTCTGCCCATTCACAGGCTTCTGCCCAGCTACAGGCTTCTGCCCATTCACAGACTTCTGCCCATTCACAGTTTTCTGCCCAGCTACAGGCTTCTGCCTATTCACAGGCTTCTGCCCAGCTACAGGCTTCTGCACAGCTACAGGCTTCTGCCCATTCACAGGCTTCTGCCCAGGTACAGGCTTCTGCCCATTCACAGGCTTCTGCTCAGCTACAGGCTTTTGCCCAGCAACAGGCTTTTGCCCATTCACCGGCTTCTGCATAGCTACAGGCTTCTGCCCAGCTACAGGCTTCTGCCCATTCACAGGCTTCTGCCCAGCTACAGGCTTCTGCCCATTCACAGGCTTCTGCCCATTCACAGGCTTCTGCCCAGCTACAGGCTTCTGCACAGCTACAGGCTTCTGCCCGTTCACCGGCTTCTGCCCAGGTACAGGCTTCTGCCCATTCACAGTCTTCTGCCCAGCTACAGGCTTCTGCCCAGCTACAGGCTTCTGCCCATTCACAGGCTTCTGTCCATTTACAGGCTTCTGCCCAGCTAGAGGCTTCTGCCCATTCACCGGCTTCTGCCCAGCTACAGGCTTCTGCACAGCTACAGCCTTCTGCCCATTCACAGGCTTCTGCCCAGGTACAGGCTTCTGCCCATTCACAGGCTTCTGCCCATTCACAGGCTTCTGCCCAGCTACAGGCTTCTGCATAGCTACAGGCTTCTGCCCATTCACAGGCTTCTGCCCAGGTACAGGGTTCTGTCCATTCACAGGCTTCTGCCCAGCTACAGGCTTCTGCCCAGCTACAGGCTTCTGCCCATTCACAGGCATCTGCCCAGCTACAGGCTTCTGCCCAGCTACAGGCTTCTGCCCATTCACAGGCTTCTTCCCAGCTACAGTTTTCTGCCCAGGTACAGGCTTCTGTCCATTCACAGGCTTCTGCCCACCTACTGGCTTCTGCCCAGCTACAGGCTTCTGCCCATTCACAGGCTTCTGCCCAGCTACAGGCTTCTGCCCATTCACAGGCTTCTACCCAATCACAGGCTTCTGCCCAGCTACAGGCTTCTGCACAGCTACAGGCTTCTGCCCGTTCACAGGCTTCTGCCCAGCTACAGGTTTCTGCCCATTCACAGGCTTCTGCCCAGCTACAGGCTTCTGCCCAGCTACAGGCTTCTGCCCATTCACAAGCTTCTGTCCATTTACAGGCTTCTGCCCAGCTAGAGGCTTCTGCCCATTCACAGGCTTCTGCCCAGCTACAGGCTTCTGCCCAGCTACAGGCTTCTGCCCATTCACAGGCTTCTGCCCAGCTACAGGCTTCTGCCCATTCACAGGCTTCTGCCCATTCACAGGCTTCTGCCCAGCTACAGGCTTCTGTACAGCTACAGGCTTCTGCCCATTCACAGGCTTCTGCCCATTCACAGGCTTCTGCCCAGCTACAGGCTTCTGCCCATTCACAGACTTCTGCCCAGCTACAGGCTTCTGCCCATTCACAGGCTTCTGCCCAGCTACAGGCTTCTGCCCAGCTACAGGCTTCAGCCCATTCACAGGCTTCTGTCCATTTACAGGCTTCTGCCCAGCTACAGGCTTCTGCATAGCTACAGGCTTCTGCCCATTCACAGGCTTCTGCCCAGGTACAGGGTTCTGTCCATTCACAGGCTTCTGCCCAGCTACAGGCTTCTGCCCAGCTACAGGCTTCTGCCCATTCACAGGCATCTGCCCAGCTACAGGCTTCTGCCCAGCTACAGGCTTCTGCCCATTCACAGGCTTCTTCCCAGCTACAGTTTTCTGCCCAGGTACAGGCTTCTGTCCATTCACAGGCTTCTGCCCACCTACTGGCTTCTGCCCAGCTACAGGCTTCTGCCCATTCACAGGCTTCTGCCCAGCTACAGGCTTCTGCCCATTCACAGGCTTCTACCCATTCACAGGCTTCTGCCCAGCTACAGTCTTCTGCACAGCTACAGGCTTCTGTACAGCTACAGGCTTCTGCCCATTCACAGGCTTCTGCCCATTCACAGGCTTCTGCCCATTCACAGGCTTCTGCCCAGCTACAGGCTTCTGCCCATTCACAGACTTCTGCCCAGCTACAGGCTTCTGCCCATTCACAGGCTTCTGCCCAGCTACAGGCTTCTGCCCAGCTACAGGCTTCAGCCCATTCACAGGCTTCTGTCCATTTACAGGCTTCTGCCCAGCTAGAGGCTTCTGCCCATTCACAGGCTTCTGCCCAGCTACAGGCTTCTGCCCATTCACAGGCTTCTGCCCATTCACAGGCTTCTGCCCAGCTACAGGCTTCTGCACAGCTACAGGCTTCTGCCCGTTCACAGGCTTCTGCCCAGGTACAGGCTTCTGCCCATTCACAGGCTTCTGCCCAGCTACAGTTTTCTGCCCAGCTACAGGCTTCTGCCCATTCACAGGCTTCTGCCCAGCTACAGGCTTCTGCCCAGCTACAGGCTTCTGCCCATTCACAGGCTTCTGCCCAGCTACAGGTTTTTGCCCAGCAACAGGCTTCTGCCCAGCTACAGGCTTCTGCCCATTCACAGGCTTCTGCCCAGCTACAGGCTTCTGCCCAGCTACAGGCTTCTGCCCATTCACAGGCTTCTGCCCAGGTACAGGCTTCTGTCCATTCACAGGCTTCTTCCCAGCTACAGGCTTCTGCCCAGCTACAGGCTTCTGCCCATTCACAGGCTTCTGCCCAGCTACAGGCTTCTGCCCAGCCACAGGCTTCTGCCCATTCACAGGCTTCTGCCCGGCTACAGGCTTTTGCCCATTCACAGGCTTCTGCCCAGCTACAGGCTTCTGCCCAGCTACAGGTTTCTGCCCATTCACAGGCTTCTGCCCAGCTACAGGCTTCTGCCCAGCTACAGGCTTCTGCCCATTCACAGGCTTCTGCCCAGCTACAGGCTTCTGCCCATTCACAGGCTTCTGCCCATTCACAGGCTTCTGCCCAGCTACAGGCTTCTGCACAGCTACAGGCTTCTGCCCGTTCACCGGCTTCTGCCCAGGTACAGGCTTCTGCCCATTCAAAGTCTTCTGCCCAGCTACAGGCTTCTGCCCAGCTACAGGCTTCTGCCCATTCACAGGCTTCTGCCCAGCTACAGGCTTCTGCCCAGCTACAGGCTTCTGCCCATTCACAGGCTTCTGCCCAGCTACAGTTTTCTGCCCAGGTACAGGCTTCTGTCCATTCACAGGCTTCTGCCCACCTACAGGCTTCGGCCCAGCTACAGGCTTCTGCCCATTCACAGGCTTCTGCCCAGCTACAGGCTTCTGCCCATTCACAGGCTTCTGCCCATTCACAGGCTTCTGCCCAGCTACAGGCTTCTGCACAGCTACAGGCTTCTGCCCGTTCACAGGCTTCTGCCCAGCTACAGGCTTCTGCCCATTCACAGGCTTCTGCCCAGCTACAGGCTTCTGCCCAGCTACAGGCTTCTGCCCATTCACAGGCTTCTGCCCAGGTACAGGCTTCTGTCCATTCACAGGCTTCTGCCCAGCTACATGCTTCTGCCCATTCACAGGCTTCTGCCCAGCTACAGTTTTCTGCCCAGGTACAGGCTTCTGCCCATTCACAGGCTTCTGCCCAGCTACAGGCTTCTGCCCAGCTACAGGCTTCTGCCCATTCACAGGCTTCTGCCCAGGTACAGGCTTCTGTCCATTCACAGGCTTCTTCCCAGCTACAGGCTTCTGCCCAGCTACAGGCTTCTGCCCATTCACAGGCTTCTGCACAGCTACAGGCTTCTGCCCAGCTACAGGCTTCTGCCCATTCACAGGCTTCTGCCTGGCTACAGCCTTTTGCCCATTCACAGGCTTCTGCCCAGCTACAGGCTTTTGCCCAGCAACAGGCTTTTGCCCATTCACCGGCTTCTGCATAGCTACAGGCTTCTGCCCAGCTACAGGCTTCTGCCCATTCACAGGCTTCTGCCCAGCTACAGGCTTCTGCCCATTCACAGGCTTCTGCCCATTCACAGGCTTCTGCCCAGCTACAGGCTTCTGCCCAGCTACAGGCTTCTGCCCATTCACAGGCTTCTGCCCAGCTACAGGTTTTTGCCCAGCAACAGGCTTCTGCCCAGCTACAGGCTTCTGCCCATTCACAGGCTTCTGCCCAGCTACAGGCTTCTGCCCAGCTACAGGCTTCTGCCCATTCACAGGCTTCTGCCCAGGTACAGGCTTCTGTCCATTCACAGGCTTCTTCCCAGCTACAGGCTTCTGCCCAGCTACAGGCTTCTGCCCATTCACAGGCTTCTGCCCAGCTACAGGCTTCTGCCCAGCCACAGGCTTCTGCCCATTCACAGGCTTCTGCCCGGCTACAGGCTTTTGCCCATTCACAGGCTTCTGCCCAGCTACAGGCTTCTGCCCAGCTACAGGTTTCTGCCCATTCACAGGCTTCTGCCCAGCTACAGGCTTCTGCCCAGCTACAGGCTTCTGCCCATTCACAGGCTTCTGCCCAGCTACAGGCTTCTGCCCATTCACAGGCTTCTGCCCATTCACAGGCTTCTGCCCAGCTACAGGCTTCTGCACAGCTACAGGCTTCTGCCCGTTCACCGGCTTCTGCCCAGGTACAGGCTTCTGCCCATTCACAGTCTTCTGCCCAGCTACAGGCTTCTGCCCAGCTACAGGCTTCTGCCCATTCACAGGCTTCTGCCCAGCTACAGGCTTCTGCCCAGCTACAGGCTTCTGTCCATTCACAGGCTTCTTCCCAGCTACAGGCTTCTGCCCAGCTACAGGCTTCTGCCCATTCACAGGCTTCTGCACAGCTACAGGCTTCTGCCCAGCTACAGGCTTCTGCCCATTCACAGGCTTCTGCCCGGCTACAGCCTTTTGCCCATTCACAGGCTTCTGCCCAGCTACAGGCTTTTGCCCAGCAACAGGCTTTTGCCCATTCACCGGCTTCTGCATAGCTACAGGCTTCTGCCCAGCTACAGGCTTCTGCCCATTCACAGGCTTCTGCCCAGCTACAGGCTTCTGCCCATTCACAGGCTTCTGCCCATTCACAGGCTTCTGCCTAGCTACAGGCTTCTGCACAGCTACAGGCTTCTGCCCGTTCACCGGCTTCTGCCCAGGTACAGGCTTCTGCCCATTCACAGTCTTCTGCCCAGCTACAGGCTTCTGCCCAGCTACAGGCTTCTGCCCATTCACAGGCTTCTGCCCAGCTACAGGCTTCTGCCCAGCTACAGGCTTCTGCCCATTCACAGGCTTCTGCCCAGCTACAGTTTTCTGCCCAGGTACAGGCTTCTGTCCATTCACAGGCTTCTGCCCAGCTACAGGCTTCTGCCCATTCACAGGCTTCTGCCCAGCTACAGGCTTCTGCCCATTCACAGGCTTCTGCCCTTTCACAGGCTTCTGCCCAGCTACAGGCTTCTGCCCAGCTACAGGCTTCTGCCCATTCACAGACTTCTGCCCAGCTACAGGCTTCTGCCCATTCACAGGCTTCTGCCCAGCTACAGGCTTCTGCCCAGCTACAGGCTTCAGCCCATTCACAGGCTTCTGTCCATTTACAGGCTTCTGCCCAGCTAGAGGCTTCTGCCCATTCACAGGCTTCTGCCCAGCTACAGGCTTCTGCCCAGCTACAGGCTTCTGCCCATTCACAGGCTTCTGCCCAGCTACAGGCTTCTGCCCATTCACAGGCTTCTGCCCAGCTACAGGCTTCTGCCCATTCACAGGCTTCTGCCCATTCATAGGCTTCTGCCCAGCTACAGGCTTCTGCACAGCTACAGGCTTCTGCCCATTCACAGGCTTCTGCCCAGCTACAGGCTTCTGCCCATTCACAGGCTTCTGCCCAGCTACAGGCTTCTGCCCATTCACAGGCTTCTGCCCATTCACAGGCTTCTGCCCAGCTACAGGCTTCTGCCCAGCTACAGGCTTCTGCCCATTCACAGGCTTCTGCCCAGCTACAGGTTTTTGCCCAGCAACAGGCTTCTGCCCAGCTACAGGCTTCTGCCCATTCACAGGCTTCTGCCCAGCTACAGGCTTCTGCCCAGCTACAGGCTTCTGCCCATTCACAGGCTTCTGCCCAGGTACAGGCTTCTGTCCATTCACAGGCTTCTTCCCAGCTACAGGCTTCTGCCCAGCTACAGGCTTCTGCCCATTCACAGGCTTCTGCCCAGCTACAGGCTTCTGCCCAGCCACAGGCTTCTGCCCATTCACAGGCTTCTGCCCGGCTACAGACTTTTGCCCATTCACAGGCTTCTGCCCAGCTACAGGCTTCTGCCCAGCTACAGGTTTCTGCCCATTCACAGGCTTCTGCCCAGCTACAGGCTTCTGCCCAGCTACAGGCTTCTGCCCATTCACAGGCTTCTGCCCAGCTACAGGCTTCTGCCCATTCACAGGCTTCTGCCCATTCACAGGCTTCTGCCCAGCTACAGGCTTCTGCACAGCTACAGGCTTCTGCCCGTTCACCGGCTTCTGCCCAGGTACAGGCTTCTGCCCATTCACAGTCTTCTGCCCAGCTACAGGCTTCTGCCCAGCTACAGGCTTCTGCCCATTCACAGGCTTCTGCCCAGCTACAGGCTTCTGCCCAGCTACAGGCTTCTGTCCATTCACAGGCTTCTTCCCAGCTACAGGCTTCTGCCCAGCTACAGGCTTCTGCCCATTCACAGGCTTCTGCACAGCTACAGGCTTCTGCCCAGCTACAGGCTTCTGCCCATTCACAGGCTTCTGCCCGGCTACAGCCTTTTGCCCATTCACAGGCTTCTGCCCAGCTACAGGCTTTTGCCCAGCAACAGGCTTTTGCCCATTCACCGGCTTCTGCATAGCTACAGGCTTCTGCCCATTCACAGGCTTCTGCCTAGCTACAGGCTTCTGCACAGCTACAGGCTTCTGCCCGTTCACCGGCTTCTGCCCAGGTACAGGCTTCTGCCCATTCACAGTCTTCTGCCCAGCTACAGGCTTCTGCCCAGCTACAGGCTTCTGCCCATTCACAGGCTTCTGCCCAGCTACAGGCTTCTGCCCAGCTACAGGCTTCTGCCCATTCACAGGCTTCTGCCCAGCTACAGTTTTCTGCCCAGGTACAGGCTTCTGTCCATTCACAGGCTTCTGCCCAGCTACAGGCTTCTGCCCATTCACAGGCTTCTGCCCAGCTACAGGCTTCTGCCCATTCACAGGCTTCTGCCCTTTCACAGGCTTCTGTCCAGCTACAGGCTTCTGCCCAGCTACAGGCTTCTGCCCATTCACAGACTTCTGCCCAGCTACAGGCTTCTGCCCATTCACAGGCTTCTGCCCAGCTACAGGCTTCTGCCCAGCTACAGGCTTCAGCCCATTCACAGGCTTCTGTCCATTTACAGGCTTCTGCCCAGCTAGAGGCTTCTGCCCATTCACAGGCTTCTGCCCAGCTACAGGCTTCTGCCCAGCTACAGGCTTCTGCCCATTCACAGGCTTCTGCCCAGCTACAGGCTTCTGCCCATTCACAGGCTTCTGCCCAGCTACAGGCTTCTGCCCATTCACAGGCTTCTGCCCATTCATAGGCTTCTGCCCAGCTACAGGCTTCTGCACAGCTACAGGCTTCTGCCCATTCACAGGCTTCTGCCCAGCTACAGGCTTCTGCCCATTCACAGGCTTCTGCCCAGCTACAGGCTTCTGCCCAGCTACAGGCTTCTGCCCATTCACAGGCTTCTGCCCAGCTACAGGCTTCTGCCCAGCTACAGGCTTCTGCCCATTCACAGGCTTCTGTCCATTTACAGGCTTCTGCCCAGCTAGAGGCTTCTGCCCATTCACAGGCTTCTGCCCAGCTACAGGCTTCTGCCCAGCTACAGGCTTCTGCCCATTCACAGACTTCTGCCCAGCTACAGGCTTCTGCCCATTCACAGGCTTCTGCCCAGCTACAGGCTTCTGCCCAGCTACAGGCTTCAGCCCATTCACAGGCTTCTGTCCATTTACAGGCTTCTGCCCAGCTAGAGGCTTCTGCCCATTCACAGGCTTCTGCCCAGCTACAGGCTTCTGCCCAGCTACAGGCTTCTGCCCATTCACAGGCTTCTGCCCAGCTACAGGCTTCTGCCCATTCACAGGCTTCTGCCCAGCTACAGGCTTCTGCCCATTCACAGGCTTCTGCCCATTCATAGGCTTCTGCCCAGCTACAGGCTTCTGCACAGCTACAGGCTTCTGCCCATTCACAGGCTTCTGCCCAGCTACAGGCTTCTGCCCATTCACAGGCTTCTGCCCAGCTACAGGCTTCTGCCCAGCTACAGGCTTCTGCCCATTCACAGGCTTCTGCCCAGCTACAGGCTTCTGCCCAGCTACAGGCTTCTGCCCATTCACAGGCTTCTGTCCATTTACAGGCTTCTGCCCAGCTAGAGGCTTCTGCCCATTCACAGGCTTCTGCCCAGCTACAGGCTTCTGCCCAGCTACAGGCTTCTGCCCATTCACAGGCTTCTGTCCATTTAAAGGCTTCTGCCCAGCTAGAGGCTTCTGCCGATTCACAGGCTTCTGCCCAGCTACAGGCTTCTGCCCAGCTACAGGCTTCTGCCCATTCACAGGCTTCTGCCCATTCACAGGCTTCTGCTCAGCTACAGGCTTCTGCATAGCTACAGGCTTCTGCCCATTCACAGGCTTCTGCCCAGGTACAGGGTTCTGTCCATTCACAGGCTTCTGCCCAGCTACAGGCTTCTGCCCAGCTACAGGCTTCTGCCCATTCACAGGCATCTGCCCAGCTACAGGCTTCTGCCCAGCTACAGGCTTCTGCCCAGCTACAGGCTTCTGCCCAGCTACAGGCTTCTGTCCATTTACAGGCTTCTGCCCAGCTAGAGGCTTCTGCCCATTCACAGGCTTCTGCCCAGCTACAGGCTTCTGCCCAGCTACAGGCTTCTGCCCAGCTACAGGCTTCTGCCCAGGTACAGGCTTCTGCCCATTCACAGGCTTCTGCCCATTCACAGGCTTCTGCCCAGCTACAGGCTTCTGCATAGCTACAGTTTTCTGCCCATTCACAGGCTTCTGCCCAGGTACAGGGTTCTGTCCATTCACAGGCTTCTGCCCAGCTACAGGCTTCTGCCCAGCTACAGGCTTCTGCCCATTCACAGGCTTCTGCCCAGCTACAGGCTTCTGCCCAGCTACAGGCTTCTGCCCATTCAAAGGCTTCTGCCCAGCTACAGTTTTCTGCCCAGGTACAGGCTTCTGTCCATTCACAGGCTTCTGCCAACCTACTGGCTTCTGCCCAGCTACAGGCTTCTGCCCATTCACAGGCTTCTGCCCAGCTACAGGCTTCTGCCCAGCTACAGGCTTCTGCCCATTCACAGGCTTCTGCCCATTCACAGGCTTCTGCCCAGCTACAGGCTTCTGCACAGCTACAGGCTTCTGCCCGTTCACAGGCTTCTGCCCAGGTACAGTCTTCTGCCCATTCACAGGCTTCTGCCCAGCTACAGGCTTCTGCCCAGCTACAGGCTTCTGCCCATTCACAGGCTTCTGCCCAGCTACAGGCTTCTGCCCTGCTACAGGCTTCTGCCCATTCACAGGCTTCTGCCCAGCTACAGGCTTCTGTACAGCTACAGGCTTCTGCCCATTCACAGGCTTCTGCCCATTCACAGGCTTCTGCCCAGCTACAGGCTTCTGCCCATTCACAGACTTCTGCCCAGCTACAGGCTTCTGCCCATTCACAGGCTTCTGCCCAGCTACAGGCTTCTGCCCAGCTACAGGCTTCAGCCCATTCACAGGCTTCTGTCCATTTACAGGCTTCTGCCCAGCTAGAGGCTTCTGCCCATTCACAGGCTTCTGCCCAGCTACAGGCTTCTGCCCATTCACAGGCTTCTGCCCATTCACAGGCTTCTGCCCAGCTACAGGCTTCTGCACAGCTACAGGCTTCTGCCCATTCACAGGCTTCTGCCCAGGTACAGGCTTCTGCCCATTCACAGGCTTCTGCTCAGCTACAGGCTTCTGCCCATTCACAGGCTTCTGCCCAGCTACAGTTTTCTGCCCAGCTACAGGCTTCTGCCCATTCACAGGCTTCTGCCCAGCTACAGGCTTCTGCCCAGCTACAGGCTTCTTCCCATTCACAGGCTTCTGCCCAGCAACAGGTTTTTGCCCAGCAACAGGCTTCTGCCCAGCTACAGGCTTCTGCCCATTCACAGGCTTCTGCCAAGCTACAGGCTTCTGCCCAGCTACAGGCTTCTGCCCATTCACAGGCTTCTGCCCAGCTACAGGCTTCTGCCCAGCTACAGGCTTCTGCCCATTCACAGGCTTCTGCCCAGGTACAGGCTTCTGTCCATTCACAGGCTTCTTCCCAGCTACAGGCTTCTGCCCAGCTACAGGCTTCTGCCCATTCACAGGCTTCTGCCCAGCTACAGGCTTCTGCCCAGCTACAGGCTTCTGCCCATTCACAGGCTTCTGCCCGGCTACAGGCTTTTGCCCATTCACAGGCTTCTGCCCAGCTACAGGCTTTTGCCCAGCAACAGGCTTTTGCCCATTCACCGGCTTCTGCATAGCTACAGGCTTCTGCCCAGCTACAGGCTTCTGCCCATTCACAGGCTTCTGCCCAGCTACAGGCTTCTGCCCATTCACAGGCTTCTGCCCATTCACAGGCTTCTGCCCAGCTACAGGCTTCTGCACAGCTACAGGCTTCTGCCCAGCTACAGGCTTCTGCCCATTCACAGGCTTCTGCCCAGCTACAGGCTTCTGCCCAGCTACAGGCTTCTGCCCAGCTACAGGCTTCTGCCCATTCACAGGCTTCTGCCCAGCTACAGTTTTCTGCCCAGGTACAGGCTTCTGTCCATTCACAGGCTTCTGCCCACCTACAGGCTTCTGCCCAGCTACAGGCTTCTGCCCATTCACAGGCTTCTGCCCAGCTACAGGCTTCTGCCCATTCACAGGCTTCTGCCCATTCACAGGCTTCTGCCCAGCTACAGGCTTCTGCACAGCTACAGGCTTCTGCCCGTTCACAGGCTTCTGCCCAGCTACAGGCTTCTGCCCATTCACAGGCTTCTGCCCAGCTACAGGCTTCTGCCCAGCTACAGGCTTCTGCCCATTCACAGGCTTCTGCCCAGGTACAGGCTTCTGTCCATTCACAGGCTTCTGCCCAGCTACAGGCTTCTGCCCAGCTACAGGCTTCTGCCCATTCACAGTCTTCTGCCCAGCTACAGTTTTCTGCCCAGGTACAGGCTTCTGCCCATTCACAGGCTTCTGCCCAGCTACAGGCTTCTGCCTAGCTACAGGCTTCTGCCCATTCACAGGCTTCTGCCCAGGTACAGGCTTCTGTCCATTCACAGGCTTCTTCCCAGCTACAGGCTTCTGCCCAGCTACAGGCTTCTGCCCATTCACAGGCTTCTGCCCAGCTACAGGCTTCTGCCCAGCTACAGGCTTCTGCCCATTCACAGGCTTCTGCCCGGCTACAGGCTTTTGCCCATTCACAGGCTTCTGCCCAGCTACAGGCTTTTGCCCAGCAACAGGCTTTTGCCCATTCACCGGCTTCTGCATAGATACAGGCTTCTGCCCAGCTATAGGCTTCTGCCCATTCACAGGCTTCTGCCCAGCTACAGGCTTCTGCCCATTCACAGGCTTCTGCCCATTCACAGGCTTCTGCCCAGCTACAGGCTTCTGCACAGCTACAGGCTTCTGCCCGTTCACCGGCTTCTGCCCAGGTACAGGCTTCTGCCCATTCACAGTCTTCTGCCCAGCTACAGGCTTCTGCCCAGCTACAGGCTTCTGCCCATTCACAGGCTTCTGCCCAGCTACAGGCTTCTGCCCAGCTACAGGCTTCTGCCCATTCACAGGCTTCTGCCCAGCTACAGTTTTCTGCCCAAGTACAGGCTTCTGTCCATTCACAGGCTTCTGCCCAGCTACAGGCTTCTGCCCAGCTACAGGCTTCTGCCCATTCACAGGCTTCTGCCCAGCTACAGGCTTCTGCCCATTCACAGTCTTCTGCCCTTTCACAGGCTTCTGCCCAGCTACAGGCTTCTGCACAGCTACAGGCTTCTGCCCATTCACAGGCTTCTGCCCATTCACAGGCTTCTGCCCAGCTACATGCTTCTGCCCATTCACAGGCTTCTGCCCAGCTACAGGCTTCTGCCCATTCACAGGCTTCTGCCCATTCACAGGCTTCTGCCCAGCTACAGGCTTCTGCACAGCTACAGGCTTCTGCCCATTCACAGGCTTCTGCCCATTCACAGGCTTCTGCCCAGCTACAGGCTTCTGCCCATTCACAGGCTTCTGCACAGCTACAGGCTTCTGCCCAGCTAGAGGCTTCTGCCCATTCACAGGCTTCTGCCCAGCTACAGGCTTCTGCCCAGCTACAGGCTTCTGCCCAGCTACAGGCTTCTGCCCAGGTACAGGCTTCTGCCCATTCACAGGCTTCTGCCCATTTACAGGCTTCTGCCCAGCTACAGGCTTCTGCATAGCTACAGGCTTCTGCCCATTCACAGGCTTCTGCCCAGGTACAGGGTTCTGTCCATTCACAGGCTTCTGCCCAGCTACAGGCTTCTGCCCAGCTACAGGCTTCTGCCCATTCACAGGCTTCTGCCCAGCTACAGGCTTCTGCCCAGCTACAGGCTTCTGCCCATTCAAAGGCTTCTGCCCAGCTACAGTTTTCTGCCCAGGTACAGGCTTCTGTCCATTCACAGGCTTCTGCCCACCTACTGGCTTCTGCCCAGCTACAGGCTTCTGCCCATTCACAGGCTTCTGCCCAGCTACAGGCTTCTGCCCATTCACAGGCTTCTGCCCATTCACAGGCTTCTGCCCAGCTACAGGCTTCTGCACAGCTACAGGCTTCTGCCCGTTCACAGGCTTCTGCCCAGGTACAGGCTTCTGCCCATTCACAGGCTTCTGCCCAGCTACAGGCTTCTGCCCAGCTACATGCTTCTGCCCATTCACAGGCTTCTGCCCAGCTACAGGCTTCTGCCCTTCTACAGGCTTCTGCCCATTCACAGGCTTCTGCCCAGCTACAGTTTTCTGCCCAGATACAGGCTTCTGTCCATTCACAGGCTTCTGCCCACCTACAGGCTTCTGCCCAGCTACAGGCTTCTGCCCATTCACAGGCTTCTGCCCAGCTACAGGCTTCTGCCCATTCACAGGCTTCTGGACATTCACAGGCTTCTGCCCAGCTACAGGCTTCTGCATAGCTACAGGCTTCTGCCCGTTCACAGGCTTCTGCCCAGGTACAGGCTTCTGCCCATTCACAGGCTTCTGCCCAGCTACAGGCTTCTGCCCATTCACAGGCTTCTGCCCAGCTACAGTTTTCTGCCCAGCTACAGGCTTCTGCCCATTCACAGGCTTCTGCCCAGCTACAGGCTTCTGCCCAGCTACAGGCTTCTGCCCATTCACAGGCTTCTGCCCCAGCTACAGGCTTCTGCCCATTCACAGGCTTCTGCCCAGCTACAGGCTTCTGCCCATTCACAGGCTTCTGCCCAGCTACAGGCTTCTGCCCATTCACAGGCTTCTGCTCAGCTACAGGCTTCTGCCCAGGTACAGGCTTCTGCCCATTAACAGGCTTCTGCCCAGCTACAGGCTTCTGCCCATTCACAGGCTTCTGCCCATTCACAGGCTTCTGCCCAGCTACAGGCTTCTGCACAGCTACAGGCTTCTGCCCAGCTACAGTTTTCTGCCCAGGTACATTCTTCTGTCCATTCACAGGCTTCTGCCCACCTACTGGCTTCTGCCCAGCTACAGGCTTCTGCCCATTCACAGGCTTCTGCCCAGCTAAAGGCTTCTGCCCATTCACAGGCTTCTACCCATTCACAGGCTTCTGCCCAGCTACAGGCTTCTGCACAGCTACAGGCTTCTGCCCGTTCACAGGCTTCTGCCCAGCTACAGGTTTCTGCCCATTCACAGGCTTCTGCCCAGCTACAGGCTTCTGCCCAGCTACAGGCTTCTGCCCATTCACAAGCTTCTGTCCATTTACAGGCTTCTGCCCAGCTAGAGGCTTCTGCACAGCTACAGGCTTCTGCCCGTTCACAGGCTTCTGCCCAGCTACAGGTTTCTGCCCATTCACAGGCTTCTGCCCAGCTACAGGCTTCTGCCCAGCTACAGGCTTCTGCCCATTCACAAGCTTCTGTCCATTTACAGGCTTCTGCCCAGCTAGAGGCTTCTGCCCATTCACAGGCTTCTGCCCAGCTACAGGCTTCTGTACAGCTACAGGCTTCTGCACAGCTACAGGCTTCTGCCCATTCACAGGCTTCTGCCCATTCACAGGCTTCTGCCCAGCTACAGGCTTCTGCCCATTCACAGGCTTCTGTCCAGCTACAGGCTTCTGCCCAGCTACAGGCTTCAGCCCATTCACAGGCTTCTGTCCATTTACAGGCTTCTGCCCAGCTAGAGGCTTCTGCCCATTCACAGGCTTCTGCCCAGCTACAGGCTTCTGCCCATTCACAGGCTTCTGCCCATTCACAGGCTTCTGCCCAGCTACAGGCTTCTGCACAGCTACAGGCTTCTGCCCGTTCACAGGCTTCTGCCCAGGTAATGGCTTCTGCCCATTCACAGGCTTCTGCTCAGCTACAGGCTTCTGCCCATTCACAGGCTTCTGCCCAGATAGAGGCTTCTGCCCATTCACAGGCTTCTGCCCAGCTACAGGCTTCTGCCCAGCTACAGCCTTCTGCCCATTCACAGGCTTCTGCCCATTCACAGGCTTCTGCCCAGCTACAGGCTTCTGCATAGCTACAGGCTTCTGCCCATTCACAGGCTTCTGCCCAGGTACAGGGTTCTGTCCATTCACAGGCTTCTGCCCAGCTACAGGCTTCTGCCCAGCTACAGGCTTCTGCCCATTCACAGGCATCTGCCCAGCTACAGGCTTCTGCCCAGCTACAGGCTTCTGCCCATTCACAGGCTTCTGCCCAGCTACAGTTTTCTGCCCAGGTACAGGCTTCTGTCCATTCACAGGCTTCTGCCCACCTACTGGCTTCTTCCCATCTACAGGCTTCTGCCCATTCACAGGCTTCTGCCCAGCTAAAGGCTTCTGCCCATTCACAGGCTTCTACCCATTCACAGGCTTCTGCCCAGCTACAGGCTTCTGCACAGCTACAGGCTTCTGCCCGTTCACAGGCTTCTGCCCAGCTACAGGTTTCTGCCCATTCGCAGGCTTCTGCCCAGCTACAGGCTTCTGCCCATTCACAAGCTTCTGTCCATTTACAGGCTTCTGCCCAGCTAGAGGCTTCTGCCCATTCACAGGCTTCTGCCCAGCTACAGGCTTCTGCCCAGCTACAGGCTTCTGCCCATTCACAGGCTTCTGCCCAGCTACAGGCTTCTGCCCATTCACAGGCTTCTGCCCATTCACAGGCTTCTGCCCAGCTACAGGCTTCTGCCCAGCTACAGGCTTCAGCCCATTCACAGGCTTCTGTCCATTTACAGGCTTCTGCCCAGCTAGAGGCTTCTGCCCATTCACAGGCTTCTGCCCAGCTACAGGCTTCTGCCCATTCACAGGCTTCTGTCCATTCACAGGCTTCTGCCCAGCTACAGGCTTCTGCACAGCTACAGGCTTCTGCCCGTTCACAGGCTTCTGCCCAGGTACAGGCTTCTGCCCATTCACAGGCTTCTGCTCAGCTACAGGCTTCTGCCCATTCACAGGCTTCTGCCCAGCTACAGTTTTCTGCCCAGCTACAGGCTTCTGCCCATTCAAAGGCTTCTGCCCAGCTACAGGCTTCTGCCCAGCTACAGGCTTTAGCCCATTCACAGGCTTCTGCCCAGCTACAGGTTTTTGCCCAGCAACAGGCTTCTGCCCAGCTACAGGCTTCTGCCCATTCACAGGCTTCTGCCCAGCTACAGGCTTCTGCCCAGCTACAGGCTTCTGCCCATTCACAGGCTTCTGCCCAGCTACAGGCTTCTGCCCAGCTACAGGCTTCTGCCCATTCACAGGCTTCTGCCCAGGTACAGGCTTCTGTCCATTCACAGGCTTCTTCCCAGCTACAGGCTTCTGCCCAGCTACAGGCTTCTGCCCATTCACAGGCTTCTGCCCAACTACAGGCTTCTGCCCAGCTACAGGCTTCTGCCCATTCACAGGCTTCTGCCCGGCTAAAGGCTTTTGCCCATTCACAGGCTTCTGCCCAGCTACAGGCTTTTGCCCAGCAACAGGCTTTTGCCCATTCACCGGCTTCTGCATAGCTACAGGCTTCTGCCCAGCTACAGGCTTCTGCCCATTCACAGGCTTCTGCCCAGCTACAGGCTTCTGCCCATTCACAGGCTTCTGCCCATTCACAGGCTTCTGCCCAGCTACAGGCTTCTGCACAGCTACAGGCTTCTGCCCGTTCACCGGCTTCTGCCCAGGTACAGGCTTCTGCCCATTCACAGTCTTCTGCCCAGCTACAGGCTTCTGCCCATTCACAAGCTTCTGTCCATTTACAGGCTTCTGCCCAGCTAGAGTCTTCTGCCCATTCACAGGCTTCTGCCCAGCTACAGGCTTCTGCCCAGCTACAGGCTTCTGCCCATTCACAGGCTTCTGCTCAGCTACAGGCTTCTGCCCAGCTACAGGCTTCTGCCCATTCACAGGCTTCTGTCCATTTACAGGCTTCTGCCCAGCTAGAGGCTTCTGCCCATTCACAGGCTTCTGCCCAGCTACAGGCTTCTGCCCATTCACAGGCTTCTGCCCATTCACAGGCTTCTGCCCGGCTACAGGCTTTTGCCCATTCACAGGCTACTGCCCAGCTACAGGCTTTTGCCCATTCACCGGCTTCTGCATAGCTACAGGCTTCTGCCCAGCTACAGGCTTCTGCCCATTAACAGGCTTCTGCCCAGCTACAGGCTTCTGCCCATTCACAGGCCTCTGACCAGCTACAGGCTTTTGCCCAGCAACAGGCTTTTGCCCATTCACCGGCTTCTGCATAGCTACAGGCTTCTGCCCAGCTACAGGCTTCTGCCCATTCACAGGCTTCTGCCCAGCTACAGGCTTCTGCCCATTCACAGGTTTCTGCCCATTCACAGGCTTCTGCCAATTCACAGGCTTCTGCCCAGCTACAGGCTTCTGCACAGCTACAGGCTTCTGCCCGTTCACCGGCTTCTGCCCAGGTACAGGCTTCTGCCCATTCACAGTCTTCTGCCCAGCTACAGGCTTCTGCCCAGCTACAGGCTTCTGCCCATTCACAGGCTTCTGCCCAGCTACAGGCTTCTGCCCATTCACAGGCTTCTGCCCAGCTACAGGCTTTTGCCCATTCACCGGCTTCTGCATAGCTACAGGCTTCTGCCCAGCTACAGGCTTCTGCCCATTCACAGGCTTCTGCCCAGCTACAGGCTTCTGCCCATTCACAGGCTTCTGCCCATTCACAGGCTTCTGCCCAGCTACAGGCTTCGGCACAGCTACAGGCTTCTGCCCATTCACAGGCTTCTGCCCAGGTACAGGCTTCTGCCCATTCACAGGCTTCTGCCCATTCACAGGCTTCTGCCCACCTACAGGCTTCTGCCCAGCTACAGGCTTCTGCCCATTCACAGGCTTCTGCCCAGCTACAGGCTTCTGCCCATTCACAGGCTTCTGCCCATTCACAGGCTTCTGCCCAGCTACAGGCTTCTGCACAGCTACAGGCTTCTGCCCGTTCACAGGCTTCTGCCCAGCTACAGGCTTCTGCCCATTCACAGGCTTCTGCCCAGCTACAGGCTTCTGCCCAGCTACAGGCTTCTGCCCATTCACAGGCTTCTGCCCAGGTACAGGCTTCTGTCCATTCACAGGCTTCTGCCCAGCTACAGGCTTCTGCCCAGCTACAGGCTTCTGCCCATTCACAGTCTTCTGCCCAGCTACAGTTTTCTGCCCAGGTACAGGCTTCTGCCCATTCACAGGCTTCTGCCCAGCTACAGGCTTCTGCCTAGCTACAGGCTTCTGCCCATTCACAGGCTTCTGCCCAGGTACAGGCTTCTGTCCATTCACAGGCTTCTTCCCAGCTACAGGCTTCTGCCCAGCTACAGGCTTCTGCCCATTCACAGGCTTCTGCCCAGCTACAGGCTTCTGCCCAGCTACAGGCTTCTGCCCATTCACAGGCTTCTGCCCGGCTACAGGCTTTTGCCCATTCACAGGCTTCTGCCCAGCTACAGGCTTTTGCCCAGCAACAGGCTTTTGCCCATTCACCGGCTTCTGCATAGATACAGGCTTCTGCCCAGCTATAGGCTTCTGCCCATTCACAGGCTTCTGCCCAGCTACAGGCTTCTGCCCATTCACAGGCTTCTGCCCATTCACAGGCTTCTGCCCAGCTACAGGCTTCTGCACAGCTACAGGCTTCTGCCCGTTCACCGGCTTCTGCCCAGGTACAGGCTTCTGCCCATTCACAGTCTTCTGCCCAGCTACAGGCTTCTGCCCAGCTACAGGCTTCTGCCCATTCACAGGCTTCTGCCCAGCTACAGGCTTCTGCCCAGCTACAGGCTTCTGCCCATTCACAGGCTTCTGCCCAGCTACAGTTTTCTGCCCAAGTACAGGCTTCTGTCCATTCACAGGCTTCTGCCCAGCTACAGGCTTCTGCCCAGCTACAGGCTTCTGCCCATTCACAGGCTTCTGCCCAGCTACAGGCTTCTGCCCATTCACAGTCTTCTGCCCTTTCACAGGCTTCTGCCCAGCTACAGGCTTCTGCACAGCTACAGGCTTCTGCCCATTCACAGGCTTCTGCCCATTCACAGGCTTCTGCCCAGCTACATGCTTCTGCCCATTCACAGGCTTCTGCCCAGCTACAGGCTTCTGCCCATTCACAGGCTTCTGCCCATTCACAGGCTTCTGCCCAGCTACAGGCTTCTGCACAGCTACAGGCTTCTGCCCATTCACAGGCTTCTGCCCTTTCACAGGCTTCTGCCCAGCTACAGGCTTCTGCCCATTCACAGGCTTCTGCACAGCTACAGGCTTCTGCCCAGCTAGAGGCTTCTGCCCATTCACAGGCTTCTGCCCAGCTACAGGCTTCTGCCCAGCTACAGGCTTCTGCCCAGCTACAGGCTTCTGCCCAGGTACAGGCTTCTGCCCATTCACAGGCTTCTGCCCATTTACAGGCTTCTGCCCAGCTACAGGCTTCTGCATAGCTACAGGCTTCTGCCCATTCACAGGCTTCTGCCCAGGTACAGGGTTCTGTCCATTCACAGGCTTCTGCCCAGCTACAGGCTTCTGCCCAGCTACAGGCTTCTGCCCATTCACAGGCTTCTGCCCAGCTACAGGCTTCTGCCCAGCTACAGGCTTCTGCCCATTCAAAGGCTTCTGCCCAGCTACAGTTTTCTGCCCAGGTACAGGCTTCTGTCCATTCACAGGCTTCTGCCCACCTACTGGCTTCTGCCCAGCTACAGGCTTCTGCCCATTCACAGGCTTCTGCCCAGCTACAGGCTTCTGCCCATTCACAGGCTTCTGCCCATTCACAGGCTTCTGCCCAGCTACAGGCTTCTGCACAGCTACAGGCTTCTGCCCGTTCACAGGCTTCTGCCCAGGTACAGGCTTCTGCCCATTCACAGGCTTCTGCCCAGCTACAGGCTTCTGCCCAGCTACATGCTTCTGCCCATTCACAGGCTTCTGCCCAGCTACAGGCTTCTGCCCTTCTACAGGCTTCTGCCCATTCACAGGCTTCTGCCCAGCTACAGTTTTCTGCCCAGATACAGGCTTCTGTCCATTCACAGGCTTCTGCCCACCTACAGGCTTCTGCCCAGCTACAGGCTTCTGCCCATTCACAGGCTTCTGCCCAGCTACAGGCTTCTGCCCATTCACAGGCTTCTGGACATTCACAGGCTTCTGCCCAGCTACAGGCTTCTGCATAGCTACAGGCTTCTGCCCGTTCACAGGCTTCTGCCCAGGTACAGGCTTCTGCCCATTCACAGGCTTCTGCCCAGCTACAGGCTTCTGCCCATTCACAGGCTTCTGCCCAGCTACAGTTTTCTGCCCAGCTACAGGCTTCTGCCCATTCACAGGCTTCTGCCCAGCTACAGGCTTCTGCCCAGCTACAGGCTTCTGCCCATTCACAGGCTTCTGCCCCAGCTACAGGCTTCTGCCCATTCACAGGCTTCTGCCCAGCTACAGGCTTCTGCCCATTCACAGGCTTCTGCCCAGCTACAGGCTTCTGCCCATTCACAGGCTTCTGCTCAGCTACAGGCTTCTGCCCAGGTACAGGCTTCTGCCCATTAACAGGCTTCTGCCCAGCTACAGGCTTCTGCCCATTCACAGGCTTCTGCCCATTCACAGGCTTCTGCCCAGCTACAGGCTTCTGCACAGCTACAGGCTTCTGCCCAGCTACAGTTTTCTGCCCAGGTACAGGCTTCTGTCCATTCACAGGCTTCTGCCCACCTACTGGCTTCTGCCCAGCTACAGGCTTCTGCCCATTCACAGGCTTCTGCCCAGCTAAAGGCTTCTGCCCATTCACAGGCTTCTACCCATTCACAGGCTTCTGCCCAGCTACAGGCTTCTGCACAGCTACAGGCTTCTGCCCGTTCACAGGCTTCTGCCCAGCTACAGGTTTCTGCCCATTCACAGGCTTCTGCCCAGCTACAGGCTTCTGCCCAGCTACAGGCTTCTGCCCATTCACAAGCTTCTGTCCATTTACAGGCTTCTGCCCAGCTAGAGGCTTCTGCACAGCTACAGGCTTCTGCCCGTTCACAGGCTTCTGCCCAGCTACAGGTTTCTGCCCATTCACAGGCTTCTGCCCAGCTACAGGCTTCTGCCCAGCTACAGGCTTCTGCCCATTCACAAGCTTCTGTCCATTTACAGGCTTCTGCCCAGCTAGAGGCTTCTGCCCATTCACAGGCTTCTGCCCAGCTACAGGCTTCTGTACAGCTACAGGCTTCTGCACAGCTACAGGCTTCTGCCCATTCACAGGCTTCTGCCCATTCACAGGCTTCTGCCCAGCTACAGGCTTCTGCCCATTCACAGGCTTCTGTCCAGCTACAGGCTTCTGCCCAGCTACAGGCTTCAGCCCATTCACAGGCTTCTGTCCATTTACAGGCTTCTGCCCAGCTAGAGGCTTCTGCCCATTCACAGGCTTCTGCCCAGCTACAGGCTTCTGCCCATTCACAGGCTTCTGCCCATTCACAGGCTTCTGCCCAGCTACAGGCTTCTGCACAGCTACAGGCTTCTGCCCGTTCACAGGCTTCTGCCCAGGTAATGGCTTCTGCCCATTCACAGGCTTCTGCTCAGCTACAGGCTTCTGCCCATTCACAGGCTTCTGCCCAGATAGAGGCTTCTGCCCATTCACAGGCTTCTGCCCAGCTACAGGCTTCTGCCCAGCTACAGCCTTCTGCCCATTCACAGGCTTCTGCCCATTCACAGGCTTCTGCCCAGCTACAGGCTTCTGCATAGCTACAGGCTTCTGCCCATTCACAGGCTTCTGCCCAGGTACAGGGTTCTGTCCATTCACAGGCTTCTGCCCAGCTACAGGCTTCTGCCCAGCTACAGGCTTCTGCCCATTCACAGGCATCTGCCCAGCTACAGGCTTCTGCCCAGCTACAGGCTTCTGCCCATTCACAGGCTTCTGCCCAGCTACAGTTTTCTGCCCAGGTACAGGCTTCTGTCCATTCACAGGCTTCTGCCCACCTACTGGCTTCTTCCCATCTACAGGCTTCTGCCCATTCACAGGCTTCTGCCCAGCTAAAGGCTTCTGCCCATTCACAGGCTTCTACCCATTCACAGGCTTCTGCCCAGCTACAGGCTTCTGCACAGCTACAGGCTTCTGCCCGTTCACAGGCTTCTGCCCAGCTACAGGTTTCTGCCCATTCGCAGGCTTCTGCCCAGCTACAGGCTTCTGCCCATTCACAAGCTTCTGTCCATTTACAGGCTTCTGCCCAGCTAGAGGCTTCTGCCCATTCACAGGCTTCTGCCCAGCTACAGGCTTCTGCCCAGCTACAGGCTTCTGCCCATTCACAGGCTTCTGCCCAGCTACAGGCTTCTGCCCATTCACAGGCTTCTGCCCATTCACAGGCTTCTGCCCAGCTACAGGCTTCTGCCCAGCTACAGGCTTCAGCCCATTCACAGGCTTCTGTCCATTTACAGGCTTCTGCCCAGCTAGAGGCTTCTGCCCATTCACAGGCTTCTGCCCAGCTACAGGCTTCTGCCCATTCACAGGCTTCTCTCCATTCACAGGCTTCTGCCCAGCTACAGGCTTCTGCACAGCTACAGGCTTCTGCCCGTTCACAGGCTTCTGCCCAGGTACAGGCTTCTGCCCATTCACAGGCTTCTGCTCAGCTACAGGCTTCTGCCCATTCACAGGCTTCTGCCCAGCTACAGTTTTCTGCCCAGCTACAGGCTTCTGCCCATTCAAAGGCTTCTGCCCAGCTACAGGCTTCTGCCCAGCTACAGGCTTCTGCCCATTCACAGGCTTCTGCCCAGCTACAGGTTTTTGCCCAGCAACAGGCTTCTGCCCAGCTACAGGCTTCTGCCCATTCACAGGCTTCTGCCCAGCTACAGGCTTCTGCCCAGCTACAGGCTTCTGCCCATTCACAGGCTTCTGCCCAGCTACAGGCTTCTGCCCAGCTACAGGCTTCTGCCCATTCACAGGCTTCTGCCCAGGTACAGGCTTCTGTCCATTCACAGGCTTCTTCCCAGCTACAGGCTTCTGCCCAGCTACAGGCTTCTGCCCATTCACAGGCTTCTGCCCAACTACAGGCTTCTGCCCAGCTACAGGCTTCTGCCCATTCACAGGCTTCTGCCCGGCTAAAGGCTTTTGCCCATTCACAGGCTTCTGCCCAGCTACAGGCTTTTGCCCAGCAACAGGCTTTTGCCCATTCACCGGCTTCTGCATAGCTACAGGCTTCTGCCCAGCTACAGGCTTCTGCCCATTCACAGGCTTCTGCCCAGCTACAGGCTTCTGCCCATTCACAGGCTTCTGCCCATTCACAGGCTTCTGCCCAGCTACAGGCTTCTGCACAGCTACAGGCTTCTGCCCGTTCACCGGCTTCTGCCCAGGTACAGGCTTCTGCCCATTCACAGTCTTCTGCCCAGCTACAGGCTTCTGCCCATTCACAAGCTTCTGTCCATTTACAGGCTTCTGCCCAGCTAGAGTCTTCTGCCCATTCACAGGCTTCTGCCCAGCTACAGGCTTCTGCCCAGCTACAGGCTTCTGCCCATTCACAGGCTTCTGCTCAGCTACAGGCTTCTGCCCAGCTACAGGCTTCTGCCCATTCACAGGCTTCTGTCCATTTACAGGCTTCTGCCCAGCTAGAGGCTTCTGCCCATTCACAGGCTTCTGCCCAGCTACAGGCTTCTGCCCATTCACAGGCTTCTGCCCATTCACAGGCTTCTGCCCGGCTACAGGCTTTTGCCCATTCACAGGCTACTGCCCAGCTACAGGCTTTTGCCCATTCACCGGCTTCTGCATAGCTACAGGCTTCTGCCCAGCTACAGGCTTCTGCCCATTAACAGGCTTCTGCCCAGCTACAGGCTTCTGCCCATTCACAGGCCTCTGACCAGCTACAGGCTTTTGCCCAGCAACAGGCTTTTGCCCATTCACCGGCTTCTGCATAGCTACAGGCTTCTGCCCAGCTACAGGCTTCTGCCCATTCACAGGCTTCTGCCCAGCTACAGGCTTCTGCCCATTCACAGGTTTCTGCCCATTCACAGGCTTCTGCCCATTCACAGGCTTCTGCCCAGCTACAGGCTTCTGCACAGCTACAGGCTTCTGCCCGTTCACCGGCTTCTGCCCAGGTACAGGCTTCTGCCCATTCACAGTCTTCTGCCCAGCTACAGGCTTCTGCCCAGCTACAGGCTTCTGCCCATTCACAGGCTTCTGCCCAGCTACAGGCTTCTGCCCATTCACAGGCTTCTGCCCAGCTACAGGCTTTTGCCCATTCACCGGCTTCTGCATAGCTACAGGCTTCTGCCCAGCTACAGGCTTCTGCCCATTCACAGGCTTCTGCCCAGCTACAGGCTTCTGCCCATTCACAGGCTTCTGCCCATTCACAGGCTTCTGCCCAGCTACAGGCTTCGGCACAGCTACAGGCTTCTGCCCATTCACAGGCTTCTGCCCAGGTACAGGCTTCTGCCCATTCACAGGCTTCTGCCCATTCACAGGCTTCTGCCCAGCTACAGGCTTCTGCATAGCTACAGGCTTCTGCCCATTCACAGGCTTCTGCCCAGCTACAGGCTTCTGCCCAGCTACAGGCTTCTGCCCATTCACAGGCTTCTGCCCAGCTACAGTTTTCTGCCCAGGTACAGGCTTCTGTCCATTCACAGGCTTCTGCCCACCTACAGGCTTCTGCCCAGCTACAGGCTTCTGCCCATTCACAGGCTTCTGCCCATTCACAGGCTTCTGCCCATTCACAGGCTTCTGCCCATTCACAGGCTTCTGCCCAGCTACAGGCTTCTGCACAGCTACAGGCTTCTGCCCGTTCACAGGCTTCTGCCCAGGTACAGGCTTCTGCCCATTCACAGGCTTCTGCCCAGCTACAGGCTTCTGCCCAGCTACAGGCTTCTGCCCATTCACAGGCTTCTGCCCAGCTACAGGCTTCTGCCAAGCTACAGGCTTCTGCCCATTCACAGGCTTCTGCCCAGCTACAGGCTTCTGCCCAGCTACAGGCTTCTGCCCATTCACAGACTTCTGCCCATTCACAGGTTTCTGCCCAGCTACAGGCTTCTGCCCATTCACAGGCTTCTGCCCAGCTACAGGCTTCTGCACAGCTACTGGCTTCTGCCCATTCACAGGCTTCTGCCCAGCTACAGGCTTCTGCCCATTCACAGGCTTCTGCCCAGCTACAGGCTTCTGCCCAGCTACAGGCTTCTGCCCATTCACAGACTTCTGCCCATTCACAGGTTTCTGCCCAGCTACAGGATTCTGCCCAGCTACAGGCTTCTGCCCATTCACAGGCTTCTGCCCAGCTACAGGCTTCTGCACAGCTACAGGCTTCTGCCCATTCACAGGCTTCTGCCCAGCTACAGGCTTCTGCCCAGCTACAGGCTTCTGCCCATTCACAGGCTTCTGCCCAGGTACAGGCTTCTGCCCATTCACAGGCTTCTGCCCATTCACAGGCTTCTGCCCATTCACAGGCTTCTGCCCAGCTACAGGCTTCTGCATAGCTACAGGCTTCTGCCCATTCACAGGCTTCTGCCCAGCTACAGGCTTCTGCCCAGCTACAGGCTTCTGCCCATTCACAGGCTTCTGCCCAGCTACAGTTTTCTGCCCAGGTACAGGCTTCTGTCCATTCACAGGCTTCTGCCCACCTACAGGCTTCTGCCCAGCTACAGGCTTCTGCCCATTCACAGGCTTCTGCCCAGCTACAGGCTTCTGCCCATTCACAGGCTTCTGCCCATTCACAGGCTTCTGCCCAGCAACAGGCTTCTGCACAGCTACAGGCTTCTGCCCGTTCACAGGCTTCTGCCCAGGTACAGGCTTCTGCCCATTCACAGGCTTCTGCCCAGCTACAGGCTTCTGCCCATTCACAGGCTTCTGCCCAGCTACAGGCTTCTGCCCAGCTACAGGCTTCTGCCCATTCACAGGCTTCTGCCCAGCTACAGGCTTCTGCCCAGCTACAGGCTTCTGCCCATTCACAGGCTTCTGCCCAGGTACAGGCTTCTGCCCATTCACAGGCTTCTGCCCACCTACAGGCTTCTGCCCAGCTACAGGCTTCTGCCCATTCACAGGCTTCTGCCCAGCTACAGGCTTCTGCCCATTCACAGGCTTCTGCCCAGCTACAGGCTTCTGCCCAGCTACAGGCTTCTGCCCATTCACAGACTTCTGCCCATTCACAGGTTTCTGCCCAGCTACAGGCTTCTGCCCATTCACAGGCTTCTGCCCAGCTACAGGCTTCTGCACAGCTACAGGCTTCTGCCCATTCACAGGCTTCTACCCAGGTACAGGCTTCTGCCCATTCACAGGCTTCTGCTCAGCTACAGGCTTCTGCCCATTCACAGGCTTCTACCCAGCTACAGTTTTCTGCCCAGGTATAGGCTTCTGTACATTCACAGGCTTCTGCCCAGATACAGGCTTCTGCCCAGCTACAGGCTTCTGCCCATTCACAGGCTTCTGCCCGGCTACAGGCTTTTGCCCATTCACAGGCTTCTGCCCAGCTACAGGCTTCTGCCCATTCACAGGCTTCTGCCCAGCTACAGGCTTCTGCCCATTCACAGGCTTCTGCCCATTCACAGGCTTCTGCCCAGCTACAGGCTTCTGCACAGCTACAGGCTTCTGCCCAGGTACAGGCTTCTGCCCAGCTACAGGCTTCTTTACAGCTACAGGCTTCTGCCCATTCACAGGCTTCTGCCCATTCACAGGCTTCTGCCCATTCACAGGCTTCTGCCCAGCTACAGGCTTCTTTACAGCTACAGGCTTCTGCCCATTCACAGGCTTCTGCCCATTCACAGGCTTCTGCCCATTCACAGGCTTCTGCCCAGGTACAGGCTTCTGCCCATTCACAGGCTTCTGCTCAGCTACAGGCTTCTGCCCATTCACAGGCTTCTGCCCAGCTACAGTTTTCTGCCCAGGTACAGGCTTCTGTACATTCACAGGCTTCTGCCCATTCACAGGCTTCTGCTCAGCTACAGGCTTCTGCCCATTCACAGGCTTCTGCCCATTCACAGTTTTCTGCCCAGGTACAGGCTTCTGTCCATTCACAGGCTTCTGCCCAGATACAGGCTTCTGCCCAGCTACAGGCTTCTGCCCATTCACAGGCTTCTGCCCAATTCACAGGCTTCTGCCCGGCTACAGGCTTTTGCCCATTCACAGGCTTCTGCCCAGCTACAGGCTTCTGCCCATTCACAGGCTTCTGCCCAGCTACAGGCTTCTGCCCATTCATAGGCTTCTGCCCATTCACAGGCTTCTGCCCAGCTACAGGCTTCTGCACAGCTACAGGCTTCTGCCCAGGTACAGGCTTCTGCCCAGCTACAGGCTTCTTTACAGCTACAGGCTTCTGCCCATTCACAGGCTTCTGCCCATTCACAGGCTTCTGCCCATTCACAGGCTTCTGCCCATTCACAGGCTTCTGCCCAGCTACAGGCTTCTTTACAGCTACAGGCTTCTGCCCATTCACAGGCTTCTGCCCATTCACAGGCTTCTGCCCAGGTACAGGCTTCTGCCCAGCTACAGGCTTCTTTACAGCTACAGGCTTCTGCCCATTCACAGGCTTCTGCCCATTCACAGGCTTCTGCCCAGCTACAGGCTTCTGCCCATTCACAGGCTTCTGCCCAATTCACAGGCTTCTGCCCGGCTACAGGCTTTTGCCCATTCACGGGCTTCTGCCCAGCTACAGGCTTCTGCCCATTCACAGGCTTCTGCCCAGCTACAGGCTTCTGCCCATTCATAGGCTTCTGCCCATTCACAGGCTTCTCCCCAGCTACAGGCTTCTGCACAGCTACAGGCTTCTGCCCAGGTACAGGCTTCTGCCCAGCTACAGGCTTCTTTACAGCTACAGGCTTCTGCCCATTCACAGGCTTCTGCCCATTCACAGGCTTCTGCCCATTCACAGGCTTCTGCCCAGCTACAGGCTTCTTTACAGCTACAGGCTTCTGCCCATTCACAGGCTTCTGCCCATTCACAGGCTTCTGCCCAGGTACAGGCTTCTGCCCATTCACAGGCTTCTGCTCAGCTACAGGCTTCTGCCCATTCACAGGCTTCTGCCCAGCTACAGTTTTCTGCCCAGGTACAGGCTTCTGTCCATTCACAGGCTTCTGCCCATTCACAGGCTTCTGCTCAGCTACAGGCTTCTGCCCATTCACAGGCTTCTGTCCATTCACAGGCTTCTGCCCAGGTACAAGCTTCTGTCCATTCACAGGCTTCTGCCCAGATACAGGCTTCTGCCCAGCTACAGGCTTCTGCCCATTCACAGGCTTCTGCCCATTCACAGGTTTCTGCCCAGCTACAGGCTTCTGCCCATTCACAGGCTTCTGCCCAGCTACAGGCTTCAGCACAGCTACAGGCTTCTGCCCATTCACAGGCTTCTGCCCAGGTACAGGCTTCTGCCCATTCACAGGCTTCTGCTCAGCTACAGGCTTCTGCCCAGCTACCGGCTTCTGCCCATTCACAGGCTTCTGCCCATTCACAGGCTTCTGCCCAGGTACAGGCTTCTGTCCATTCACAGGCTTCTGCCCATTCACAGGCTTCTGCCCAGCTACAGGCTTCTGCCCAGGTACAGGCTTCTGTCCAGCTACAGGCTTCTGCCCAGCTACAGGCTTCTGCCCATTCACAGGCTTCTGTCCATTCACAGGCTTCTGCCCAGCTAGAGGCTTCTGCCCATTCACAGGCTTCTGCCCAGCTACAGGCTTCTGCCCAGCTACAGGCTTCTGCCCATTCACAGGCTTCTGCCCAGCTACAGGTTTCTGCCCATTCACAGGCTTCTGCCCAGCTACAGGCTTCTGCCCATTCACAAGCTTCTGTCCATTTACAGGCTTCTGCCCAGCTAGAGGCTTCTGCCCATTCACAGGCTTCTGCCCAGCTAAAGGCTTCTGCCCATTCACAGGCTTCTACCCATTCACAGGCTTCTGCCCAGCTACAGGCTTCTGCACAGCTACAGGCTTCTGCCCATTCACAGGCTTCTGCCCATTCACAGGCTTCTGCCCAGCTACAGGCTTCTGTACAGCTACAGGCTTCTGCCCATTCACAGGCTTCTGCCCATTCACAGGCTTCTGCCCAGCTACAGGCTTCTGCCCATTCACAGGCTTCTGCCCAGCTACAGGCTTCTGCCCAGCTACAGGCTTCAGCCCATTCACAGGCTTCTGTCCATTTACAGGCTTCTGCCCAGCTAGAGGCTTCTGCCCATTCACAGGCTTCTGCCCAGCTACAGGCTTCTGCCCATTCACAGGCTTCTGTCCATTCACAGGCTTCTGCCCAGCTACAGGCTTCTGCACAGCTACAGGCTTCTGCCCGTTCACAGGCTTCTGCCCAGGTACAGGCTTCTGCCCATTCACAGGCTTCTGCTCAGCTACAGGCTTCTGCCCATTCACAGGCTTCTGCCCAGCTACAGTTTTCTGCCCAGCTACAGGCTTCTGCCCATTCAAAGGCTTCTGCCCAGCTACAGGCTTCTGCCCAGCTACAGGCTTCTGCCCATTCACAGGCTTCTGCCCAGCTACAGGTTTTTGCCCAGCAACAGGCTTCTATCCAGCTACAGGCTTCTGCCCATTCACAGGCTTCTGCCCAGCTACAGGCTTCTGCCCAGCTACAGGCTTCTGCCCATTCACAGGCTTCTGCCCAGCTACAGGCTTCTGCCCAGCTACAGGCTTCTGCCCATTCACAGGCTTCTGCTCAGCTACAGGCTTCTGCCCATTCACAGGCTTCTAACCAGCTACAGTTTTCTGCCCAGGTATAGGCTTCTGTACATTCACAGGCTTCTGCCCCCATACAGGCTTCTGCCCAGCTACAGGCTTCTGCCCATTCACAGGCTTCTGCCCAGCTACAGGCTTCTGCCCATTCACAGGCTTCTGCCCAATTCACAGGCTTCTGCCCGGCTACAGGCTTTTGCCCATTCACAGGCTTCTGCCCAGCTACAGGCTTCTGCCCATTCACAGGCTTCTGCCCAGCTACAGGCTTCTGCCCATTCACAGGCTTCTGCCCATTCACAGGCTTCTGCCCAGCAACAGGCTTCTGCACAGCTACAGGCTTCTGCCCGTTCACAGGCTTCTGCCCAGGTACAGGCTTCTGCCCATTCACAGGCTTCTGCCCAGCTACAGGCTTCTGCCCATTCACAGGCTTCTGCCCAGCTAC
Source organism: Astyanax mexicanus (assembly GCF_023375975.1). Lineage (NCBI taxonomy): Eukaryota > Metazoa > Chordata > Actinopteri > Characiformes > Acestrorhamphidae > Astyanax > Astyanax mexicanus. The sequence goes on from NC_064412.1 coordinate 36,985,112, forward strand.
AGGCTTCTGCCCAGCTACAGGCTTCTGCCCATTCACAGGCTTCTGCCCAGCTACAGGCTTCTGCCCAGCTACAGGCTTCTGCCCATTCACAGGCTTCTGCCCAGGTACAGGCTTCTGCCCATTCACAGGCTTCTGCCCACCTACAGGCTTCTGCCCAGCTACAGGCTTCTGCCCATTCACAGTCTTCTGCCCAGCTACAGGCTTCTGCCCATTCACAGGCTTCTGCCCAGCTACAGGCTTCTGCCCAGCTACAGGCTTCTGCCCATTCACAGACTTCTGCCCATTCACAGGTTTCTGCCCAGCTACAGGCTTCTGCCCATTCACAGGCTTCTGCCCAGCTACAGGCTTCTGCACAGCTACAGGCTTCTGCCCATTCACAGGCTTCTACCCAGGTACAGGCTTCTGCCCATTCACAGGCTTCTGCTCAGCTACAGGCTTCTGCCCATTCACAGGCTTCTACCCAGCTACAGTTTTCTGCCCAGGTATAGGCTTCTGTACATTCACAGGCTTCTGCCCAGATACAGGCTTCTGCCCAGCTACAGGCTTCTGCCCATTCACAGGCTTCTGCCCAGCTACAGGCTTCTGCCCATTCACAGGCTTCTGCCCAATTCACAGGCTTCTGCCCGGCTACAGGCTTTTGCCCATTCACAGGCTTCTGCCCAGCTACAGGCTTCTGCCCATTCACAGGCTTCTGCCCAGCTACAGGCTTCTGCCCATTCACAGGCTTCTGCCCATTCACAGGCTTCTGCCCAGCTACAGGCTTCTGCACAGCTACAGGCTTCTGCCCAGGTACAGGCTTCTGCCCAGCTACAGGCTTCTTTACAGCTACAGGCTTCTGCCCATTCACAGGCTTCTGCCCATTCACAGGCTTCTGCCCATTCACAGGCTTCTGCCCAGCTACAGGCTTCTTTACAGCTACAGGCTTCTGCCCATTCACAGGCTTCTGCCCATTCACAGGCTTCTGCCCATTCACAGGCTTCTGCCCAGGTACAGGCTTCTGCTCATTCACAGGCTTCTGCTCAGCTACAGGCTTCTGCCCATTCACAGGCTTCTGCCCAGCTACAGTTTTCTGCCCAGGTACAGGCTTCTGTACATTCACAGGCTTCTGCCCATTCACAGGCTTCTGCTCAGCTACAGGCTTCTGCCCATTCACAGGCTTCTGCCCATTCACAGTTTTCTGCCCAGGTACAGGCTTCTGTCCATTCACAGGCTTCTGCCCAGATACAGGCTTCTGCCCAGCTACAGGCTTCTGCCCATTCACAGGCTTCTGCCCAATTCACAGGCTTCTGCCCGGCTACAGGCTTTTGCCCATTCACAGGCTTCTGCCCAGCTACAGGCTTCTGCCCATTCACAGGCTTCTGCCCAGCTACAGGCTTCTGCACAGCTACAGGCTTCTGCCCAGGTACAGGCTTCTGCCCAGCTACAGGCTTCTTTACAGCTACAGGCTTCTGCCCATTCACAGGCTTCTGCCCATTCACAGGCTTCTGCCCATTCACAGGCTTCTGCCCAGCTACAGGCTTCTTTACAGCTACAGGCTTCTGCCCATTCACAGGCTTCTGCCCATTCACAGGCTTCTGCCCAGGTACAGGCTTCTGCCCAGCTACAGGCTTCTTTACAGCTACAGGCTTCTGCCCATTCACAGGCTTCTGCCCATTCACAGGCTTCTGCCCAGCTACAGGCTTCTGCCCATTCACAGGCTTCTGCCCAATTCACAGGCTTCTGCCCGGCTACAGGCTTTTGCCCATTCACAGGCTTCTGCCCAGCTACAGGCTTCTGCCCATTCACAGGCTTCTGCCCAGCTACAGGCTTCTGCCCATTCATAGGCTTCTGCCCATTCACAGGCTTCTCCCCAGCTACAGGCTTCTGCTCAGCTACAGGCTTCTGCCCATTCACAGGCTTCTGCCCAGCTACAGTTTTCTGCCCAGGTACAGGCTTCTGTACATTCACAGGCTTCTGCCCATTCACAGGCTTCTGCTCAGCTACAGGCTTCTGCCCATTCACAGGCTTCTGCCCATTCACAGTTTTCTGCCCAGGTACAGGCTTCTGTCCATTCACAGGCTTCTGCCCAGATACAGGCTTCTGCCCAGCTACAGGCTTCTGCCCATTCACAGGCTTCTGCCCAATTCACAGGCTTCTGCCCGGCTACAGGCTTTTGCCCATTCACAGGCTTCTGCCCAGCTACAGGCTTCTGCCCATTCACAGGCTTCTGCCCAGCTACAGGCTTCTGCACAGCTACAGGCTTCTGCCCAGGTACAGGCTTCTGCCCAGCTACAGGCTTCTTTACAGCTACAGGCTTCTGCCCATTCACAGGCTTCTGCCCATTCACAGGCTTCTGCCCATTCACAGGCTTCTGCCCAGCTACAGGCTTCTTTACAGCTACAGGCTTCTGCCCATTCACAGGCTTCTGCCCATTCACAGGCTTCTGCCCAGGTACAGGCTTCTGCCCAGCTACAGGCTTCTTTACAGCTACAGGCTTCTGCCCATTCACAGGCTTCTGCCCATTCACAGGCTTCTGCCCAGCTACAGGCTTCTGCCCATTCACAGGCTTCTGCCCAATTCACAGGCTTCTGCCCGGCTACAGGCTTTTGCCCATTCACAGGCTTCTGCCCAGCTACAGGCTTCTGCCCATTCACAGGCTTCTGCCCAGCTACAGGCTTCTGCCCATTCATAGGCTTCTGCCCATTCACAGGCTTCTCCCCAGCTACAGGCTTCTGCACAGCTACAGGCTTCTGCCCAGGTACAGGCTTCTGCCCAGCTACAGGCTTCTTTACAGCTACAGGCTTCTGCCCATTCACAGGCTTCTGCCCATTCACAGGCTTCTGCCCATTCACAGGCTTCTGCCCAGCTACAGGCTTCTTTACAGCTACAGGCTTCTGCCCATTCACAGGCTTCTGCCCATTCACAGGCTTCTGCCCAGGTACAGGCTTCTGCCCATTCACAGGCTTCTGCTCAGCTACAGGCTTCTGCCCATTCACAGGCTTCTGCCCAGCTACAGTTTTCTGCCCAGGTACAGGCTTCTGTCCATTCACAGGCTTCTGCCCATTCACAGGCTTCTGCTCAGCTACAGGCTTCTGCCCATTCACAGGCTTCTGTCCATTCACAGGCTTCTGCCCAGGTACAAGCTTCTGTCCATTCACAGGCTTCTGCCCAGATACAGGCTTCTGCCCATTCACAGGCTTCTGCCCAGGTACAGGCTTCTGTCCATTCACAGGCTTCTGCCCAGCTACAGGCTTCTGCACAGCTACAGGCTTCTGCCCAGGTACAGGCTTCTGCCCAGCTACAGGCTTCTTTACAGCTACAGGCTTCTGCCCATTCACAGGCTTCTGCCCATTCACAGGCTTCTGCCCATTCACAGGCTTCTGCCCAGCTACAGGCTTCTTTACAGCTACAGGCTTCTGCCCATTCACAGGCTTCTGCCCATTCACAGGCTTCTGCCCAGGTACAGGCTTCTGCCCAGCTACAGGCTTCTTTACAGCTACAGGCTTCTGCCCATTCACAGGCTTCTGCCCATTCACAGGCTTCTGCCCAGCTACAGGCTTCTGCCCATTCACAGGCTTCTGCCCAATTCACAGGCTTCTGCCCGGCTACAGGCTTTTGCCCATTCACAGGCTTCTGCCCAGCTACAGGCTTCTGCCCATTCACAGGCTTCTGCCCAGCTACAGGCTTCTGCCCATTCATAGGCTTCTGCCCATTCACAGGCTTCTCCCCAGCTACAGGCTTCTGCACAGCTACAGGCTTCTGCCCAGGTACAGGCTTCTGCCCAGCTACAGGCTTCTTTACAGCTACAGGCTTCTGCCCATTCACAGGCTTCTGCCCATTCACAGGCTTCTGCCCATTCACAGGCTTCTGCCCAGCTACAGGCTTCTTTACAGCTACAGGCTTCTGCCCATTCACAGGCTTCTGCCCATTCACAGGCTTCTGCCCAGGTACAGGCTTCTGCCCATTCACAGGCTTCTGCTCAGCTACAGGCTTCTGCCCATTCACAGGCTTCTGCCCAGATACAGTTTTCTGCCCAGGTACAGGCTTCTGTCCATTCACAGGCTTCTGCCCATTCACAGGCTTCTGCTCAGCTACAGGCTTCTGCCCATTCACAGGCTTCTGTCCATTCACAGGCTTCTGCCCAGGTACAAGCTTCTGTCCATTCACAGGCTTCTGCCCAGATACAGGCTTCTGCCCAGCTACAGGCTTCTGCCCATTCACAGGCTTCTGCCCATTCACAGGTTTCTGCCCAGCTACAGGCTTCTGCCCATTCACAGGCTTCTGCCCAGCTACAGGCTTCAGCACAGCTACAGGCTTCTGCCCATTCACAGGCTTCTGCCCAGGTACAGGCTTCTGCCCATTCACAGGCTTCTGCTCAGCTACAGGCTTCTGCCCAGCTACCGGCTTCTGCCCATTCACAGGCTTCTGCCCATTCACAGGCTTCTGCCCAGGTACAGGCTTCTGTCCATTCACAGGCTTCTGCCCATTCACAGGCTTCTGCCCAGCTACAGGCTTCTGCCCAGGTACAGGCTTCTGTCCAGCTACAGGCTTCTGCCCAGCTACAGGCTTCTGCCCATTCACAGGCTTCTGTCCATTCACAGGCTTCTGCCCAGCTAGAGGCTTCTGCCCATTCACAGGCTTCTGCCCAGCTACAGGCTTCTGCCCAGCTACAGGCTTCTGCCCATTCACAGGCTTCTGCCCAGCTACAGGCTTCTGCCCATTCACAGGCTTCTGCCCATTCACAGGCTTCTGCCCAGCTACAGGCTTCTTTACAGCTACAGGCTTCTGCCCATTCACAGGCTTCTGCCCATTCACAGGCTTCTGCCCAGCTACAGGCTTCTGCCCATTCACAGGCTTCTGCCCAGCTACAGGCTTCTGCCCATTCACAGGCTTCTGCCCAGCTACAGGCTTCTGCCCAGCTACAGGCTTCTGCCCATTCACAGGCTTCTGTCCATTTACAGGCTTCTGCCCAGCTAGAGGCTTCTGCCCATTCACAGGCTTCTGCCCAGCTACAGGCTTCTGCCCAGCTACAGGCTTCTGCCCATTCACAGGCTTCTGCCCAGGTACAGGCTTCTGCCCATTCACAGGCTTCTGCCCAGCTACAGGCTTCTGCACAGCTAAAGGCTTCTGCCCATTCACAGGCTTCTGCCCAGGTACAGGCTTCTGTCCATTCACAGGCTTCTGCCCAGCTACAGGCTTCTGCCCAGCTACAGGCTTCTGCCCAGCTACAGGCTTCTGCCCAGCTACAGGCTTCTGCCCATTCACAGGCTTCTGCCCATTCACAGGCTTCTGCCCAGCTACAGGCTTCTGCCCAGCTACAGGCTTCTGCCCAGCTACAGGCTTCTGCCCATTCACAGGCTTCTGCCCATTCACAGGCTTCTGCCCATTCACAGGCTTCTGCCCAGGTACAGGCTTCTGCCCATTCACAGGCTTCTGCCCAGCTACAGGCTTCTGCACAGCTACAGGCTTCTGCCCATTCACAGGCTTCTGCCCAGGTACAGGCTTCTGTCCATTCACAGGCTTCTGCCCAGCTACAGGCTTCTGCCCAGCTACAGGCTTCTGCCCATTCACAGGCTTCTGCCCATTCACAGGCTTCTGCCCAGCTACAGGCTTCTGCATAGCTACAGGCTTCTGCCAATTCACAGGCTTCTGCCCATTCACAGGCTTCTGCCCAGCTACAGGCTTCTGCCCAGCTACAGGCTTCTGCCCATTCACAGGCTTCTGCCCAGCTACAGGCTTCTGCCCAGCTACAGGCTTCTGCCCATTCACAGGCTTCTGCCCAGCTACAGTTTTCTGCCCAGGTACAGGCTTCTGTCCATTCACAGGCTTCTGCCCACCTACAGGCTTCTGCCCAGCTACAGGCTTCTGCCCATTCACAGGCTTCTGCCCAGCTACAGGCTTCTGCCCATTCACAGGCTTCTGCCCAGCTACAGGCTTCTGCCCAGCTACAGGCTTCTGCCCATTCACAGGCTTCTGCCCATTCACAGGTTTCTGCCCAGCTACAGGCTTCTGCCCATTCACAGGCTTCTGCCCAGCTACAGGCTTCTGCAGAGCTACAGGCTTCTGCCCATTCACAGGCTTCTGCCCAGGTACAGGCTTCTGCCCATTCACAGGCTTCTGCTCAGCTACAGGCTTCTGCCCATTCACAGGCTTCTGCCCAGCTACAGTTTTCTGCCCAGGTACAGGCTTCTGTCCATTCACAGGCTTCTGCCCAGATACAGGCATCTGCCCAGCTACAGGCTTCTGCCCATTCACAGGCTTCTGCCCAGCTACAGGCTTCTGCCCATTCACAGGCTTCTGCCCATTCACAGGCTTCTTCCCAGCTACAGGCTTCTGCCCATTCACCGGCTTCTGCCCATTCACAGGCTTCTGCCCAGCTACAGGCTTCTGCCCATTCACAGGCTTCTGCCCAGCTACAGGCTTCTGCCCATTCACAGGCTTCTGCCCAGCTACAGGTTTTTGCCCAGCAACAGGCTTCTGCCCAGCTACAGGCTTCTGCCCATTCACAGGCTTCTGCCCAGCTACAGGCTTCTGCCCAGCTACAGGCTTCTGCCCATTCACAGGCTTCTGCCCAGCTACAGGCTTCTGCCCAGCTACAGGCTTCTGCCCATTCACAGGCTTCTGCCCAGGTACAGGCTTCTGTCCATTCACAGGCTTCTTCCCAGCTACAGGCTTCTGCCCAGCTACAGGCTTCTGCCCATTCACAGGCTTCTGCCCAGCTACAGGCTTCTGCCCAGCTACAGGCTTCTGCCCATTCACAGGCTTCTGTCCGGCTACAGGCTTTTGCCCATTCACAGGCTTCTGCCCAGCTACAGGCTTTTGCCCAGCAACAGGCTTTTGCCCATTCACAGGCTTCTGCCAAGCTACAGGCTTCTGCCCATTCACAGGCTTCTGCCCATTCACAGGCTTCTGCCCAGCTACAGGCTTCTGCACAGCTACAGGCTTCTGCCCGTTCACCGGCTTCTGCCCAGGTACAGGCTTCTGCCCATTCACAGTCTTCTGCCCAGCTACAGGCTTCTGCCCAGCTACAGGCTTCTGCCCATTCACAGGCTTCTGCCCAGCTACAGGCTTCTGCCCATCTACAGGCTTCTGCCCATTCACAGGCTTCTGCCCAGCTACAGTTTTCTGCCCAGGTACAGGCTTCTGTCCATTCACAGGCTTCTGCCCACCTACAGGCTTCTGCCCAGCTACAGGCTTCTGCCCATTCACAGGCTTCTGCCCAGGTACAGGCTTCTGTCCATTCACAGGCTTCTTCCCAGCTACAGGCTTCTGCCCAGCTACAGGCTTCTGCCCATTCACAGGCTTCTGCCCAGCTACAGGCTTCTGCCCAGCTACAGGCTTCTGCCCATTCACAGGCTTCTGTCCGGCTACAGGCTTTTGCCCATTCACAGGCTTCTGCCCAGCTACAGGCTTTTGCCCAGCAACAGGCTTTTGCCCATTCACAGGCTTCTGCCAAGCTACAGGCTTCTGCCCATTCACAGGCTTCTGCCCATTCACAGGCTTCTGCCCAGCTACAGGCTTCTGCACAGCTACAGGCTTCTGCCCGTTCACCGGCTTCTGCCCAGGTACAGGCTTCTGCCCATTCACAGTCTTCTGCCCAGCTACAGGCTTCTGCCCAGCTACAGGCTTCTGCCCATTCACAGGCTTCTGCCCAGCTACAGGCTTCTGCCCATCTACAGGCTTCTGCCCATTCACAGGCTTCTGCCCAGCTACAGTTTTCTGCCCAGGTACAGGCTTCTGTCCATTCACAGGCTTCTGCCCACCTACAGGCTTCTGCCCAGCTACAGGCTTCTGCCCATTCACAGGCTTCTGCCCAGCTACAGGCTTCTGCCCATTCACAGGCTTCTGCCCATTCACAGGCTTCTGCCCAGCTACATGCTTCTGCCCAGCTACAGGCTTCTGCCCATTCACAGGCTTCTGCCCAGCTACAGGCTTCTGCCCAGCTACAGGCTTCTGCCCATTCACAGGCTTCTGCCCAGCTACAGGCTTCTGCCCATTCACAGGCTTCTTCCCAGCTACAGGCTTCTGCCCAGCTACAGGCTTCTGCACAGCTACAGGCTTCTGCCCATTCACAGGCTTCTGCCCATTCACAGACTTCTGCCCAGCTACAGGCTTCTGCCCATTCACAGGCTTCTGCCCAGCTACAGGCTTCTGCCCAGCTACAGGCTTCAGCCCATTCACAGGCTTCTGTCCATTTACAGGCTTCTGCCCAGCTAGAGGCTTCTGCCCATTCACAGGCTTCTGCCCAGCTACAGGCTTCTGCCCAGCTACAGGCTTCTGCCCATTCACAGGCTTCTGCCCAGCTACAGGCTTCTGCCCATTCACAGGCTTCTGCACATTCACAGGCTTCTGCCCAGTCACAGACTTCTGCCCAGCTACAGGCTTCTGCCCATTCACAGGCTTCTGCCCATTCACAGGCTTCTGCCCAGCTACAGGCTTCTGCACAGCTACAGGCTTCTGCCCATTCACAGGCTTCTGCCCAGCTACAGGCTTCTGCCCAGCTACAGGCTTCTGCCCATTCACAGGCTTTTGCCCAGGTACAGGCTTCTGTCCATTCACAGGCTTCTGCCCAGCTACAGGCTTCTGCCCAGCTACAGGCTTCTGCCCATTCACAGGCTTCTGCCCAGCTACAGTTTTCTGCCCAGGTACAGGCTTCTGCCCATTCACAGGCTTCTGCCCAGCTACAGGCTTCTGCCCAGCTACAGGCTTCTGCCCATTCACAGGCTTCTGCCCAGGTACAGGCTTCTGTCCATTCACAGGCTTCTTCCCAGCTACAGGCTTCTGCCCAGCTACAGGCTTCTGTCCATTCACAGGCTTCTTCCCAGCTACAGGCTTCTGCCCAGCTACAGGCTTCTGCCCAGCTACAGGCTTCTGCCCATTCACAGGCTTCTGCCCGGCTACAGGCTTTTGCCCATTCACAGGCTTCTGCCCAGCTACAGGCTTTTGCCCAGCAACAGGCTTTTGCCCATTCACCGGCTTCTGCATAGCTACAGGCTTCTGCCCAGCTACAGGCTTCTGCCCATTCACAGGCTTCTGCCCAGCTACAGGCTTCTGCCCATTCACAGGCTTCTGCCCATTCACAGGCTTCTGCCCAGCTACAGGCTTCTGCACAGCTACAGGCTTCTGCCCGTTCACCGGCTTCTGCCCAGGTACAGGCTTCTGCCCATTCACAGTCTTCTGCCCAGCTACAGGCTTCTGCCCAGCTACAGGCTTCTGCCCATTCACAGGCTTCTGCCCACCTACAGGCTTCTGCCCAGCTACAGGCTTCTGCCCATTCACAGGCTTCTGCCCAGCTACAGGCTTCTGCCCATTCACAGGCTTCTGCCCATTCACAGGCTTCTGCCCAGCTACAGGCTTCTGCACAGCTACAGGCTTCTGCCCGTTCACAGGCTTCTGCCCAGGTACAGGCTTCTGCCCATTCACAGTCTTCTGCCCACCTACAGGCTTCTGCCCAGCTACAGGCTTCTGCCCATTCACAGGCTTCTGCCCAGCTACAGGCTTCTGCCCATTCACAGGCTTCTGCCCAGCTACAGGCTTCTGCCCAGCTACAGGCTTCTGCCCATTCACAGACTTCTGCCCGTTCACAGGTTTCTGCCCAGCTACAGGCTTCTGCCCATTCACAGGCTTCTGCCCAGCTACAGGCTTCTGCACAGCTACAGGCTTCTGCCCATTCACAGGCTTCTGCCCAGGTACAGGCTTCTGCCCATTCACAGGCTTCTGCTCAGCTACAGGCTTCTGCCCATTCACAGGCTTCTACCCAGCTACAGTTTTCTGCCCAGGTATAGGCTTCTGTACATTCACATGCTTCTGCCCAGATACAGGCTTCTGCCCAGCTACAGGCTTCTGCCCATTCACAGGCTTCTGCCCACCTACAGGCTTCTGCCCAGCTACAGGCTTCTGCCCATTCACAGGCTTCTGCCCAGCTACAGGCTTCTGCCCATTCACAGGCTTCTGCCCAGCTACAGGCTTCTGCCCAGCTACAGGCTTCTGCCCATTCACAGACTTCTGCACGTTCACAGGTTTCTGCCCAGCTACAGGCTTCTGCCCATTCACAGGCTTCTGCCCAGCTACAGGCTTCTGCACAGCTACAGGCTTCTGCCCATTTACAGGCTTCTGCCCAGGTATAGGCTTCTGCCCATTCACAGGCTTCTGCTCAGCTACAGGCTTCTGCCCATTCACAGGCTTCTACCCAGCTACAGTTTTCTGCCCAGGTATAGGCTTCTGTACATTCACAGGCTTCTGCCCAGATACAGGCTTCTGCCCAGCTACAGGCTTCTGCCCATTCACAGGCTTCTGCCCAGCTACAGGCTTCTGCCCATTCACAGGCTTCTGCCCAAATCACAGGCTTCTACCCGGCTACAGGCTTTTGCCCATTCACAGGCTTCTGCCCAGCTACAGGCTTTTGCCCATTCACCGGCTTCTGCATAGCTACAGGCTTCTGCCCAGCTACAGGCTTCTGCCCATTAACAGGCTTCTGCCCAGCTACAGGCTTCTGCCCATTCACAGGCTTCTGCCCAGCTACAGGCTTTTGCCCAGCAACAGGCTTCTGCCCATTCACAGGCTTCTGCCCAGCTACAGGCTTCTGCCCAGCTACAGGCTTCAGCCCATTCACAGGCTTCTGTCCATTTACAGGCTTCTGCCCAGCTAGAGGCTTCTGCCCATTCACACGCTTCTGCCCAGCTACAGTCTTCTGCCCATTCACAGGCTTCTGCCCATTCACAGGCTTCTGCCCAGCTACAGGCTTCTGCACAGCTACAGGCTTCTGCCCGTTCACAGGCTTCTGCCCAGGTACAGGCTTCTGCCCATTCACAGGCTTCTGCTCAGCTACAGGCTTCTGCCCATTCACAGGCTTCTGCCCAGCTACAGTTTTCTGCCCAGCTACAGGCTTCTGCCCATTCACAGGCTTCTGCCCAGCTACAGGCTTCTGCCCAGCTACAGGCTTCTGCCCATTCACAGGCTTCTGCCCAGCTACAGGTTTTTGCCCAGCAACAGGCTTCTGCCCAGCTACAGGCTTCTGCCCATTCACAGGCTTCTGCCCAGCTACAGGCTTCTGCCCAGCTACAGGCTTCTGCCCATTCACAGGCTTCTGCCCAGCTACAGGCTTCTGCCCAGCTACAGGCTTCTGCCCATTCACAGGCTTCTGCCCAGGTACAGGCTTCTGTCCATTCACAGGCTTCTTCCCAGCTACAGGCTTCTGCCCAGCTACAGGCTTCTGCCCATTCACAGGCTTCTGCCCAGCTACAGGCTTCTGCCCAGCTACAGGCTTCTGCCCATTCACAGGCTTCTGCCCGGCTAAAGGCTTTTGCCCATTCACAGGCTTCTGCCCAGCTACAGGCTTTTGCCCAGCAACAGGCTTTTGCCCATTCACCGGCTTCTGCATAGCTACAGGCTTCTGCCCAGCTACAGGCTTCTGCCCATTCACAGGCTTCTGCCCAGCTACAGGCTTCTGCCCATTCACAGGCTTCTGCCCATTCACAGGCTTCTGCCCAGCTACAGGCTTCTGCACAGCTACAGGCTTCTGCCCGTTCACCGGCTTCTGCCCAGGTACAGGCTTCTGCCCATTCACAGTCTTCTGCCCAGCTACAGGCTTCTGCCCAGCTACAGGCTTCTGCCCATTCACAGGCTTCTGCCCAGCTACAGGCTTCTGCCCAGCTACAGGCTTCTGCCCATTCACAGGCTTCTGCCCAGCTACAGTTTTCTGCCCAGGTACAGGCTTCTGCCCATTCACAGTCTTCTGCCCAGCTACAGGCTTCTGCCCAGCTACAGGCTTCTGCCCATTCACAGGCTTCTGCCCAGCTACAGGCTTCTGCCCAGCTACAGGCTTCTGCCCATTCACAGGCTTCTGCCCAGCTACAGTTTTCTGCCCAGGTACAGGCTTCTGTCCATTCACAGGCTTCTGCCCAGCTACAGGCTTCTGCACAGCTACAGGCTTCTGCCCGTTCACAGGCTTCTGCCCAGCTACAGGCTTCTGCCCATTCACAGGCTTCTGCCCAGCTACAGGCTTCTGCCCAGCTACAGGCTTCTGCCCATTCACAGGCTTCTGCCCAGGTACAGGCTTCTGTCCATTCACAGGCTTCTGCCCAGCTACAGGCTTCTGCCCATTCACAGGCTTCTGCCCAGCTACAGGCTTCTGCCCAGCTACAGGCTTCTGCCCATTCACAGGCTTCTGCCCGGCTACAGGCTTTTGCCCATTCACAGGCTTCTGCCCAGCTACAGGCTTTTGCCCAGCAACAGGCTTTTGCCCATTCACCGGCTTCTGCATAGCTACAGGCTTCTGCCCAGCTACAGGCTTCTGCCCATTCACAGGCTTCTGCCCAGCTACAGGCTTCTGCCCATTCACAGGCTTCTGCCCATTCACAGGCTTCTGCCCAGCTACAGGCTTCTGCACAGCTACAGGCTTCTGCCCGTTCACCGGCTTCTGCCCAGGTACAGGCTTCTGCCCATTCACAGTCTTCTGCCCAGCTACAGGCTTCTGCCCAGCTACAGGCTTCTGCCCATTCACAGGCTTCTGCCCAGCTACATTTTTCTGCCCAGGTACAGGCTTCTGTCCATTCACAGGCTTCTGCCCACCTACTGGCTTCTGCCCAGCTACAGTCTTCTGCCCATTCACAGGCTTCTGCCCAGGTACAGGCTTCTGCCCATTCACAGGCTTCTGCCCATTCACAGGCTTCTGCCCAGCTACAGGCTTCTGCATAGCTACAGGCTTCTGCCCAATCACAGGCTTCTGCCCAGCTACAGGCTTCTGCCCAGCTACAGGCTTCTGCCCATTCACAGGCTTCTGACCAGCTACAGTTTTCTGCCCAGGTACAGGCTTCTGTCCATTCACAGGCTTCTGCCCACCTACAGGCTTCTGCCCAGCTACAGGCTTCTGCCCATTCACAGGCTTCTGCCCAGCTACAGGCTTCTGCCCATTCACAGGCTTCTGCCCATTCACAGGCTTCTGCCCAGCTACAGGCTTCTGCACAGCTACAGGCTTCTGCCCGTTCACAGGCTTCTGCCCAGGTACAGGCTTCTGCCCATTCACAGGCTTCTGCCCAGCTACAGGCTTCTGCCCAGCTACAGGCTTCTGCCCATTCACAGGCTTCTGCCCAGCTACAGGCTTCTGCCCAGCTACAGGCTTCTGCCCATTCACAGGCTTCTGCCCAGGTACAGGCTTCTGCCCATTCACAGTCTTCTGCCCACCTACAGGCTTCTAAACAGCTACAGGCTTCTGCCCATTCACAGGCTTCTGCCCAGCTACAGGCTTCTGCCCATTCACAGGCTTCTGCCCAGCTACAGGCTTCTGCCCAGCTACAGGCTTCTGCCCATTCACAGACTTCTGCCCGTTCACAGGTTTCTGCCCAGCTACAGGCTTCTGCCCATTCACAGGCTTCTGCCCAGCTACAGGCTTCTGCACAGCTACAGGCTTCTGCCCATTCACAGGCTTCTGCCCAGGTACAGGCTTCTGCCCATTCACAGGCTTCTGCTCAGCTACAGGCTTCTGCCCATTCACAGGCTTCTACCCAGCTACAGTTTTCTGCCCAGGTATAGGCTTCTGTACATTCACAGGCTTCTGCCCAGATACAGGCTTCTGCCCAGCTACAGGCTTCTGCCCATTCACAGGCTTCTGCCCAGCTACAGGCTTCTGCCCATTCACAGGCTTCTGCCCAAATCACAGGCTTCTACCCGGCTACAGGCTTTTGCCCATTCACAGGCTTCTGCCCAGCTACAGGCTTTTGCCCATTCACCGGCTTCTGCATAGCTACAGGCTTCTGCCCAGCTACAGGCTTCTGCCCATTAACAGGCTTCTGCCCAGCTACAGGCTTCTGCCCATTCACAGGCTTCTGCCCAGCTACAGGCTTTTGCCCAGCAACAGGCTTCTGCCCATTCACAGGCTTCTGCCCAGCTACAGGCTTCTGCCCAGCTACAGGCTTCAGCCCATTCACAGGCTTCTGTCCATTTACAGGCTTCTGCCCAGCTAGAGGCTTCTGCCCATTCACAGGCTTCTGCCCAGCTACAGGCTTCTGCCCATTCACAGGCTTCTGCCCATTCACAGGCTTCTGCCCAGCTACAGGCTTCTGCACAGCTACAGGCTTCTGCCCGTTCACAGGCTTCTGCCCAGGTACAGGCTTCTGCCCATTCACAGGCTTCTGCTCAGCTACAGGCTTCTGCCCATTCACAGGCTTCTGCCCAGCTACAGTTTTCTGCCCAGCTACAGGCTTCTGCCCATTCACAGGCTTCTGCCCAGCTACAGGCTTCTGCCCAGCTACAGGCTTCTGCCCAGCTACAGGCTTCTGCCCAGCTACAGGTTTTTGCCCAGCAACAGGCTTCTGCCCAGCTACAGGCTTCTGCCCATTCACAGGCTTCTGCCCAGCTACAGGCTTCTGCCCAGCTACAGGCTTCTGCCCATTCACAGGCTTCTGCCCAGCTACAGGCTTCTGCCCAGCTACAGGCTTCTGCCCAGCTACAGGCTTCTGCCCATTCACAGGCTTCTGCCCAGGTACAGGCTTCTGTCCATTCACAGGCTTCTTCCCAGCTACAGGCTTCTGCCCAGCTACAGGCTTCTGCCCATTCACAGGCTTCTGCCCAGCTACAGGCTTCTGCCCAGCTACAGGCTTCTGCCCATTCACAGGCTTCTGCCCGGCTAAAGGCTTTTGCCCATTCACAGGCTTCTGCCCAGCTACAGGCTTTTGCCCAGCAACAGGCTTTTGCCCATTCACCGGCTTCTGCATAGCTACAGGCTTCTGCCCAGCTACAGGCTTCTGCCCATTCACAGGCTTCTGCCCAGCTACAGGCTTCTGCCCATTCACAGGCTTCTGCCCATTCACAGGCTTCTGCCCAGCTACAGGCTTCTGCACAGCTACAGGCTTCTGCCCGTTCACCGGCTTCTGCCCAGGTACAGGCTTCTGCCCATTCACAGTCTTCTGCCCAGCTACAGGCTTCTGCCCAGCTACAGGCTTCTGCCCATTCACAGGCTTCTGCCCAGCTACAGGCTTCTGCCCAGCTACAGGCTTCTGCCCATTCACAGGCTTCTGCCCAGCTACAGTTTTCTGCCCAGGTACAGGCTTCTGCCCATTCACAGTCTTCTGCCCAGCTACAGGCTTCTGCCCAGCTACAGGCTTCTGCCCATTCACAGGCTTCTGCCCAGCTACAGGCTTCTGCCCAGCTACAGGCTTCTGCCCATTCACAGGCTTCTGCCCAGCTACAGTTTTCTGCCCAGGTACAGGCTTCTGTCCATTCACAGGCTTCTGCCCAGCTACAGGCTTCTGCACAGCTACAGGCTTCTGCCCGTTCACAGGCTTCTGCCCAGCTACAGGCTTCTGCCCATTCACAGGCTTCTGCCCAGCTACAGGCTTCTGCCCAGCTACAGGCTTCTGCCCATTCACAGGCTTCTGCCCAGGTACAGGCTTCTGTCCATTCACAGGCTTCTGCCCAGCTACAGGCTTCTGCCCAGCTACAGGCTTCTGCCCATTCACAGGCTTCTGCCCAGCTACAGTTTTCTGCCCAGGTACAGGCTTCTGCCCATTCACAGGCTTCTGCCCAGCTACAGGCTTCTGCCCAGCTACAGGCTTCTGCCCATTCACAGGCTTCTGCCCAGCTACAGGCTTCTGCCCAGCTACAGGCTTCTGCCCAGCTACAGGCTTCTGCCCATTCACAGGCTTCTGCCCAGGTACAGGCTTCTGTCCATTCACAGGCTTCTTCCCAGCTACAGGCTTCTGCCCAGCTACAGGCTTCTGCCCATTCACAGGTTTCTGCCCAGCTACAGGCTTCTGCCCAGCTACAGGCTTCTGCCCATTCACAGGCTTCTGCCCGGCTACAGGCTTTTGCCCATTCACAGGCTTCTGCCCAGCTACAGGCTTTTGCCCAGCAACAGGCTTTTGCCCATTCACCGGCTTCTGCATAGCTACAGGCTTCTGCACAGCTACAGGCTTCTGCCCGTTCACCGGCTTCTGCCCAGGTACAGGCTTCTGCCCATTCACAGTCTTCTGCCCAGCTACAGGCTTCTGCCCAGCTACAGGCTTCTGCCCATTCACAGGCTTCTGCCCAGCTACATTTTTCTGCCCAGGTACAGGCTTCTGTCCATTCACAGGCTTCTGCCCATCTACTGGCTTCTGCCCAGCTACAGTCTTCTGCCCATTCACAGGCTTCTGCCCAGCTACAGGCTTCTGCCCATTCACAGGCTTCTACCCATTCACAGGCTTCTGCCCAGCTACAGGCTTCTGCACAGCTACAGGCTTCTGCCCGTTCACAGGCTTCTGCCCAGCTACAGGTTTCTGCCCATTCACAGGCTTCTGCCCAGCTACAGGCTTCTGCCCAGCTACAGGCTTCTGCCCATTCACAAGCTTCTGTCCATTTACAGGCTTCTGCCCAGCTAGAGGCTTCTGCCCATTCACAGGCTTCTGCCCAGCTACAGGCTTCTGCCCAGCTACAGGCTTCTGCCCATTCACAGGCTTCTGCTCAGCTACAGGCTTCTGCCCAGCTACAGGCTTCTGCCCAGCTACAGGCTTCTGCCCATTCACAGGCTTCTGTCCATTTACAGGCTTCTGCCCAGCTAGAGGCTTCTGCCCATTCACAGGCTTCTGCCCAGCTACAGGCTTCTGCCCATTCACAGGCTTCTGCCCATTCACAGGCTTCTGCCCGGCTACAGGCTTTTGCCCATTCACAGGCTTCTGCCCAGCTACAGGCTTTTGCCCATTCACCGACTTCTGTATAGCTACAGGCTTCTGCCCAGCTACAGGCTTCTGCCCATTAACAGGCTTCTGCCCAGCTACAGGCTTCTGCCCATTCACAGGCTTCTGCCCAGCTACAGGCTTTTGCCCAGCAACAGGCTTTTGCCCATTCACCGGCTTCTGCATAGCTACAGGCTTCTGCCCAGCTACAGGCTTCTGCCCATTCACAGGCTTCTGCCCAGCTACAGGCTTCTGCCCATTCACAGGCTTCTGCCCATTCACAGGCTTCTGCCCATTCACAGACTTCTGCCCAGCTACAGGCTTCTGCACAGCTACAGGCTTCTGCCCGTTCACCGGCTTCTGCCCAGGTACAGGCTTCTGCCCATTCACAGTCTTCTGCCCAGCTACAGGCTTCTGCCCAGCTACAGGCTTCTGCCCATTCACAGGCTTCTGCCCAGCTACAGTTTTCTGCCCAGGTACAGGCTTCTGTCCATTCACAGGCTTCTGCCCACCTACTGGCTTCTGCCCAGCTACAGGCTTCTGCCCATTCACAGGCTTCTGCCCAGCTACAGGCTTCTGCCCATTCACAGGCTTCTACCCATTCACAGGCTTCTGCCCAGCTAAAGGCTTCTGCACAGCTACAGGCTTCTGCCCGTTCACAGGCTTCTGCCCAGCTACAGGTTTCTGCCCATTCACAGGCTTCTGCCCAGCTACAGGCTTCTGCCCAGCTACAGGCTTCTGCCCATTCACAAGCTTCTGTCCATTTACAGGCTTCTGCCCAGCTAGAGGCTTCTGCCCATTCACAGGCTTCTGCCCAGCTACAGGCTTCTGCCCAGCTACAGGCTTCTGCCCATTCACAGGCTTCTGCTCAGCTACAGGCTTCTGCCCAGCTACAGGCTTCTGCCCATTCACAGGCTTCTGTCCATTTACAGGCTTCTGCCCAGCTAGAGGCTTCTGCCCATTCACAGGCTTCTGCCCAGCTACAGGCTTCTGCCCATTCACAGGCTTCTGCCCATTCACAGGCTTCTGCCCGGCTACAGGCTTTTGCCCATTCACAGGCTTCTGCCCAGCTACAGGCTTTTGCCCATTCACCGGCTTCTGCATAGCTACAGGCTTCTGCCCAGCTACAGGCTTCTGCCCATTAACAGGCTTCTGCCCAGCTACAGGCTTCTGCCCATTCACAGGCCTCTGCCCAGCTACAGGCTTTTGCCCAGCAACAGGCTTTTGCCCATTCACCGGCTTCTGCATAGCTACAGGCTTCTGCCCAGCTACAGGCTTCTGCCCATTCACAGGCTTCTGCCCAGCTACAGGCTTCTGCCCATTCACAGGCTTCTGCCCATTCACAGGCTTCTGCCCAGCTACAGGCTTCTGCACAGCTACAGGCTTCTTCCCGTTCACCGGCTTCTGCCCAGGTACAGGCTTCTGCCCATTCACAGGCTTCTGCCCATTCACAGGCTTCTGCCCAGCTACAGGCTTCTGCATAGCTACAGGCTTCTGCCCATTCACAGGCTTCTGCCCAGCTACAGGCTTCTGCCCATTCACAGGCTTCTGCCCAGCTACAGGCTTTTGCCCATTCACCGGCTTCTGCATAGCTACAGGCTTCTGCCCAGCTACAGGCTTCTGCCCATTCACAGGCTTCTGCCCAGCTACAGGCTTCTGCCCATTCACAGGCTTCTGCCCATTCACAGGCTTCTGCCCAGCTACAGGCTTCTGCACAGCTACAGGCTTCTGCCCATTCACAGGCTTCTGCCCAGGTACAGGCTTCTGCCCATTCACAGGCTTCTGCCCATTCACAGGCTTCTGCCCAGCTACAGGCTTCTGCATAGCTACAGGCTTCTGCCCATTCACAGGCTTCTGCCCAGCTACAGGCTTCTGCCCATTCACCGGCTTCTGCCCAGGTACAGGCTTCTGCCCATTCACAGGCTTCTGCCCATTCACAGGCTTCTGCCCAGCTACAGGCTTCTGCATAGCTACAGGCTTCTGCCCATTCACAGGCTTCTGCCCAGCTACAGGCTTCTGCCCATTCACAGGCTTCTGCCCAGCTACAGGCTTTTGCCCATTCACCGGCTTCTGCATAGCTACAGGCTTCTGCCCAGCTACAGGCTTCTGCCCATTCACAGGCTTCTGCCCAGCTACAGGCTTCTGCCCATTCACAGGCTTCTGCCCATTCACAGGCTTCTGCCCAGCTACAGGCTTCTGCACAGCTACAGGCTTCTGCCCATTCACAGGCTTCTGCCCAGGTACAGGCTTCTGCCCATTCACAGGCTTCTGCCCATTCACAGGCTTCTGCCCAGCTACAGGCTTCTGCATAGCTACAGGCTTCTGCCCATTCACAGGCTTCTGCCCAGCTACAGGCTTCTGCCCATTCACAGGCTTCTGCCCAGCTACAGTTTTCTGCCCAGGTACAGGCTTCTGTCCATTCACAGGCTTCTGCCCACCTACTGGCTTCTGCCCAGCTACAGGCTTCTGCCCATTCACAGGCTTCTGCCCAGCTAAAGGCTTCTGCCCATTCACAGGCTTCTACCCATTCACAGGCTTCTGCCCAGCTACAGGCTTCTGCACAACTACAGGCTTCTGTCCGTTCACAGGCTTCTGCCCAGCTACAGGTTTCTGCCCATTCACAGGCTTCTGCCCAGCTACAGGCTTCTGCCCAGCTACAGGCTTCTGCCCATTCACAAGCTTCTGTCCATTTACAGGCTTCTGCCCAGCTAGAGGCTTCTGCCCATTCACAGGCTTCTGCCCAGCTACAGGCTTCTGCCCAGCTACAGGCTTCTGCCCATTCACAGGCTTCTGCCCAGCTACAGGCTTCTGCCCATTCACAGGCTTCTGCCCATTCACAGGCTTCTGCCCATTCACAGGCTTCTGCCCAGCTACAGGCTTCTGTACAGCTACAGGCTTCTGCCCATTCACAGGCTTCTGCCCATTCACAGGCTTCTGCCCAGCTACAGGCTTCTGCCCATTCACAGGCTTCTGCCCAGCTACAGGCTTCTGCCCAGCTACAGGCTTCAGCCCATTCACAGGCTTCTGTCCATTTACAGGCTTCTGCCCAGCTAGAGGCTTCTGCCCATTCACAGGCTTCTGCCCAGCTACAGGCTTCTGCCCAGCTACAGGCTTCTGCCCATTCACAGGCTTCTGCCCATTCACAGGCTTCTGCCCAGCTACAGGCTTCTGCCCAGCTACAGGCTTCTGCCCAGCTACAGGCTTCTGCCCATTCACAGACTTCTGCCCATTCACAGGTTTCTGCCCAGCTACAGGCTTCTGCCCATTCACAGGCTTCTGCACAGCTACAGGCTTCTGCACAGCTACAGGCTTCTGCCCATTCACAGGCTTCTGCCCAGGTACAGGCTTCTGCCCATTCACAGGCTTCTGCTCAGCTACAGGCTTCTGCCCATTCAGAGGCTTCTACCCAGCTACAGTTTTCTGCCCAGGTATAGGCTTCTGTACATTCACAGGCTTCTGCCCAGATACAGGCTTCTGCCCAGCTACAGGCTTCTGCCCATTCACAGGCTTCTGCCCAGCTACAGGCTTCTGCCCATTCACAGGCTTCTGCCCAAATCACAGGCTTCTACCCGGCTACAGGCTTTTGCCCATTCACAGGCTTCTGCCCAGCTACAGGCTTTTGCCCATTCACCGGCTTCTGCATAGCTACAGGCTTCTGCCCAGCTACAGGCTTCTGCCCATTAACAGGCTTCTGCCCAGCTACAGGCTTCTGCCCATTCACAGGCTTCTGCCCAGCTACAGGCTTTTGCCCAGCAACAGGCTTTTGCCCATTCACCGGCTTCTGCATAGCTACAGGCTTCTGCCCAGCTACAGGCTTCTGCCCATTCACAGGCTTCTGCCCAGCTACAGGCTTCTGCCCATTCACAGGCTTCTGCCCATTCACAGGCTTCTGCCCAGCTACAGGCTTCTGCACAGCTACAGGCTTCTGCCCAGGCACAGGCTTCTGCCCATTCACAGTCTTCTGCCCAGCTACAGGCTTCTGCACAGCTACAGGCTTCTGCCCATTCACAGGCTTCTGCCCAGCTACAGGCTTCTGCCCAGCTACAGGCTTCTGCCCATTCACAGGCTTCTGCCCAGCTACAGGCTTTTGCCCAGCAACAGGCTTTTGCCCATTCACCGGCTTCTGCATAGCTACAGGCTTCTGCCCAGCTACAGGCTTCTGCCCATTCACAGGCTTCTGCCCAGCTACAGGCTTCTGCCCATTCACAGGCTTCTGCCCATTCACAGGCTTCTGCCCAGCTACAGGCTTCTGCACAGCTACAGGCTTCTGCCCAGGTACAGGCTTCTGCCCATTCACAGTCTTCTGCCCAGCTACAGGCTTCTGCCCAGCTACAGGCTTCTGCCCATTCACAGGCTTCTGCCCAGCTACAGGCTTCTGCCCAGTTACAGGCTTCTGCCCATTCACAGGCTTCTGCCCAGCTACAGTTATCTGCCCAGGTACAGGCTTCTGTCCATTCACAGGCTTCTGCCCACCTACAGGCTTCTGCCCAGCTACAGGCTTCTGCCCATTCACAGGCTTCTGCCCAGCTACAGGATTCTGCCCATTCACAGGCTTCTGCCCATTCACAGGCTTCTGCCCAGCTACAGGCTTCTGCACAGCTACAGGCTTCTGCCCGTTCACAGGCTTCTGCCGAGGTACAGGCTTCTGCCCATTCACAGTCTTCTGCCCAGCTACAGGCTTCTGCCCAGCTACAGGCTTCTGCCCATTCACAGGCTTCTGCCCAGCTACAGGCTTCTGCCCAGCTACAGGCTTCTGCCCATTCACAGGCTTCTGCCCAGGTACAGGCTTCTGTCCATTCACAGGCTTCTGCCCAGCTACAGGCTTCTGCCCAGCTACAGGCTTCTGCCCATTCACAGGCTTCTGCCCAGCTACAGGCTTCTGCCCAGCTACAGGCTTCTGCCCATTCACAGGCTTCTGCCCAGCTACAGTTTTCTGCTCAGGTACAGGCTTCTGTCCATTCACAGGCTTCTGCCCACCTACAGGCTTCTGCCCAGCTACAGGCTTCTGTCCATTCACAGGCTTCTGCCCAGCTACAGGCTTCTGCCCATTCACAGGCTTCTGCCCAGCTACAGGCTTCTGCCAGCTACAGGCTTCTGCCCATTCACAGGCTTCTGCCCAGCTACAGTTATCTGCCCAGGTACAGGCTTCTGTCCATTCACAGGCTTCTGCCCACCTACAGGCTTCTGCCCAGCTACAGGCTTCTGCCCATTCACAGGCTTCTGCCCAGCTATAGGCTTCTGCCCATTCACAGGCTTCTGCCCATTCACAGGCTTCTGCCCAGCTACATGCTTCTGCACAGCTACAGGCTTCTGCCCGTTCACAGGCTTCTGCCCAGGTACAGGCTTCTGCCCATTCACAGGCTTCTGCCCAGCTACAGGCTTCTGCCCAGCTACAGGCTTCTGCCCATTCACAGGCTTCTGCCCAGCTACAGGCTTCTGCCCAGCTACAGGCTTCTGCCCATTCACAGGCTTCTGCCCAGGTACATGCTTCTGTCCATTCACAGGCTTCTGCCCAGCTACAGGCTTCTGCCCAGCTACAGGCTTCTGCCCATTCACAGGCTTCTGCCCAGCTACAGGCTTCTGCCCAGCTACAGGCTTCTGCCCATTCACAGGCTTCTGCCCAGCTACAGTTTTCTGCTCAGGTACAGGCTTCTGTCCATTCACAGGCTTCTGCCCACCTACAGGCTTCTGCCCAGCTACAGGCTTCTGTCCATTCACAGGCTTCTGCCCAGCTACAGGCTTCTGCCCATTCACAGGCTTCTGCCCAGCTACAGGCTTCTGCCCAGCTACAGGCTTCTGCCCATTCACAGGCTTCTGCCCAGCTACAGTTTTCTGCTCAGGTACAGGCTTCTGTCCATTCACAGGCTTCTGCCCACCTACAGGCTTCTGCCCAGCTACAGGCTTCTGCCCATTCACAGGCTTCTCCACAGCTACAGGCTTCTGCCCATTCACAGGCTTCTGCCCAGCTACAGACTTCTGCCCAGCTAAAGGCTTCTGCCCATTCACAGACTTCTGCCCATTCACAGGCTTCTGCCCAGCTACAGGCTTCTGCCCATTCACAGGCTTCTGCCCAGCTACAGGCTTCTGCCCATTCACAGGCTTCTGCCCATTCACAGGCTTCTGCCCAGCTACAGGCTTCTGCCCATTCACAGACTTCTGCCCATTCACAGGTTTCTGCCCAGCTACAGGCCTCTGCCCATTCACAGGCTTCTGCCCAGCTACAGGCTTCTGCACAGCTACAGGCTTCTGCCCATTCACAGGCTTCTGCCCAGGTACAGGCTTCTGCCCCTTCACAGGCTTCTGCTCAGCTACAGGCTTTTGCCCAGCAACAGGCTTTTGCCCATTCACCGTCTTCTGCATAGCTACAGGCTTCTGCCCAGCTACAGGCTTCTGCCCATTCACAGGCTTCTGCCCAGCTACAGGCTTCTGCCCATTCACAGGCTTCTGCCCATTCACAGACTTCTGCCCAGCTACAGGCTTCTGCACAGCTACAGGCTTCTGCCCGTTCACCGGCTTCTGCCCAGGTACAGGCTTCTGCCCATTCACAGTCTTCTGCCCAGCTACAGGCTTCTGCCCATTCACAGGCTTCTGTCCATTTACAGGCTTCTGCCCAGCTAGAGGCTTCTGCCCATTCACAGGCTTCTGCCCAGCTACAGGCTTCTGCCCAGCTACAGCCTTCTGCCCAGCTACAGCCTTCTGCCCAGGTACAGGCTTCTGCCCATTCACAGGCATCTGCCCAGCTATAGGCTTCTGCCCAGCTACAGGCTTCTGCCCATTCACAGGCTTCTGCCCAGCTACAGTTTTCTGCCCAGGTACAGGCTTCTGTCCATTCACAGGCTTCTGCCCACCTACTGGCTTCTGCCCAGCTACAGGCTTCTGCCCATTCACAGGCTTCTGCCCAGCTAAAGGCTTCTGCCCATTCACAGGCTTCTACCCATTCACAGGCTTCTGCCCAGCTACAGGCTTCTGCACAACTACAGGCTTCTGCCCGTTCACAGGCTTCTGCCCAGCTACAGGTTTCTGCCCATTCACAGGCTTCTGCCCAGCTACAGGCTTCTGCCCAGCTACAGGCTTCTGCCCATTCACAAGCTTCTGTCCATTTACAGGCTTCTGCCCAGCTACAGGCTTCTGCCCATTCACAGGCTTCTGCCCAGCTACAGGCTTCTGCCCAGCTACAGGCTTCTGCCCATTCACAGGCTTCTGCCCAGCTACAGGCTTCTGCCCATTCACAGGCTTCTGCCCATTCACAGGCTTCTGCCCAGCTACAGGCTTCTGTACAGCTACAGGCTTCTGCCCATTCACAGGCTTCTTCCCATTCACAGGCTTCTGCCCAGCTACAGGCTTCTGCCCATTCACAGGCTTCTGCCCAGCTACAGGCTTCTGCCCAGCTATAGGCTTCAGCCCATTCACAGGCTTCTGTCCATTTACAGGCTTCTGCCCAGCTAGAGGCTTCTGCCCATTCACAGGCTTCTGCCCAGCTACAGGCTTCTGCCCATTCACAGGCTTCTGCCCATTCACAGGCTTCTGCCCAGCTACAGGCTTCTGCCCAGCTACAGGCTTCTGCCCAGCTACAGGCTTCTGCCCATTCACAGACTTCTGCCCATTCACAGGTTTCTGCCCAGCTACAGGCTTCTGCCCATTCACAGGCTTCTGCCCAGCTACAGGCTTCTGCACAGCTACAGGCTTCTGCCCATTCACAGGCTTCTGCCCAGGTACAGGCTTCTGCCCATTCACAGGCTTCTGCTCAGCTACAGGCTTCTGCCCATTCACAGGCTTCTACCCAGCTACAGTTTTCTGCCCAGGTATAGGCTTCTGTACATTCACAGGCTTCTGCCCAGATACAGGCTTCTGCCCAGCTACAGGCTTCTGCCCATTCACAGGCTTCTGCCCAGCTACAGGCTTCTGCCCATTCACAGGCTTCTGCCCAAATCACAGGCTTCTACCCGGCTACAGGCTTTTGCCCATTCACAGGCTTCTGCCCAGCTACAGGCTTTTGCCCATTCACCGGCTTCTGCATAGCTACAGGCTTCTGCCCAGCTACAGGCTTCTGCCCATTAACAGGCTTCTGCCCAGCTACAGGCTTCTGCCCATTCACAGGCTTCTGCCCAGCTACAGGCTTTTGCCCAGCAACAGGCTTTTGCCCATTCACTGGCTTCTGCATAGCTACAGGCTTCTGCCCAGCTACAGGCTTCTGCCCATTCACAGGCTTCTGCCCAGCTACAGGCTTCTGCCCATTCACAGGCTTCTGCCCATTCACAGGCTTCTGCCCAGCTACAGGCTTCTGCACAGCTACAGGCTTCTGCCCAGGCACAGGCTTCTGCCCATTCACAGTCTTCTGCCCAGCTACAGGCTTCTGCACAGCTACAGGCTTCTGCCCATTCACAGGCTTCTGCCCAGCTACAGGCTTCTGCCCAGCTACAGGCTTCTGCCCATTCACAGGCTTCTGCCCAGCTACAGGCTTTTGCCCAGCAACAGGCTTTTGCCCATTCACCGGCTTCTGCATAGCTACAGGCTTCTGCCCAGCTACAGGCTTCTGCCCATTCACAGGCTTCTGCCCAGCTACAGGCTTCTGCCCATTCACAGTCTTCTGCCCAGCTACAGGCTTCTGCCCAGCTACAGGCTTCTGCCCATTCACAGGTTCTGCCCAGCTACAGGCTTCTGCCCAGTTACAGGCTTCTGCCCATTCACAGGCTTCTGCCCAGCTACAGTTATCTGCCCAGGTACAGGCTTCTGTCCATTCACAGGCTTCTGCCCACCTACAGGCTTCTGCCCAGCTACAGGCTTCTGCCCATTCACAGGCTTCTGCCCAGCTACAGGCTTCTGCCCATTCACAGGCTTCTGCCCATTCACAGGCTTCTGCCCAGCTACAGGCTTCTGCACAGCTACAGGCTTCTGCCCGTTCACAGGCTTCTGCCGAGGTACAGGCTTCTGCCCATTCACAGGCTTCTGCCCAGCTACAGGCTTCTGCCCAGCTACAGGCTTCTGCCCATTCACAGGCTTCTGCCCAGCTACAGGCTTCTGCCCAGCTACAGGCTTCTGCCCATTCACAGGCTTCTGCCCAGGTACAGGCTTCTGTCCATTCACAGGCTTCTGCCCAGCTACAGGCTTCTGCCCAGCTACAGGCTTCTGCCCATTCACAGGCTTCTGCCCAGCTACAGGCTTCTGCCCAGCTACAGGCTTCTGCCCATTCACAGGCTTCTGCCCAGCTACAGTTTTCTGCTCAGGTACAGGCTTCTGTCCATTCACAGGCTTCTGCCCAGCTACAGGCTTCTGCCCAGCTACAGGCTTCTGTCCATTCACAGGCTTCTGCCCAGCTACAGGCTTCTGCCCATTCACAGGCTTCTGCCCAGCTACAGGCTTCTGCCAGCTACAGGCTTCTGCCCATTCACAGGCTTCTGCCCAGCTACAGTTTTCTGCTCAGGTACAGGCTTCTGTCCATTTACAGGCTTCTGCCCACCTACAGGCTTCTGCCCAGCTACAGGCTTCTGCCCATTCACAGGCTTCTGCACAGCTACAGGCTTCTGCCCATTCACAGGCTTCTGCCCAGCTACAGACTTCTGCACAGCTACAGGCTTCTGCCCATTCACAGACTTCTGCCCATTCACAGGCTTCTGCCCAGCTACAGGCTTCTGCCCATTCACAGGCTTCTGCCCAGCTACAGGCTTCTGCCCATTCACAGACTTCTGCCCATTCACAGGTTTCTGCCCAGCTACAGGCTTCTGCCCATTCACAGACTTCTGCCCATTCACAGGTTTCTGCCCAGCTACAGGCTTCTGCCCATTCACAGGCTTCTGCCCAGCTACAGGCTTCTGCACAGCTACAGGCTTCTGCCCATTCACAGGCTTCTGCCCAGGTACAGGCTTCTGCCCATTCACAGGCTTCTGCTCAGCTACAGGCTTTTGCCCAGCAACAGGCTTTTGCCCATTCACCGGCTTCTGCATAGCTACAGGCTTCTGCCCA
Source organism: Astyanax mexicanus (assembly GCF_023375975.1). NCBI lineage: Eukaryota > Metazoa > Chordata > Actinopteri > Characiformes > Acestrorhamphidae > Astyanax > Astyanax mexicanus. The sequence goes on from NC_064412.1 coordinate 37,011,700, forward strand.
GCTACAGGCTTCTGCCCATTCACAGGCTTCTGCCCAGCTACAGGCTTCTGCCCATTCACAGGCTTCTGCCCATTCACAGGCTTCTGCCCAGCTACAGGCTTCTGCACAGCTACAGGCTTCTGCCCGTTGACCGGCTTCTGCCCAGGTACAAGCTTCTGCCCATTCACAGTCTTCTGCCCAGCTACAGGCTTCTGCCCAGCTACAGGCTTCTGCCCATTCACAGGCTTCTGTCCATTTACAGGCTTCTGCCCAGCTAGAGGCTTCTGCCCATTCACAGGCTTCTGCCCAGCTACAGGCTTCTGCCCAGCTACAGCCTTCTGCCCCTTCACAGGCTTCTGCCCAGGTACAGGCTTCTGCCCATTCACAGGCTTCTGCCCATTCACAGGCTTCTGCCCAGCTACAGGCTTCTGCATAGCTACAGGCTTCTGCCCATTCACAGGCTTCTGCCCAGGTACAGGGTTCTGTCCATTCACAGGCTTCTGCCCAGCTACAGGCTTCTGCCCAGCTACAGGCTTCTGCCCATTCACAGGCATCTGCCCAGCTATAGGCTTCTGCCCAGCTACAGGCTTCTGCCCATTCACAGGCTTCTGCCCAGCTACAGTTTTCTGCCCAGGTACAGGCTTCTGTCCATTCACAGGCTTCTGCCCACCTACTGGCTTCTGCCCAGCTACAGGCTTCTGCCCATTCACAGGCTTCTGCCCAGCTAAAGGCTTCTGCCCATTCACAGGCTTCTACCCATTCACAGGCTTCTGCCCAGCTACAGGCTTCTGCACAGCTACAGGCTTCTGCCCGTTCACAGGCTTCTGCCCAGCTACAGGTTTCTGCCCATTCACAGGCTTCTGCCCAGCTACAGGCTTCTGCCCAGCTACAGGCTTCTGCCCATTCACAAGCTTCTGTCCATTTACAGGCTTCTGCCCAGCTAGAGGCTTCTGCCCATTCACAGGCTTCTGCCCAGCTACAGGCTTCTGCCCAGCTACAGGCTTCTGCCCATTCACAGGCTTCTGCCCAGCTACAGGCTTCTGCCCATTCACAGGCTTCTGCCCATTCACAGGCTTCTGCCCAGCTACAGGCTTCTGTACAGCTACAGGCTTCTGCCCATTCACAGGCTTCTGCCCATTCACAGGCTTCTGCCCAGCTACAGGCTTCTGCCCATTCACAGGCTTCTGCCCAGCTACAGGCTTCTGCCCAGCTACAGGCTTCAGCCCATTCACAGGCTTCTGTCCATTTACAGGCTTCTGCCCAGCTAGAGGCTTCTGCCCATTCACAGGCTTCTGCCCAGCTACAGGCTTCTGCCCAGCTACAGGCTTCTGCCCATTCACAGGCTTCTGTCCATTTACAGGCTTCTGCCCAGCTAGAGGCTTCTGCCCATTCACAGGCTTCTGCCCAGCTACAGGCTTCTGCCCAGCTACAGCCTTCTGCCCATTCACAGGCTTCTGCCCAGGTACAGGCTTCTGCCCATTCACAGGCTTCTGCCCATTCACAGGCTTCTGCCCAGCTACAGGCTTCTGCATAGCTACAGGCTTCTGCCCATTCACAGGCTTCTGCCCAGGTACAGGGTTCTGTCCATTCACAGGCTTCTGCCCAGCTACAGGCTTCTGCCCAGCTACAGGCTTCTGCCCATTCACAGGCATCTGCCCAGCTATAGGCTTCTGCCCAGCTACAGGCTTCTGCCCATTCACAGGCTTCTGCCCAGCTACAGTTTTCTGCCCAGGTACAGGCTTCTGTCCATTCACAGGCTTCTGCCCAGCTACAGGCTTCTGCCCAGCTACAGGCTTCTGCCCATTCACAGGCTTCTGCCCAGCTAAAGGCTTCTGCCCATTCACAGGCTTCTACCCATTCACAGGCTTCTGCACAGCTACAGGCTTCTGCCCGTTCACAGGCTTCTGCCCAGCTACAGGTTTCTGCCCATTCACAGGCTTCTGCCCAGCTACAGGCTTCTGCCCAGCTACAGGCTTCTGCCCATTCACAAGCTTCTGTCCATTTACAGGCTTCTGCCCAGCTAGAGGCTTCTGCCCATTCACAGGCTTCTGCCCAGCTACAGGCTTCTGCCCAGCTACAGGCTTCTGCCCATTCACAGGCTTCTGCCCAGCTACAGGCTTCTGCCCATTCACAGGCTTCTGCCCATTCACAGGCTTCTGCCCAGCTACAGGCTTCTGTACAGCTACAGGCTTCTGCCCATTCACAGGCTTCTGCCCATTCACAGGCTTCTGCCCAGCTACAGGCTTCTGCCCATTCACAGGCTTCTGCCCAGCTACAGGCTTCTACCCAGCTACAGGCTTCAGCCCATTCACAGGCTTCTGTCCATTTACAGGCTTCTGCCCAGCTAGAGGCTTCTGCCCATTCACAGGCTTCTGCCCAGCTACAGGCTTCTGCCCATTCACAGGCTTCTGCCCATTCACAGGCTTCTGCCCAGCTACAGGCTTCTGCCCAGCTACAGGCTACTGCCCACTCACAGGCTTCTGCCCAGCTACAGGCTTTTGCCCAGCAACAGGCTTTTGCCCATTCACCGGCTTCTGCCCAGCTACAGGCTTCTGAACAGCTACAGGCTTCTGCCCATTCACAGGCTTCTGCCCAGCTACAGGCTTCTGCCCAGCTACAGGCTTCTGCCCATTCACAGGCTTCTGCCCAGCTACAGGCTTCTGCCCAGCTACAGGCTACTGCCCACTCACAGGCTTCTGCCCAGCTACAGGCTTTTGCCCAGCAACAGGCTTTTGCCCATTCACCGGCTTCTGCATAGCTACAGGCTTCTGCCCAGCTACAGGCTTCTGCCCATTCACAGGCTTCTGCCCAGCTACAGGCTTCTGCCCATTCACATGCTTCTGCCCATTCACAGGCTTCTGCCCAGCTACAGGCTTCTGCACAGCTACAGGCTTCTGCCCATTCACAGGCTTCTGCCCAGGTACAGGCTTCTGCCCATTCACAGGCTTCTGCCCATTCACAGGCTTCTGCCCAGCTACAGGCTTCTGCATAGCTACAGGCTTCTGCCCATTCACAGGCTTCTGCCCAGCTACAGGCTTCTGCCCAGCTACAGGCTTCTGCCCATTCACAGGCTTCTGCCCAGCTACAGTTTTCTGCCCAGGTACAGGCTTCTGTCCATTCACAGGCTTCTGCCCACCTACAGGCTTCTGCCCAGCTACAGGCTTCTGCCCATTCACAGGCTTCTGCCCAGCTACAGGCTTCTGCCCATTCACAGGCTTCTGCCCATTCACAGGCTTCTGCCCAGCTACAGGCTTCTGCACAGCTACAGGCTTCTGCCCGTTCACAGGCTTCTGCCCAGGTACAGGCTTCTGCCCATTCACAGGCTTCTGCCCAGCTACAGGCTTCTGCCCAGCTACAGGCTTCTGCCCATTCACAGGCTTCTGCCCAGCTACAGGCTTCTGCCCAGCTACAGGCTTCTGCCCATTCACAGGCTTCTGCCCAGGTACAGGCTTCTGCCCATTCACAGTCTTCTGCCCACCTACAGGCTTCTGCCCAGCTACAGGCTTCTGCCCATTCACAGGCTTCTGCCCAGCTACAGGCTTCTGCCCATTCACAGGCTTCTGCCCAGCTACAGGCTTCTGCCCAGCTACAGGCTTCTGCCCATTCACAGACTTCTGCCCGTTCACAGGTTTCTGCCCAGCTACAGGCTTCTGCCCATTCACAGGCTTCTGCCCAGCTACAGGCTTCTGCACAGCTACAGGCTTCTGCCCATTCACAGGCTTCTGCCCAGGTACAGGCTTCTGCCCATTCACAGGCTTCTGCTCAGCTACAGGCTTCTGCCCATTCACAGGCTTCTACCCAGCTACAGTTTTCTGCCCAGGTATAGGCTTCTGTACATTCACAGGCTTCTGCCCAGATACAGGCTTCTGCCCAGCTACAGGCTTCTGCCCATTCACAGGCTTCTGCCCAGCTACAGGCTTCTGCCCATTCACAGGCTTCTGCCCAAATCACAGGCTTCTACCCGGCTACAGGCTTTTGCCCATTCACAGGCTTCTGCCCAGCTACAGGCTTTTGCCCATTCACCGGCTTCTGCATAGCTACAGGCTTCTGCCCAGCTACAGGCTTCTGCCCATTAACAGGCTTCTGCCCAGCTACAGGCTTCTGCCCATTCACAGGCTTCTGCCCAGCTACAGGCTTTTGCCCAGCAACAGGCTTTTGCCCATTCACCAGCTTCTGCATAGCTACAGGCTTCTGCCCAGCTACAGGCTTCTGCCCATTCACAGGCTTCTGCCCAGCTACAGGCTTCTGCCCATTCACAGGCTTCTGCCCATTCACAGGCTTCTGCCCAGCTACAGGCTTCTGCACAGCTACAGGCTTCTGCCCAGGCACAGGCTTCTGCCCATTCACAGTCTTCTGCCCAGCTACAGGCTTCTGCACAGCTACAGGCTTCTGCCCATTCACAGGCTTCTGCCCAGCTACAGGCTTCTGCCCAGCTACAGGCTTCTGCCCATTCACAGGCTTCTGCCCAGCTACAGGCTTTTGCCCAGCAACAGGCTTTTGCCCATTCACCGGCTTCTGCATAGCTACAGGCTTCTGCCCAGCTACAGGCTTCTGCCCATTCACAGGCTTCTGCCCAGCTACAGGCTTCTGCCCATTCACAGGCTTCTGCCCATTCATAGGCTTCTGCCCAGCTACAGGCTTCTGCACAGCTACAGGCTTCTGCCCAGGTACAGGCTTCTGCCCATTCACAGTCTTCTGCCCAGCTACAGGCTTCTGCCCAGCTACAGGCTTCTGCCCATTCACAGGCTTCTGCCCAGCTACAGGCTTCTGCCCAGCTACAGGCTTCTGCCCATTCACAGGCTTCTGCCCAGCTACAGTTTTCTGTCCAGGTACAGGCTTCTGTCCATTCACAGGCTTCTGCCCACCTACAGGCTTCTGCCCAGCTACAGGCTTCTGCCCATTCACAGGCTTCTGCCCAGCTACAGGCTTCTGCCCATTCACAGGCTTCTGCCCATTCACAGGCTTCTGCCCAGCTACAGGCTTCTGCACAGCTACAGGCTTCTGCCCGTTCACAGGCTTCTGCCCAGGTACAGGCTTTTGCCCAGCAACAGGCTTCTGCCCAGCTACAGGCTTCTGCCCAGCTACAGGCTTCTGCCCATTCACAGGCTTCTGCCCAGCTACAGGCTTCTGCCCAGCTACAGGCTTCTGCCCATTCACAGGCTTCTGCCCAGGTACAGGCTTCTACCCATTCACAGGCTTCTGCCCAGCTACAGGCTTCTGTCCATTCACAGGCTTCTGCCCACCTACAGGCTTCTGCCCAGCTACAGGCTTCTGCCCGTTCACAGGCTTCTGCCCAGGTACAGGCTTCTGCCCATTCACAGGCTTCTGCCCAGGTACAGGCTTCTGCCCATTCACAGGCTTCTGCCCAGCTACAGGCTTTTGTCCATTCACAGGCTTCTGCCCACCTACAGGCTTCTGCCCAGCTACAGGCTTCTGCCCGTTCACAGGCTTCTGCCCAGGTACAGGCTTCTGCCCATTCACAGGCTTCTGCCCAGCTACAGGCTTCTGCCCAGCTACAGGCTTCTGCCCATTCACAGGCTTCTGCCCAGCTACAGGCTTCTGCCCATTCACAGGCTTCTGCCCAGGTACAGGCTACTGTCCATTCACAGGCTTCTGCCCAGCTACAGGCTTCTGCCCATTCACAGGCTTCTGCCCAGCTACAGGCTTCTGCCCAGCTACAGGCTTCTGCCCATTCACAGGCTTCTGCCCAGCTACAGTTTTCTGCTCAGGTACAGGCTTCTGTCCATTCACAGGCTTCTGCCCACCTACAGGCTTCTGCCCAGCTACAGGCTTCTGCCCATTCACAGGCTTCTGCACAGCTACAGGCTTCTGCCCATTCACAGGCTTCTGCCCAGCTACAGACTTCTGCCCAGCTACAGGCTTCTGCCCATTCACAGACTTCTGCCCATTCACAGGCTTCTGCCCAGCTACAGGCTTCTGCCCATTCACAGGCTTCTGCCCATTCACAGGCTTCTGCCCAGCTACAGGCTTCTGCCCATTCACAGACTTCTGCCCATTCACAGGTTTCTGCCCAGCTACAGGCTTCTGCCCATTCACAGGCTTCTGCCCAGCTACAGGCTTCTGCACAGCTACAGGCTTCTGCCCATTCACAGGCTTCTGCCCAGGTACAGGCTTCTGCCCATTCACAGGCTTCTGCTCAGCTACAGGCTTTTGCCCAGCAACAGGCTTTTGCCCATTCACCGGCTTCTGCATAGCTACAGGCTTCTGCCCAGCTACAGGCTTCTGCCCATTCACAGGCTTCTGCCCAGCTACAGGCTTCTGCCCATTCACAGGCTTCTGCCCATTCACAGGCTTCTGCCCAGCTACAGGCTTCTGCACAGCTACAGGCTTCTGCCCGTTCACCGGCTTCTGCCCAGGTACAGGCTTCTGCCCATTCACAGTCTTCTGCCCAGCTACAGGCTTCTGCCCAGCTACAGGCTTCTGCCCATTCACAGGCTTCTGTCCATTTACAGGCTTCTGCCCAGCTAGAGGCTTCTGCCCATTCACAGGCTTCTGCCCAGCTACAGGCTTCTGCCCAGCTACAGCCTTCTGCCCATTCACAGGCTTCTGCCCAGGTACAGGCTTCTGCCCATTCACAGGCTTCTGCCCATTCACAGGCTTCTGCCCAGCTACAGGCTTCTGCATAGCTACAGGCTTCTGCCCATTCACAGGCTTCTGCCCAGGTACAGGGTTCTGTCCATTCACAGGCTTCTGCCCAGCTACAGGCTTCTGCCCAGCTACAGGCTTCTGCCCATTCACAGGCATCTGCCCAGCTACAGGCTTCTGCCCAGCTACAGCCTTCTGCCCATTCACAGGCTTCTGCCCAGCTACAGTTTTCTGCCCAGGTACAGGCTTCTGTCCATTCACAGGCTTCTGCCCACCTACTGGCTTCTGCCCAGCTACAGGCTTCTGCCCATTCACAGGCTTCTGCCCAGCTACAGGCTTCTGCCCATTCACAGGCTTCTACCCATTCACAGGCTTCTGCCCAGCTACAGGCTTCTGCACAGCTACAGGCTTCTGCCCGTTCACAGGCTTCTGCCCAGCTACAGGTTTCTGCCCATTCACAGGCTTCTGCCCAGCTACAGGCTTCTGCCCAGCTACAGGCTTCTGCCCATTCACAAGCTTCTGTCCATTTACAGGCTTCTGCCCAGCTAGAGGCTTCTGCCCATTCACAGGCTTCTGCCCAGCTACAGGCTTCTGCCCAGCTACAGGCTTCTGCCCATTCACAGGCTTCTGCCCAGCTACAGGCTTCTGCCCATTCACAGGCTTCTGCCCATTCACAGGCTTCTGCCCAGCTACAGGCTTCTGTACAGCTACAGGCTTCTGCCCATTCACAGGCTTCTGCCCATTCACAGGCTTCTGTCCATTTACCGGCTTCTGCCCAGCTAGAGGCTTCTGCCCATTCACAGGCTTCTGCCCAGCTACAGGCTTTTTCCCATTCACAGGCTTCTGCCCATTCACAGGCTTCTGCCCAGCTACAGGCTTCTGCACAGCTACAGGCTTCTGCCCGTTCACAGGCTTCTGCCCAGGTACAGGCTTCTGCCCATTCACAGGCTTCTGCTCAGCTACAGGCTTCTGCCCATTCACAGGCTTATGCCCAGCTACAGTTTTCTGCCCAGCTACAGGCTTCTGCCCATTCACAGGCTTCTGCCCAGCTACAGGCTTCTGCCCAGCTACAGGCTTCTGCCCATTCACAGGCTTCTGCCCAGCTACAGGTTTTTGCCCAGCAACAGGCTTCTGCCCAGCTACAGGCTTCTGCCCATTCACAGGCTTCTGCCCAGCTACAGGCTTCTGCCCAGCTACAGGCTTCTGCCCATTCACAGGCTTCTGCCCAGCTACAGGCTTCTGCCCAGCTACAGGCTTCTGCCCATTCACAGGCTTCTGCCCAGGTACAGGCTTCTGTCCATTCACAGGCTTCTTCCCAGCTACAGGCTTCTGCCCAGCTACAGGCTTCTGCCCATTCACAGGCTTCTGCCCAGCTATAGGCTTCTGCCCAGCTACAGGCTTCTGCCCATTCACAGGCTTCTGCCCGGCTACAGGCTTTTGCCCATTCACAGGCTTCTGCCCAGCTACAGGCTTTTGCCCAGCAACAGGCTTTTGCCCATTCACCGGCTTCTGCATAGCTACAGGCTTCTGCCCAGCTACAGGCTTCTGCCCATTCACAGGCTTCTGCCCAGCTACAGGCTTCTGCCCATTCACAGGCTTCTGCCCATTCACAGGCTTCTGCACAGCTACAGGCTTCTGCACAGCTACAGGCTTCTGCCCGTTCACCGGCTTCTGCCCAGGTACAGGCTTCTGCCCATTCACAGTCTTCTGCCCAGCTACAGGCTTCTGCCCAGCTACAGGCTTCTGCCCATTCACAGGCTTCTGCCCAGCTACAGGCTTCTGCCCAGCTACAGGCTTCTGCCCATTCACAGGCTTCTGCCCAGCTACAGTTTTCTGCCCAGGTACAGGCTTCTGCCCATTCACAGTCTTCTGCCCAGCTACAGGCTTCTCCCGAGCTACAGGCTTCTGCCCATTCACAGGCTTCTGCCCAGCTACAGGCTTCTGCCCAGCTACAGGCTTCTGCCCATTCACAGGCTTCTGCCCAGCTACAGTTTTCTGCCCAGGTACAGGCTTCTGTCCATTCACAGGCTTCTGCCCAGCTACAGGCTCCTGCACAGCTACAGGCTTCTGCCCGTTCACAGGCTTCTGCCCAGCTACAGGCTTCTGCCCATTCACAGGCTTCTGCCCAGCTACAGGCTTCTGCCCAGCTACAGGCTTCTGCCCATTCACAGGCTTCTGCCCAGGTACAGGCTTCTGTCCATTCACAGGCTTCTGCCCAGCTACAGGCTTCTGCCCAGCTACAGGCTTCTGCCCATTCGCAGGCTTCTGCCCAGCTACAGTTTTCTGCCCAGGTACAGGCTTCTGCCCATTCACAGGCTTCTGCCCAGCTACAGGCTTCTGCCCAGCTACAGGCTTCTGCCCAGCTACAGGCTTCTGTCCATTCACAGGCTTCTTCCCAGCTACAGGCTTCTGCCCAGCTACAGGCTTCTGCCCATTCACAGGCTTCTGCCCAGCTACAGGCTTCTGCCCAGCTACAGGCTTCTGCCCATTCACAGGCTTCTGCCCGGCTACAGGCTTTTGCCCATTCACAGGCTTCTGCCCAGCTACAGGCTTTTGCCCAGCAACAGGCTTTTGCCCATTCACCGGCTTCTGCATAGCTACAGGCTTCTGCCCAGCTACAGGCTTCTGCCCATTCACAGGCTTCTGCCCAGCTACAGGCTTCTGCCCATTCACAGGCTTCTGCCCATTCACAGGCTTCTGCCCAGCTACAGGCTTCTGCACAGCTACAGGCTTCTGCCCGTTCACCGGCTTCTGCCCAGGTACAGGCTTCTGCCCATTCACAGTCTTCTGCCCAGCTACAGGCTTCTGCCCAGCTACAGGCTTCTGCCCATTCACAGGCTTCTGCCCAGCTACAGTTTTCTGCCCAGGTACAGGCTTCTGTCCATTCACAGGCTTCTGCCCACCTACTGGCTTCTGCCCAGCTACAGTCTTCTGCCCATTCACAGGCTTCTGCCCAGCTACAGGCTTCTGCCCATTCACAGACTTCTACCCATTCACAGGCTTCTGCCCAGCTACAGGCTTCTGCACAGCTACAGGCTTCTGCCCGTTCACAGGCTTCTGCCCAGCTACAGGTTTCTGCCCATTCACAGGCTTCTGCCCAGCTACAGGCTTCTGCCCAGCTACAGGCTTCTGCCCATTCACAAGCTTCTGTCCATTTACAGGCATCTGCCCAGCTAGAGGCTTCTGCCCATTCACAGGCTTCTGCCCAGCTACAGGCTTCTGCCCAGCTACAGGCTTCTGCCCATTCACAGGCTTCTGCTCAGCTACAGGCTTCTGCCCAGCTACAGGCTTCTGCCCAGCTACAGGCTTCTGCCCATTCACAGGCTTCTGTCCATTTACAGGCTTCTGCCCAGCTAGAGGCTTCTGCCCATTCACAGGCTTCTGCCCAGCTACAGGCTTCTGCCCATTCACAGGCTTCTGCCCATTCACAGGCTTCTGCCCGGCTACAGGCTTTTGCCCATTCACAGGCTTCTGCCCAGCTACAGGCTTTTGCCCATTCACCGGCTTCTGCATAGCTACAGGCTTCTGCCCAGCTACAGGCTTCTGCCCATTAACAGGCTTCTGCCCAGCTACAGGCTTCTGCCCATTCACAGGCTTCTGCCCAGCTACAGTTTTCTGCCCAGGTACAGGCTTCTGTCCATTCACAGGCTTCTGCCCACCTACAGGCTTCTGCCCAGCTACAGGCTTCTGCCCATTCACAGGCTTCTGCCCAGCTACAGGCTTCTGCCCATTCACAGGCTTCTGCCCATTCACAGGCTTCTGCCCAGCTACAGGCTTCTGCACAGCTACAGGCTTCTGCCCGATCACAGGCTTCTGCCCAGGTACAGGCTTCTGCCCATTCACAGGCTTCTGCCCAGCTACAGGCTTCTGCCCAGCTACAGGCTTCTGCCCATTCACAGGCTTCTGCCCAGCTACAGGCTTCTGCCCAGCTACAGGCTTCTGCCCATTCACAGGCTTCTGCCCAGGTACAGGCTTCTGCCCATTCACAGGCTTCTGCCCACCTACAGGCTTCTGCCCAGCTACAGGCTTCTGCCCATTCACAGGCTTCTGCCCACCTACAGGCTTCTGCCCAGCTACAGGCTTCTGCCCATTCACAGGCTTCTGCCCAGCTACAGGCTTCTGCCCATTCACAGGCTTCTGCCCAGCTACAGGCTTCTGCCCAGCTACAGGCTTCTGCCCATTCACAGACTTCTGCCCATTCACAGACTTCTGCCCATTCACAGGTTTCTGCCCAGCTACAGGCTTCTGCCCATTCACAGGCTTCTGCCCAGCTACAGGCTTCTGCACAGCTACAGGCTTCTGCCCATTCACAGGCTTCTGCCCAGGTACAGGCTTCTGCCCATTCACAGGCTTCTGCTCAGCTACAGGCTTCTGCCCATTCACAGGCTTCTACCCAGCTACAGTTTTCTGCCCAGGTATAGGCTTCTGTACATTCACAGGCTTCTGCCCAGATACAGGCTTCTGCCCAGCTACAGGCTTCTGCCCATTCACAGGCTTCTGCCCAGCTACAGGCTTCTGCCCATTCACAGGCTTCTGCCCAAATCACGGGCTTCTACCCGGCTACAGGCTTTTGCCCATTCACAGGCTTCTGCCCAGCTACAGGCTTTTGCCCATTCACCGGCTTCTGCATAGCTACAGGCTTTTGCCCAGCTACAGGCTTCTGCCCATTAACAGGCTTCTGCCCAGCTACAGGCTTCTGCCCATTCACAGGCTTCTGCCCAGCTACAGGCTTTTGCCCAGCAACAGGCTTTTGCCCATTCACCGGCTTCTGCATAGCTACAGGCTTCTGCCCAGCTACAGGCTTCTGCCCATTCACAGGCTTCTGCCCAGCTACAGGCTTCTGCCCATTCACAGGCTTCTGCCCATTCACAGGCTTCTGCCCAGCTACAGGCTTCTGCACAGCTACAGGCTTCTGCCCAGGCACAGGCTTCTGCCCATTCACAGTCTTCTGCCCAGCTACAGGCTTCTGCACAGCTACAGGCTTCTGCCCAGCTACAGGCTTCTGCCCATTCACAGGCTTCTGCCCAGCTACAGGCTTTTGCCCAGCAACAGGCTTTTGCCCATTCACCGGCTTCTGCATAGCTACAGGCTTCTGCCCAGCTACAGGCTTCTGCCCATTCACAGGCTTCTGCCCAGCTACAGGCTTCTGCCCATTCACAGGCTTCTGCCCATTCACAGGCTTCTGCCCAGCTACAGGCTTCTGCACAGCTACAGGCTTCTGCCCAGGTACAGGCTTCTGCCCATTCACAGTCTTCTGCCCAGCTACAGGCTTCTGCCCAGCTACAGGCTTCTGCCCATTCACAGGCTTCTGCCCAGCTACAGGCTTCTGCCCAGTTACAGGCTTCTGCCCATTCACAGGCTTCTGCCCAGCTACAGTTATCTGCCCAGGTACAGGCTTCTGTCCATTCACAGGCTTCTGCCCACCTACAGGCTTCTGCCCAGCTACAGGCTTCTGCCCATTCACAGGCTTCTGCCCAGCTATAGGCTTCTGCCCATTCACAGGCTTCTGCCCATTCACAGGCTTCTGCCCAGCTACAGGCTTCTGCACAGCTACAGGCTTCTGCCCGTTCACAGGCTTCTGCCCAGGTACAGGCTTCTGCCCATTCACAGGCTTCTGCCCAGCTACAGGCTTCTGCCCAGCTACAGGCTTCTGCCCATTCACAGGCTTCTGCCCAGCTACAGGCTTCTGCCCAGCTACAGGCTTCTGCCCATTCACAGGCTTCTGCCCAGGTACATGCTTCTGTCCATTCACAGGCTTCTGCCCAGCTACAGGCTTCTGCCCAGCTACAGGCTTCTGCCCATTCACAGGCTTCTGCCCAGCTACAGGCTTCTGCCCAGCTACAGGCTTCTGCCCATTCACAGGCTTCTGCCCAGCTACAGTTTTCTGCTCAGGTACAGGCTTCTGTCCATTCACAGGCTTCTGCCCACCTACAGGCTTCTGCCCAGCTACAGGCTTCTGTCCATTCACAGGCTTCTGCCCACCTACAGGCTTCTGCCCAGCTACAGGCTTCTGTCCATTCACAGGCTTCTGCCCAGCTACAGGCTTCTGCCCATTCACAGGCTTCTGCCGATTCACAGGCTTCTGCCCAGCTACAGGCTTCTGCCCAGCTACAGGCTTCTGCCCATTCACAGGCTTCTGCCCAGCTACAGGCTTCTGCCCAGCTACAGGCTTCTGCCCATTCACAGGCTTCTGCCCAGCTACAGGCTTCTGCCCAGCTACAGGCTTCTGCCCATTCACAGGCTTCTGCCCAGCTACAGGCTTCTGCCCATTCACAGGCTTCTGTCCATTTACAGGCTTCTGCCCAGCTACAGGCTTCTGCCCAGCTACAGGCTTCTGCCCATTCACAGGCTTCTGTCCATTTACAGGCTTCTGCCCAGCTAGAGGCTTCTGCCGATTCACAGGCTTCTGCCCAGCTACAGGCTTCTGCCCAGCTACAGGCTTCTGCCCATTCACAGGCTTCTGCCCAGGTACAGGTTTCTGCCCATTCACAGGCTTCTGCCCATTCACAGGCTTCTGCCCAGCTACAGGCTTCTGCATAGCTACAGGCTTCTGCCCATTCACAGGCTTCTGCACAGGTACAGGGTTCTGTCCATTCACAGGCTTCTGCCCAGCTACAGGCTTCTGCCCAGCTAGAGGCTTCTGCCCATTCACAGGCTTCTGCCCAGCTACAGGCTTCTGCCCAGCTACAGGCTTCTGCCCAGCTACAGGCTTCTGCCCAGGTACAGGCTTCTGCCCATTCACAGGCTTCTGCCCATTCACAGGCTTCTGCCCAGCTACAGGCTTCTGCATAGCTACAGGCTTCTGCCCATTCACAGGCTTCTGCCCAGCTACAGGGTTCTGTCCATTCACAGGCTTCTGCCCAGCTACAGGCTTCTGCCCAGCTACAGGCTTCTGCCCATTCAAAGGCTTCTGCCCAGCTACAGTTTTCTGCCCAGGTACAGGCTTCTGTCCATTCACAGGCTTCTGCCCACCTACTGGCTTCTGCCCAGCTACAGGCTTCTGCCCATTCACAGGCTTCTGCCCAGCTACAGGCTTCTGCCCATTCACAGGCTTCTGCCCATTCACAGGCTTCTGCCCAGCTACAGGCTTCTGCACAGCTACAGGCTTCTGCCCGTTCACAGGCTTCTGCCCAGGTACAGTCTTCTGCCCATTCACAGGCTTCTGCCCAGCTACAGGCTTCTGCCCAGCTACAGGCTTCTGCCCATTCACAGGCTTCTGCCCAGCTACAGGCTTCTGCCCTGCTACAGGCTTCTGCCCTGCTACAGGCTTCTGCCCATTCACAGGCTTCTGCCCAGCTACAGGCTTCTGTACAGCTACAGGCTTCTGCCCATTCACAGGCTTCTGCCCATTCACAGGCTTCTGCCCAGCTACAGGCTTCTGCCCAGCTACAGGCTTCTGCCCATTCAAAGGCTTCTGCCCAGCTACAGTTTTCTGCCCAGGTACAGGCTTCTGTCCATTCACAGGCTTCTGCCCACCTACTGGCTTCTGCCCAGCTACAGGCTTCTGCCCATTCACAGGCTTCTGCCCAGCTACAGGCTTCTGCCCATTCACAGGCTTCTGCCCATTCACAGGCTTCTGCCCAGCTACAGGCTTCTGCACAGCTACAGGCTTCTGCCCGTTCACAGGCTTCTGCCCAGGTACAGTCTTCTGCCCATTCACAGGCTTCTGCCCAGCTACAGGCTTCTGCCCAGCTACAGGCTTCTGCCCATTCACAGGCTTCTGCCCAGCTACAGGCTTCTGCCCTGCTACAGGCTTCTGCCCTGCTACAGGCTTCTGCCCATTCACAGGCTTCTGCCCAGCTACAGGCTTCTGTACAGCTACAGGCTTCTGCCCATTCACAGGCTTCTGCCCATTCACAGGCTTCTGCCCAGCTACAGGCTTCTGCCCATTCACAGACTTCTGCCCAGCTACAGGCTTCTGCCCATTCACAGGCTTCTGCCCAGCTACAGGCTTCTGCCCAGCTACAGGCTTCAGCCCATTCACAGGCTTCTGTCCATTTACAGGCTTCTGCCCAGCTAGAGGCTTCTGCCCATTCACAGGCTTCTGCCCAGCTACAGGCTTCTGCCCATTCACAGGCTTCTGCCCATTCACAGGCTTCTGCCCAGCTACAGGCTTCTGCACAGCCACAGGCTTCTGCCCATTCACAGGCTTCTGCCCAGGTAAAGGCTTCTGCCCATTCACAGGCTTCTGCTCAGCTACAGGCTTCTGCCCATTCACAGGCTTCTGCCCAGCTACAGTTTTCTGCCCAGCTACAGGCTTCTGCCCATTCACAGGCTTCTGCCCAGCTACAGGCTTCTGCCCAGCTACAGGCTTCTTCCCATTCACAGGCTTCTGCCCAGCTACAGGTTTTTGCCCAGCAACAGGCTTCTGCCCAGCTACAGGCTTCTGCCCATTCACAGGCTTCTGCCCAGCTACAGGCTTCTGCCCATTCACAGGCTTCTGCCCAGCTACAGGCTTCTGCCCAGCTACAGGCTTCTGCCCATTCACAGGCTTCTGCCCAGGTACAGGCTTTTGTCCATTCACAGGCTTCTTCCCAGCTGCAGGCTTCTGCCCAGCTACAGGCTTCTGCCCATTCACAGGCTTCTGCCCAGCTACAGGCTTCTGCCCAGCTACAGGCTTCTGCCCATTCACAGGCTTCTGCCTGGCTACAGGCTTTTGCCCATTCACAGGCTTCTGCCCAGCTACAGGCTTTTGCCCAGCAACAGGCTTTTGCCCATTCACCGGCTTCTGCATAGCTACAGGCTTCTGCCCAGCTACAGGCTTCTGCCCATTCACAGGCTTCTGCCCAGCTACAGGCTTCTGCCCATTCACAGGCTTCTGCCCATTCACAGGCTTCTGCCCAGCTACAGGCTTCTGCACAGCTACAGGCTTCTGCCCATTCACCGGCTTCTGCCCAGGTACAGGCTTCTGCCCATTCACAGTCTTCTGCCCAGCTACAGGCTTCTGCCCAGCTACAGGCTTCTGCCCATTCACAGGCTTCTGCCCAGCTACAGGCTTCTGCCCAGCTACAGGCTTCTGCCCATTCACAGGCTTCTGCCCAGCTACAGTTTTCTGCCCAGGTACAGGCTTCTGTCCATTCACAGGCTTCTGCCCACCTACAGGCTTCTGCCCAGCTACAGGCTTCTGCCCATTCACAGGCTTCTGCCCAGCTACAGGCTTCTGCCCATTCACAGGCTTCTGCCCATTCACAGGCTTCTGCCCAGCTACAGGCTTCTGCACAGCTACAGGCTTCTGCCCGTTCACAGGCTTCTGCCCAGCTACAGGCTTCTGCCCATTCACAGGCTTCTGCCCAGCTACAGGCTTCTGCCCAGCTACAGGCTTCTGCCCATTCACAGGCTTCTGCCCAGGTACAGGCTTCTGTCCATTCACAGGCTTCTGCCCAGCTACAGGCTTCTGCCCATTCACAGGCTTCTGCCCAGATACAGTTTTCTGCCCAGGTACAGGCTTCTGCCCATTCACAGGCTTCTGCCCAGCTACAGGCTTCTGCCCAGCTACAGGCTTCTGCCCATTCACAGGCTTCTGCCCAGGTACAGGCTTCTGTCCATTCACAGGCTTCTTCCCAGCTACAGGCTTTTGCCCAGCAACAGGCTTTTGCCCATTCACCGGCTTCTGCATAGCTACAGGCTTCTGCCCAGCTACAGGCTTCTGCCCATTCACAGGCTTCTGCCCAGCTACAGGCTTCTGCCCAGCTACAGGCTTCTGCCCAGCTACAGGCTTCTGCCCATTCACAGGCTTCTGCCCATTCACAGGCTTCTGCCCAGCTACAGGCTTCTGCACAGCTACAGGCTTCTGCCCGTTCACCGGCTTCTGCCCAGGTACAGGCTTCTGCCCATTCACAGTCTTCTGCCCAGCTACAGGCTTCTGCCCATTCACAGGCTTCTGCCCAGCTACAGGCTTCTGCCCAGCTACAGGCTTCTGCCCATTCACAGGCTTCTGCCCTTTCACAGGCTTCTGCCCAGCTACAGGCTTCTGCACAGCTACAGGCTTCTGCCCATTCACAGGCTTCTGCCCAGCTACAGGCTTCTGCCCATTCACAGGCTTCTGCCCAGCTACAGGCTTCTGCCCAGCTACAGGCTTCTGCCCATTCACAGGCTTCTGCCCAGCTACAGGCTTCTGCCCATTCACAGGCTTCTGTCCATTTACAGGCTTCTGCCCAGCTAGAGGCTTCTGCCCATTCACAGGCTTCTGCCCAGCTACAGGCTTCTGCCCAGCTACAGGCTTCTGCCCATTCACAGGCTTCTGTCCATTTACAGGCTTCTGCCCAGCTAGAGGCTTCTGCCGATTGACAGGCTTCTGCCCATCTACAGGCTTCTGCCCAGCTACAGGCTTCTGCACATTGACAGGCTTCTGCCCAGGCACAGGTTTCTGCCCATTCACAGGCTTCTGCCCATTCACAGGCTTCTGCCCAGCTACAGGCTTCTGCATAGCTACAGGCTTCTGCCCATTCACAGGCTTCTGCCCAGGTACAGGGTTCTGTCCATTCACAGACTTCTGCCCAGCTACAGGCTTCTGCCCAGCTACAGGCTTCTGCCCATTCACAGGCATCTGCGCAGCTACAGGCTTCTGCCCAGCTACAGGCTTCTGCCCAGCTACAAGCTTCTGTCCATTTACAGGCTTCTGCCCAGCTAGAGGCTTCTGCCCATTCACAGGCTTCTGCCCAGCTACAGGCTTCTGCCCAGCTACAGGCTTCTGCCCAGCTACAGGCTTCTGCCCAGGTACAGGCTTCTGCCCATTCACAGGCTTCTGCCCATTCACAGGCTTCTGCCCAGCTACAGGCTTCTGCATAGCTACAGGCTTCTGCCCATTCACAGGCTTCTGCCCAGGTACAGGGTTCTGTCCATTCACAGGCTTCTGCCCAGCTACAGGCTTCTGCCCAGCTACAGGCTTCTGCCCATTCACAGGCTTCTGCCCAGCTACAGGCTTCTGCCCAGCTACAGGCTTCTGCCCATTCAAAGGCTTCTACCCAGCTACAGTTTTCTGCCCAGGTACAGGCTTCTGTCCATTCACAGGCTTCTGCCCACCTACTGGCTTCTGCCCAGCTACAGGCTTCTGCCCATTCACAGGCTTCTGCCCAGCTACAGGCTTCTGCCCATTCACAGGCTTCTGCCCATTCACAGGCTTCTGCCCAGCTACAGGCTTCTGCACAGCTACAGGCTTCTGCCCGTTCACAGGCTTCTGCCCAGGTACAGGCTTCTGCCCATTCACAGGCTTCTGCCCAGCTACAGGCTTCTGCCCAGCTACATGCTTCTGCCCATTCACAGGCTTCTGCCCAGCTACAGGCTTCTTCCCTGCTACAGGCTTCTGCCCATTCACAGGCTTCTGCCCAGCTACAGTTTTCTGCCCAGGTACAGGCTTTTGTCCATTCACAGGCTTCTGCCCACCTACAGGCTTCTGCCCAGCTACAGGCTTCTGCCCATTCACAGGCTTCTGCCCAGCTACAGGCTTCTGCCCATTCACAGGCTTCTGCCCATTCACAGGCTTCTGCCCAGCTACAGGCTTCTGCATAGCTACAGGCTTCTGCCCGTTCACAGGCTTCTGCCCAGGTACAGGCTTCTGCCCATTCACAGGCTTCTGCTCAGCTACAGGCTTCTGCCCATTCACAGGCTTCTGCCCAGCTACAGTTTTCTGCCCAACTACAGGCTTCTGCCCAGCTACAGGCTTCTGCCCATTCACAGGCTTCTGCCCAGCTACAGGCTTCTGCCCAGCTACAGGCTTCTGCCCATTCACAGGCTTCTGCCCCAGCTACAGGCTTCTGCCCATTCACAGGCTTCTGCCCAGCTACAGGCTTCTGCCCATTCACAGGCTTCTGCCCAGCTACAGGCTTCTGCCCATTCACAGGCTTCTGCTCAGCTACAGGCTTCTGCCCAGGTACAGGCTTCTGCCCATTAACAGGCTTCTGCCCAGCTACAGGCTTCTGCCCATTCACAGGCTTCTGCCCATTCACAGGCTTCTGCCCAGCTACAGGCTTCTGCACAGCTACAGGCTTCTGCCCATTCACAGGCTTCTGCCCATTCACAGGCTTCTGCCCATTCACAGGCTTCTGCCCAGCTACAGGCTTCTGCACAGCTACAGGCTTCTGCCCATTCACAGGCTTCTGCATATTCACAGGCTTCTGCCCAGCTACAGGCTTCTGCCCATTCACAGGCTTCTGTCCATTTACAGGCTTCTGCCCAGCTAGAGGCTTCTGCCCATTCACAGGCTTCTGCCCAGCTACAGGCTTCTGCCCATTCACAGGCTTCTGCCCAGCTACAGTTTTCTGCCCAGGTATAGGCTTCTGTCCATTCACAGGCTTCTGCCCATTCACAGGCTTCTGGCCAGGTACAGGTTTCTGGCCAGGTACAGGCTTCTGCCCATTCAAAGGCTTCTGCCCATTCACAGGCTTCTGCCCAGCTACAGGCTTCTGCATAGCTACAGGCTTCTGCCCATTCATAGGCTTCTGCCCAGCTACAGGGTTCTGCATAGCTACAGGCTTCTGCCCATTCACAGGCTTCTGCCCAGGTACAGGCTTCTGTCCATTCACAGGCTTCTGCCCAGCTACAGGCTTCTGCCCAGCTACAGGCTTCTGCCCATTCACAGGCTTCTGCCCAGCTACAGGCTTCTGCCCAGCTACAGGCTTCTGCCCATTCACAGGCTTCTGCCCAGCTACAGTTTTCTGCCCAGGTACAGGCTTCTGTCCATTCACAGGCTTCTGCCCATTCACAGGCTTCTGCCCAGCTACAGGCTTCTGCCCAGCTACAGGCTTCTGCCCATTCACAGGCTTCTGCCCATTCACAGGCTTCTGCCCATTCACAGGCTTCTGCCCAGCTACAGGCTTCTGCCCATTCACAGGCTTCTGTCCATTTACAGGCTTCTGCCCAGCTAGAGCCTTCTGCCCATTCACAGGCTTCTGCCCAGCTACAGGCTTCTGCCCATTCACAGGCTTCTGCCCAGCTACAGTTTTCTATCCAGCTACAGGCTTCTGCCCATTCATAGGCTTCTGCCCAGCTACAGGCTTCTGCCCAGCTACAGGCTTCTGCCCATTCACAGGCTTCTGCCCAGCTACAGGCTTCTGCCCATTCACAGGCTTCTGCTCAGCTACAGGCTTCTGCCCAGGTACAGGCTTCTGCCCATTAACAGGCTTCTGCCCAGCTACAGGCTTCTGCCCATTCACAGGCTTCTGCCCATTCACAGGCTTCTGCCCAGCTACAGGCTTCTGCACAGCTACAGGCTTCTGCCCATTCACAGGCTTCTGCCCATTCACAGGCTTCTGCCCATTCACAGGCTTCTGCCCAGCTACAGGCTTCTGCCCATTCACAGGCTTCTGCATATTCACAGGCTTCTGCCCAGCTACAGGCTTCTGCCCATTCACAGGCTTCTGTCCATTTACAGGCTTCTGCCCAGCTAGAGGCTTCTGCCCATTCACAGGCTTCTGCCCAGCTACAGGCTTCTGCCCATTCACAGGCTTCTGCCCAGCTACAGTTTTCTGCCCAGGTACAGGCTTCTGTCCATTCACAGGCTTCTGCCCATTCACAGGCTTCTGGCCAGGTACAGGTTTCTGGCCAGGTACAGGCTTCTGCCCATTCACAGGCTTCTGCCCATTCACAGGCTTCTGCCCAGCTACAGGCTTCTGCATAGCTACAGGCTTCTGCCCATTCACAGGCTTCTGCCCAGGTACAGGCTTCTGTCCATTCACAGGCTTCTGCCCAGCTACAGGCTTCTGCCCAGCTACAGGCTTCTGCCCATTCACAGGCTTCTGCCCAGCTACAGGCTTCTGCCCAGCTACAGGCTTCTGCCCAGCTACAGGCTTCTGCCCAGCTACAGTTTTCTGCCCAGGTACAGGCTTCTGTCCATTCACAGGCTTCTGCCCATTCACAGGCTTCTGCCCAGCTACAGGCTTCTGCCCAGCTACAGGCTTCTGCCCAGCTACAGGCTTCTGCCCATTCACAGGCTTCTGCCCAGCTACAGGCTTCTGCCCAGCTACAGGCTTCTGCCCATTCACAGGCTTCTGTCCATTTACAGGCTTCTGCCCAGCTAGAGGCTTCTGCTCATTCACAGGCTTCTGCCCAGCTACAGGCTTCTGCCCAGCTAGAGGCTTCTGCCCATTCACAGGCTTCTGCCCATTCACAGGCTTCTGCCCAGCTACAGGCTTCTGCATAGCTACAGGCTTCTGCCCATTCACAGGCTTCTGCCCAGGTACAGGCTTCTGCCCATTCACAGGCTTCTGCCCATTCACAGGCTTCTGCCCAGCTACAGGCTTCTGCATAGCTACAGGCTTCTGCCCATTCACAGGCTTCTGCCCAGGTACAGGCTTCTGTCCATTCACAGGCTTCTGCCCAGCTACAGGCTTCTGCCCAGCTACAGGTTTCTGCCCATTCACAGGCTTCTGCCCAGCTACAGGCTTCTGCCCAGCTACAGGCTTCTGTCCATTCACAGGCTTCTGCCCAGCTACAGTTTTCTGCCCAGGTACAGGCTTCTGTCCATTCACAGGCTTCTGCCCACCTACAGGCTTCTGCCCAGCTACAGGCTTCTGCCCATTCACAGGCTTCTGCCCAGCTACAGGCTTCTGCCCATTCACAGGCTTCTGCCCAGCTACAGGCTTCTGCCCAGCTACAGGCTTCTGCCCATTCACAGGCTTCTGCCCAGCTACAGGCTTCTGCCCAGCTACAGGCTTCTGCCCATTCACAGGCTTCTGCCCAGCTACAGTTTTCTGCCCAGGTACAGGCTTCTGTCCATTCACAGGCTTCTGCCCATTCACAGGCTTCTGCCCAGCTACAGGCTTCTGCCCAGCTACAGGCTTCTGCCCATTCACAGGCTTCTGCCCATTCACAGGCTTCTGCCCATTCACAGGCTTCTGCCCAGCTACAGGCTTCTGCCCATTCACAGGCTTCTGTCCATTTACAGGCTTCTGCCCAGCTAGAGGCTTCTGCCCATTCACAGGCTTCTGCCCAGCTACAGGCTTCTGCCCATTCACAGGCTTCTGCCCAGCTACAGTTTTCTATCCAGCTACAGGCTTCTGCCCATTCACAGGCTTCTGCCCAGCTACAGGCTTCTGCCCAGCTACAGGCTTCTGCCCATTCACAGGCTTCTGCCCAGCTACAGGCTTCTGCCCATTCACAGGCTTCTGCTCAGCTACAGGCTTCTGCCCAGGTACAGGCTTCTGCCCATTAACAGGCTTCTGCCCAGCTACAGGCTTCTGCCCATTCACAGGCTTCTGCCCATTCACAGGCTTCTGCCCAGCTACAGGCTTCTGCACAGCTACAGGCTTCTGCCCATTCACAGGCTTCTGCCCATTCACAGGCTTCTGCCCATTCACAGGCTTCTGCCCAGCTACAGGCTTCTGCACAGCTACAGGCTTCTGCCCATTCACAGGCTTCTGCATATTCACAGGCTTCTGCCCAGCTACAGGCTTCTGCCCATTCACAGGCTTCTGTCCATTTACAGGCTTCTGCCCAGCTAGAGGCTTCTGCCCATTCACAGGCTTCTGCCCAGCTACAGGCTTCTGCCCATTCACAGGCTTCTGTCCATTTACAGGCTTCTGCCCAGCTAGAGGCTTCTGCCCATTCACAGGCTTCTGCCCAGCTACAGGCTTCTGCCCATTCACAGGCTTCTGCCCAGCTACAGTTTTCTGCCCAGGTACAGGCTTCTGTCCATTCACAGGCTTCTGCCCATTCACAGGCTTCTGGCCAGGTACAGGTTTCTGGCCAGGTACAGGCTTCTGCCCATTCACAGGCTTCTGGCCATTCACAGGCTTCTGCCCAGCTACAGGCTTCTGCATAGCTACAGGCTTCTGCCCATTCACAGGCTTCTGCCCAGGTACAGGCTTCTGTCCATTCACAGGCTTCTGCCCAGCTACAGGCTTCTGCCCAGCTACAGGCTTCTGCCCATTCACAGGCTTCTGCCCAGCTACAGGCTTCTGCCCAGCTACAGGCTTCTGCCCATTCACAGGCTTCTGCCCAGCTACAGTTTTCTGCCCAGGTACAGGCTTCTGTCCATTCACAGGCTTCTGCCCATTCACAGGCTTCTGCCCAGCTACAGGCTTCTGCCCAGCTACAGGCTTCTGCCCAGCTACAGGCTTCTGCCCATTCACAGGCTTCTGCCCAGCTACAGGCTTCTGCCCAGCTACAGGCTTCTGCCCATTCACAGGCTTCTGTCCATTTACAGGCTTCTGCCCAGCTAGAGGCTTCTGCTCATTCACAGGCTTCTGCCCAGCTACAGGCTTCTGCCCAGCTAGAGGCTTCTGCCCAGGTACAGGCTTCTGTCCATTCACAGGCTTCTGCCCAGCTACAGGCTTCTGCCCAGCTACAGGCTTCTGCCCATTCACAGGCTTCTGCCCAGCTACAGGCTTCTGCCCAGCTACAGGCTTCTGCCCATTCACAGGCTTCTGCCCAGCTACAGTTTTCTGCCCAGGTACAGGCTTCTGTCCATTCACAGGCTTCTGCCCATTCACAGGCTTCTGCCCAGCTACAGGCTTCTGCCCAGCTACAGGCTTCTGCCCATTCACAGGCTTCTGCCCAGCTACAGTTTTCTGCCCAGGTACAGGCTTCTGTCCATTCACAGGCTTCTGTCCACCCACAGGCTTCTGCCCAGCTACAGGCTTCTGCCCATTCACAGGCTTCTGCCCAGCTACAGGCTTCTGCCCATTCACAGGCTTCTGCACAGCTACAGGTTTTTGCCCAGCAACAGGCTTTTGCACAGCTACAGGCTTCTGCCCAGCTACAGGCTTCTGCCCATTCACAGGCTTCTGTCCATTTACAGGCTTCTGCCCAGCTAGAGGCTTCTGCCCATTCACAGGCTTCTGCCCAGCTACAGGCTTCTGCCCAGCTACAGGCTTCTGCCCAGCTACAGGCTTCTGCCCATTCACAGGCTTCTGCCCAGCTACAGGATTCTGCCCATTCACAGGCTTCTGCCCATTCACAGGCTTCTGCCCAGCTACAGGCTTCTGCACAGCTACAGGTTTCTGCCCGTTCACAGGCTTCTGCCCAGGTACAGGCTTCTGCCCATTCACAGGCTTCTGCCCAGCTACAGTTTTCTGCCCAGGTACAGGCTTCTGTACATTCACAGGCTTCTGCCCACCTACAGGCTTCTGCCCAGCTACAGGCTTCTGCCCATTCACAGGCTTCTGCCCAGCTACAGGCTTCTGCCCATTCACAGGCTTCTGCCCATTCACAGGCTTCTGCCCAGCTACAGGCTTCTGCCCATTCACAGGCTTCTGCCCAGCTACAGGCTTCTGCCCATTCACAGGCTTCTGCCCATTCACAGGCTTCTGCCCAGCTTCAGGCTTCTGCACAGCTACAGGTTTCTGCCCGTTCACAGGCTTCTGCCCAGGTACAGGCTTCTGCCCATTCACAGGCTTCTGCCCAGCTACAGTTTTCTGCCCAGGTACAGGCTTCTGTACATTCACAGGCTTCTGCCCACCTACAGGCTTCTGCCCAGCTACAGGCTTCTGCCCATTCACAGGCTTCTGCCCAGCTACAGGCTTCTGCCCATTCACAGGCTTCTGCCCAGCTACAGGTTTTTGCCCAGCAACAGGCTTTTGCCCAGCTACAGGCTTCTGCCCAGCTACAGGCTTCTGCCCATTCACAGGCTTCTGTCCATTTACAGGCTTCTGCCCAGCTAGAGGCTTCTGCCCATTCACAGGCTTCTGCTCAGCTACAGGCTTCTGCCCAGCTACAGGCTTCTGCCCATTCACAGGCTTCTGCCCAGCTACAGGCTTCTGCCCAGCTACAGGCTTCTGCCCATTCACAGACTTCTGCCCATTCACAGGTTTCTGCCCAGCTACAGGCTTCTGCCCATTCACAGGCTTCTGCCCAGCTACAGGCTTCTGCACAGCTACAGGCTTCTGCCCATTCACAGGCTTCTGCCCAGCTACAGGCTTCTGCACAGCTACAGGCTTCTGCCCATTCACAGGCTTCTGCCCAGGTACAGGCTTCTGCCCATTCACAGGCTTCTGCCCATTCACAGGCTTCTGCCCAGCTACAGGCTTCTGCATAGCTACAGGCTTCTGCCCATTCACAGGCTTCTGCCCAGCTACAGGCTTCTGCCCAGCTACAGGCTTCTGCCCATTCACAGGCTTCTGCCCAGCTACATTTTTCTGCCGAGGTACAGGCTTCTGTCCATTCACAGGCTTCTGCCCACCTACAGGCTTCTCCCCAGCTACAGGCTTCTGCCCATTCACAGGCTTCTACCCAGCTACAGGCTTCTGCCCATTCACAGGCTTCTGCCCATTCACAGGCTTCTGCCCAGCTACAGGCTTCTGCACAGCTACAGGCTTCTGCCCGTTCACAGGCTTCTGCCCAGGTACAGGCTTCTGCCCATTCACAGGCTTCTGCCCAGCTACAGGCTTCTGCCCATTCACAGGCTTCTGCCCAGCTACAGGCTTCTGCCCAGCTACAGGCTTCTGCCCATTCACAGGCTTCTGCCCAGCTACATGCTTCTGCCCAGCTACAGGCTTCTGCCCATTCACAGGCTTCTGCCCAGGTACAGGCTTCTGCCCATTCACAGGCTTCTGCCCACCTACAGGCTTCTGCCCAGCTACAGGCTTCTGCCCATTCACAGGCTTCTGCCCAGCTACAGGCTTCTGCCCATTCACAGGCTTCTGCCCAGCTACAGGCTTCTGCCCAGCTACAGGCTTCTGCCCATTCACAGACTTCTGCCCATTCACAGGTTTCTGCCCAGCTACAGGCTTCTGCCCATTCACAGGCTTCTGCCCAGCTACAGGCTTCTGCACAGCTACAGGCTTCTGCCCATTCACAGGCTTCTGCCCAGGTACAGGCTTCTGCCCATTCACAGGCTTCTGCTCAGCTACAGGCTTCTGCCCATTCACAGGCTTCTACCCAGCTACAGTTTTCTGCCCAGGTATAGGCTTCTGTACATTCACAGGATTCTGCCCAGATACAGGCTTCTGCCCAGCTACAGGCTTCTGCCCATTCACAGGCTTCTGCCCAGCTACAGGCTTCTGCCCATTCACAGGCTTCTGCCCAATTCACAGGCTTCTGCCCGGCTACAGGCTTTTGCCCATTCACAGGCTTCTGGCCAGCTACAGGCTTTTGCCCATTCACCGGCTTCTGCATAACTACAGGCTTCTGCCCAGCTACAGGCTTCTGCCCATTAACAGGCTTCTGCCCAGCTACAGGCTTCTGCCCATTCACAGGCTTCTGCCCAGCTACAGGCTTTTGCCCAGCAACAGGCTTTTGCCCATTCACCGGCTTCTGCATAGCGACAGGCTTCTGCCCAGCTACAGGCTTCTGCCCATTCACAGGCTTCTGCCCAGCTACAGGCTTCTGCCCATTCACAGGCTTCTGCCCATTCACAGGCTTCTGCCCAGCTACAGGCTTCTGCACAGCTACAGGCTTCTGCCCAGGTGCAGGCTTCTGCCCATTCACAGTCTTCTGCCCAGCTACAGGCTTCTGCCCAGCTACAGGCTTCTGCCCATTCACAGGCTTCTGCCCAGCTACAGGCTTCTGCCCAGCTACAGGCTTCTGCCCATTCACAGGCTTCTGCCCAGCTACAGTTTTCTGCCCAGGTACAGGCTTCTGTCCATTCACAGGCTTCTGCCCACCTACAGGCTTCTGCCCAGCTACAGGCTTCTGCCCATTCACAGGCTTCTGCCCAGCTACAGGCTTCTGCCCAGCTACAGGCTTCTGCCCATTCACAGGCTTCTGCCCATTCACAGGCTTCTGCCCAGCTACAGGCTTCTGCACAGCTACAGGCTTCTGCCCGTTCACAGGCTTCTGCCCAGGTACAGGCTTCTGCCCATTCACAGGCTTCTGCCCAGCTACAGGCTTCTGCCCAGCTACAGGCTTCTGCCCATTCACAGGCTTCTGCCCAGCTACAGGCTTCTGCCCAGCTACAGGCTTCTGCCCATTCACAGGCTTCTGCCCAGGTAGAGGCTTCTGTCCATTCACAGGCTTCTGCCCAGCTACAGGCTTCTGCCCAGCTACAGGCTTCTGCCCATTCACAGGCTTCTGCCCAGCTACAGGCTTCTGCCCAGCTACAGGCTTCTGCCCATTCACAGGCTTCTGCCCAGCTACAGTTTTCTGCTCAGTTACAGGCTTCTGTCCATTCACAGGCTTCTGCCCACCTACAGGCTTCTGCCCAGCTACAGGCTTCTGCCCGTTCACAGGCTTCTGCCCAGGTACAGGCTTCTGTCCATTCACAGGCTTCTGCCCAGCTACAGGCTTCTGCCCAGCTACAGGCTTCTGCCCATTCACAGGCTTCTGCCCAGCTACAGGCTTCTGCCCAGCTACAGGCTTCTGCCCATTCACAGGCTTCTGCCCAGGTACAGGCTTCTGTCCATTCACAGGCTTCTGCCCAGCTACAGGCTTCTGCCCAGCTACAGGCTTCTGCCCATTCACAGGCTTCTGCCCAGCTACAGGCTTCTGCCCAGCTACAGGCTTCTGCCCATTCACAGGCTTCTGCCCACCTACAGGCTTCTGCCCAGCTACAGGCTTCTGCCCATTCACAGGCTTCTGCACAGCTACAGGCTTCTGCCCATTCACAGGCTTCTGCCCAGCTACAGACTTCTGCCCAGCTACAGGCTTCTGCCCATTCACAGACTTCTGCCCATTCACAGGCTTCTGCCCAGCTACAGGCTTCTGCCCATTCACAGGCTTCTGCCCAGCTACAGGCTTCTGCCCATTCACAGGCTTCTGCCCATTCACAGGCTTCTGCCCAGCTACAGGCTTCTGCCCAGCTACAGGCTTCTGCCCATTCACAGACTTCTGCCCATTCAC
This sequence comes from Astyanax mexicanus, assembly GCF_023375975.1. Classification (NCBI taxonomy): domain Eukaryota; kingdom Metazoa; phylum Chordata; class Actinopteri; order Characiformes; family Acestrorhamphidae; genus Astyanax; species Astyanax mexicanus. The sequence goes on from NC_064412.1 coordinate 37,038,997, forward strand.
AGTTTTCTGCCCAGCTACAGGCTTCTGCCTATTCACAGGCTTCTGCCCAGCTACAGGCTTCTGCACAGCTACAGGCTTCTGCCCATTCACAGGCTTCTGCCCAGGTACAGGCTTCTGCCCATTCACAGGCTTCTGCTCAGCTACAGGCTTTTGCCCAGCAACAGGCTTTTGCCCATTCACCGGCTTCTGCATAGCTACAGGCTTCTGCCCAGCTACAGGCTTCTGCCCATTCACAGGCTTCTGCCCAGCTACAGGCTTCTGCCCATTCACAGGCTTCTGCCCATTCACAGGCTTCTGCCCAGCTACAGGCTTCTGCACAGCTACAGGCTTCTGCCCGTTCACCGGCTTCTGCCCAGGTACAGGCTTCTGCCCATTCACAGTCTTCTGCCCAGCTACAGGCTTCTGCCCAGCTACAGGCTTCTGCCCATTCACAGGCTTCTGTCCATTTACAGGCTTCTGCCCAGCTAGAGGCTTCTGCCCATTCACCGGCTTCTGCCCAGCTACAGGCTTCTGCACAGCTACAGCCTTCTGCCCATTCACAGGCTTCTGCCCAGGTACAGGCTTCTGCCCATTCACAGGCTTCTGCCCATTCACAGGCTTCTGCCCAGCTACAGGCTTCTGCATAGCTACAGGCTTCTGCCCATTCACAGGCTTCTGCCCAGGTACAGGGTTCTGTCCATTCACAGGCTTCTGCCCAGCTACAGGCTTCTGCCCAGCTACAGGCTTCTGCCCATTCACAGGCATCTGCCCAGCTACAGGCTTCTGCCCAGCTACAGGCTTCTGCCCATTCACAGGCTTCTTCCCAGCTACAGTTTTCTGCCCAGGTACAGGCTTCTGTCCATTCACAGGCTTCTGCCCACCTACTGGCTTCTGCCCAGCTACAGGCTTCTGCCCATTCACAGGCTTCTGCCCAGCTACAGGCTTCTGCCCATTCACAGGCTTCTACCCAATCACAGGCTTCTGCCCAGCTACAGGCTTCTGCACAGCTACAGGCTTCTGCCCGTTCACAGGCTTCTGCCCAGCTAAAGGTTTCTGCCCATTCACAGGCTTCTGCCCAGCTACAGGCTTCTGCCCAGCTACAGGCTTCTGCCCATTCACAAGCTTCTGTCCATTTACAGGCTTCTGCCCAGCTAGAGGCTTCTGCCCATTCACAGGCTTCTGCCCAGCTACAGGCTTCTGCCCAGCTACAGGCTTCTGCCCATTCACAGGCTTCTGCCCAGCTACAGGCTTCTGCCCATTCACAGGCTTCTGCCCATTCACAGGCTTCTGCCCAGCTACAGGCTTCTGTACAGCTACAGGCTTCTGCCCATTCACAGGCTTCTGCCCATTCACAGGCTTCTGCCCAGCTACAGGCTTCTGCCCATTCACAGACTTCTGCCCAGCTACAGGCTTCTGCCCATTCACAGGCTTCTGCCCAGCTACAGGCTTCTGCCCAGCTACAGGCTTCAGCCCATTCACAGGCTTCTGTCCATTTACAGGCTTCTGCCCAGCTACAGGCTTCTGCATAGCTACAGGCTTCTGCCCATTCACAGGCTTCTGCCCAGGTACAGGGTTCTGTCCATTCACAGGCTTCTGCCCAGCTACAGGCTTCTGCCCAGCTACAGGCTTCTGCCCATTCACAGGCATCTGCCCAGCTACAGGCTTCTGCCCAGCTACAGGCTTCTGCCCATTCACAGGCTTCTTCCCAGCTACAGTTTTCTGCCCAGGTACAGGCTTCTGTCCATTCACAGGCTTCTGCCCACCTACTGGCTTCTGCCCAGCTACAGGCTTCTGCCCATTCACAGGCTTCTGCCCAGCTACAGGCTTCTGCCCATTCACAGGCTTCTACCCATTCACAGGCTTCTGCCCAGCTACAGTCTTCTGCACAGCTACAGGCTTCTGTACAGCTACAGGCTTCTGCCCATTCACAGGCTTCTGCCCATTCACAGGCTTCTGCCCATTCACAGGCTTCTGCCCAGCTACAGGCTTCTGCCCATTCACAGACTTCTGCCCAGCTACAGGCTTCTGCCCATTCACAGGCTTCTGCCCAGCTACAGGCTTCTGCCCAGCTACAGGCTTCAGCCCATTCACAGGCTTCTGTCCATTTACAGGCTTCTGCCCAGCTAGAGGCTTCTGCCCATTCACAGGCTTCTGCCCAGCTACAGGCTTCTGCCCATTCACAGGCTTCTGCCCATTCACAGGCTTCTGCCCAGCTACAGGCTTCTGCACAGCTACAGGCTTCTGCCCGTTCACAGGCTTCTGCCCAGGTACAGGCTTCTGCCCATTCACAGGCTTCTGCCCAGCTACAGTTTTCTGCCCAGCTACAGGCTTCTGCCCATTCACAGGCTTCTGCCCAGCTACAGGCTTCTGCCCAGCTACAGGCTTCTGCCCATTCACAGGCTTCTGCCCAGCTATAGGTTTTTGCCCAGCAACAGGCTTCTGCCCAGCTACAGGCTTCTGCCCATTCACAGGCTTCTGCCCAGCTACAGGCTTCTGCCCAGCTACAGGCTTCTGCCCATTCACAGGCTTCTGCCCAGGTACAGGCTTCTGTCCATTCACAGGCTTCTTCCCAGCTACAGGCTTCTGCCCAGCTACAGGCTTCTGCCCATTCACAGGCTTCTGCCCAGCTACAGGCTTCTGCCCAGCCACAGGCTTCTGCCCATTCACAGGCTTCTGCCCGGCTACAGGCTTTTGCCCATTCACAGGCTTCTGCCCAGCTACAGGCTTCTGCCCAGCTACAGGTTTCTGCCCATTCACAGGCTTCTGCCCAGCTACAGGCTTCTGCCCAGCTACAGGCTTCTGCCCATTCACAGGCTTCTGCCCAGCTACAGGCTTCTGCCCATTCACAGGCTTCTGCCCATTCACAGGCTTCTGCCCAGCTACAGGCTTCTTCACAGCTACAGGCTTCTGCCCGTTCACCGGCTTCTGCCCAGGTACAGGCTTCTGCCCATTCACAGTCTTCTGCCCAGCTACAGGCTTCTGCCCAGCTACAGGCTTCTGCCCATTCACAGGCTTCTGCCCAGCTACAGGCTTCTGCCCAGCTACAGGCTTCTGCCCATTCACAGGCTTCTGCCCAGCTACAGTTTTCTGCCCAGGTACAGGCTTCTGTCCATTCACAGGCTTCTGCCCACCTACAGGCTTCGGCCCAGCTACAGGCTTCTGCCCATTCACAGGCTTCTGCCCAGCTACAGGCTTCTGCCCATTCACAGGCTTCTGCCCATTCACAGGCTTCTGCCCAGCTACAGGCTTCTGCACAGCTACAGGCTTCTGTCCGTTCACAGGCTTCTGCCCAGCTACAGGCTTCTGCCCATTCACAGGCTTCTGCCCAGCTACAGGCTTCTGCCCAGCTACAGGCTTCTGCCCATTCACAGGCTTCTGCCCAGGTACAGGCTTCTGTCCATTCACAGGCTTCTGCCCAGCTACATGCTTCTGCCCATTCACAGGCTTCTGCCCAGCTACAGTTTTCTGCCCAGGTACAGGCTTCTGCCCATTCACAGGCTTCTGCCCAGCTACAGGCTTCTGCCCAGCTACAGGCTTCTGCCCATTCACAGGCTTCTGCCCAGGTACAGGCTTCTGTCCATTCACAGGCTTCTTCCCAGCTACAGGCTTCTGCCCAGCTACAGGCTTCTGCCCATTCACAGGCTTCTGCACAGCTACAGGCTTCTGCCCAGCTACAGGCTTCTGCCCATTCACAGGCTTCTGCCCGGCTACAGCCTTTTGCCCATTCACAGGCTTCTGCCCAGCTACAGGCTTTTGCCCAGCAACAGGCTTTTGCCCATTCACCGGCTTCTGCATAGCTACAGGCTTCTGCCCAGCTACAGGCTTCTGCCCATTCACAGGCTTCTGCCCAGCTACACGCTTCTGCCCATTCACAGGCTTCTGCCCATTCACAGGCTTCTGCCCAGCTACAGGCTTCTGCCCAGCTACAGGCTTCTGCCCATTCACAGGCTTCTGCCCAGCTACAGGTTTTTGCCCAGCAACAGGCTTCTGCCCAGCTACAGGCTTCTACCCATTCACAGGCTTCTGCCCAGCTACAGGCTTCTGCCCAGCTACAGGCTTCTGCCCATTCACAGGCTTCTGCCCAGGTACAGGCTTCTGTCCATTCACAGGCTTCTTCCCAGCTACAGGCTTCTGCCCAGCTACAGGCTTCTGCCCATTCACAGGCTTCTGCCCAGCTACAGGCTTCTGCCCAGCCACAGGCTTCTGCCCATTCACAGGCTTCTGCCCGGCTACAGGCTTTTGCCCATTCACAGGCTTCTGCCCAGCTACAGGCTTCTGCCCAGCTACAGGTTTCTGCCCATTCACAGGCTTCTGCCCAGCTACAGGCTTCTGCCCAGCTACAGGCTTCTGCCCATTCACAGGCTTCTGCCCAGCTACAGGCTTCTGCCCATTCACAGGCTTCTGCCCATTCACAGGCTTCTGCCCAGCTACAGGCTTCTGCACAGCTACAGGCTTCTGCCCGTTCACCGGCTTCTGCCCAGGTACAGGCTTCTGCCCATTCACAGTCTTCTGCCCAGCTACAGGCTTCTGCCCAGCTACAGGCTTCTGCCCATTCACAGGCTTCTGCCCAGCTACAGGCTTCTGCCCAGCTACAGGCTTCTGTCCATTCACAGGCTTCTTCCCAGCTACAGGCTTCTGCCCAGCTACAGGCTTCTGCCCATTCACAGGCTTCTGCACAGCTACAGGCTTCTGCCCAGCTACAGGCTTCTGCCCATTCACAGGCTTCTGCCCGGCTACAGCCTTTTGCCCATTCACAGGCTTCTGCCCAGCTACAGGCTTTTGCCCAGCAACAGGCTTTTGCCCATTCACCGGCTTCTGCATAGCTACAGGCTTCTGCCCAGCTACAGGCTTCTGCCCATTCACAGGCTTCTGCCCATTCACAGGCTTCTGCCTAGCTACAGGCTTCTGCACAGCTACAGGCTTCTGCCCGTTCACCGGCTTCTGCCCAGGTACAGGCTTCTGCCCATTCACAGTCTTCTGCCCAGCTACAGGCTTCTGCCCAGCTACAGGCTTCTGCCCATTCACAGGCTTCTGCCCAGCTACAGGCTTCTGCCCAGCTACAGGCTTCTGCCCACTCACAGGCTTCTGCCCAGCTACAGTTTTCTGCCCAGGTACAGGCTTCTGTCCATTCACAGGCTTCTGCCCAGCTACAGGCTTCTGCCCATTCACAGGCTTCTGCCCAGCTACAGGCTTCTGCCCATTCACAGGCTTCTGCCCTTTCACAGGCTTCTGCCCAGCTACAGGCTTCTGCCCAGCTACAGGCTTCTGCCCATTCACAGACTTCTGCCCAGCTACAGGCTTCTGCCCATTCACAGGCTTCTGCCCAGCTACAGGCTTCTGCCCAGCTACAGGCTTCAGCCCATTCACAGGCTTCTGTCCATTTACAGGCTTCTGCCCAGCTAGAGGCTTCTGCCCATTCACAGGCTTCTGCCCAGCTACAGGCTTCTGCCCAGCTACAGGCTTCTGCCCATTCACAGGCTTCTGCCCAGCTACAGGCTTCTGCCCATTCACAGGCTTCTGCCCAGCTACAGGCCTCTGCCCATTCACAGGCTTCTGCCCATTCATAGGCTTCTGCCCAGCTACAGGCTTCTGCACAGCTACAGGCTTCTGCCCATTCACAGGCTTCTGCCCAGCTACAGGCTTCTGCCCATTCACAGGCTTCTGCCCAGCTACAGGCTTCTGCCCAGCTACAGGCTTCTGCCCATTCACAGGCTTCTGCCCAGCTACAGGCTTCTGCCCAGCTACAGGCTTCTGCCCATTCACAGGCTTCTGTCCATTTACAGGCTTCTGCCCAGCTAGAGGCTTCTGCCCATTCACAGGCTTCTGCCCAGCTACAGGCTTCTGCCCAGCTACAGGCTTCTGCCCATTCACAGACTTCTGCCCAGCTACAGGCTTCTGCCCATTCACAGGCTTCTGCCCAGCTACAGGCTTCTGCCCAGCTACAGGCTTCAGCCCATTCACAGGCTTCTGTCCATTTACAGGCTTCTGCCCAGCTAGAGGCTTCTGCCCATTCACAGGCTTCTGCCCAGCTACAGGCTTCTGCCCAGCTACAGGCTTCTGCCCATTCACAGGCTTCTGCCCAGCTACAGGCTTCTGCCCATTCACAGGCTTCTGCCCAGCTACAGGCTTCTGCCCATTCACAGGCTTCTGCCCATTCATAGGCTTCTGCCCAGCTACAGGCTTCTGCACAGCTACAGGCTTCTGCCCATTCACAGGCTTCTGCCCAGCTACAGGCTTCTGCCCATTCACAGGCTTCTGCCCAGCTACAGGCTTCTGCCCAGCTACAGGCTTCTGCCCATTCACAGGCTTCTGCCCAGCTACAGGCTTCTGCCCAGCTACAGGCTTCTGCCCATTCACAGGCTTCTGTCCATTTACAGGCTTCTGCCCAGCTAGAGGCTTCTGCCCATTCACAGGCTTCTGCCCAGCTACAGGCTTCTGCCCAGCTACAGGCTTCTGCCCATTCACAGGCTTCTGTCCATTTAAAGGCTTCTGCCCAGCTAGAGGCTTCTGCCGATTCACAGGCTTCTGCCCAGCTACAGGCTTCTGCCCAGCTACAGGCTTCTGCCCATTCACAGGCTTCTGCCCAGGTACAGGTTTCTGCCCATTCACAGGCTTCTGCCCATTCACAGGCTTCTGCTCAGCTACAGGCTTCTGCATAGCTACAGGCTTCTGCCCATTCACAGGCTTCTGCCCAGGTACAGGGTTCTGTCCATTCACAGGCTTCTGCCCAGCTACAGGCTTCTGCCCAGCTACAGGCTTCTGCCCATTCACAGGCATCTGCCCAGCTACAGGCTTCTGCCCAGCTACAGGCTTCTGCCCAGCTACAGGCTTCTGCCCAGCTACAGGCTTCTGTCCATTTACAGGCTTCTGCCCAGCTAGAGGCTTCTGCCCATTCACAGGCTTCTGCCCAGCTACAGGCTTCTGCCCAGCTACAGGCTTCTGCCCAGCTACAGGCTTCTGCCCAGGTACAGGCTTCTGCCCATTCACAGGCTTCTGCCCATTCACAGGCTTCTGCCCAGCTACAGGCTTCTGCATAGCTACAGTTTTCTGCCCATTCACAGGCTTCTGCCCAGGTACAGGGTTCTGTCCATTCACAGGCTTCTGCCCAGCTACAGGCTTCTGCCCAGCTACAGGCTTCTGCCCATTCACAGGCTTCTGCCCAGCTACAGGCTTCTGCCCAGCTACAGGCTTCTGCCCATTCAAAGGCTTCTGCCCAGCTACAGTTTTCTGCCCAGGTACAGGCTTCTGTCCATTCACAGGCTTCTGCCAACCTACTGGCTTCTGCCCAGCTACAGGCTTCTGCCCATTCACAGGCTTCTGCCCAGCTACAGGCTTCTGCCCATTCACAGGCTTCTGCCCATTCACAGGCTTCTGCCCAGCTACAGGCTTCTGCACAGCTACAGGCTTCTGCCCGTTCACAGGCTTCTGCCCAGGTACAGTCTTCTGCCCATTCACAGGCTTCTGCCCAGCTACAGGCTTCTGCCCAGCTACAGGCTTCTGCCCATTCACAGGCTTCTGCCCAGCTACAGGCTTCTGCCCTGCTACAGGCTTCTGCCCATTCACAGGCTTCTGCCCAGCTACAGGCTTCTGTACAGCTACAGGCTTCTGCCCATTCACAGGCTTCTGCCCATTCACAGGCTTCTGCCCAGCTACAGGCTTCTGCCCATTCACAGACTTCTGCCCAGCTACAGGCTTCTGCCCATTCACAGGCTTCTGCCCAGCTACAGGCTTCTGCCCAGCTACAGGCTTCAGCCCATTCACAGGCTTCTGTCCATTTACAGGCTTCTGCCCAGCTAGAGGCTTCTGCCCATTCACAGGCTTCTGCCCAGCTACAGGCTTCTGCCCATTCACAGGCTTCTGCCCATTCACAGGCTTCTGCCCAGCTACAGGCTTCTGCACAGCTACAGGCTTCTGCCCATTCACAGGCTTCTGCCCAGGTACAGGCTTCTGCCCATTCACAGGCTTCTGCTCAGCTACAGGCTTCTGCCCATTCACAGGCTTCTGCCCAGCTACAGTTTTCTGCCCAGCTACAGGCTTCTGCCCATTCACAGGCTTCTGCCCAGCTACAGGCTTCTGCCCAGCTACAGGCTTCTTCCCATTCACAGGCTTCTGCCCAGCAACAGGTTTTTGCCCAGCAACAGGCTTCTGCCCAGCTACAGGCTTCTGCCCATTCACAGGCTTCTGCCAAGCTACAGGCTTCTGCCCAGCTACAGGCTTCTGCCCATTCACAGGCTTCTGCCCAGCTACAGGCTTCTGCCCAGCTACAGGCTTCTGCCCATTCACAGGCTTCTGCCCAGGTACAGGCTTCTGTCCATTCACAGGCTTCTTCCCAGCTACAGGCTTCTGCCCAGCTACAGGCTTCTGCCCATTCACAGGCTTCTGCCCAGCTACAGGCTTCTGCCCAGCTACAGGCTTCTGCCCATTCACAGGCTTCTGCCCGGCTACAGGCTTTTGCCCATTCACAGGCTTCTGCCCAGCTACAGGCTTTTGCCCAGCAACAGGCTTTTGCCCATTCACCGGCTTCTGCATAGCTACAGGCTTCTGCCCAGCTACAGGCTTCTGCCCATTCACAGGCTTCTGCCCAGCTACAGGCTTCTGCCCATTCACAGGCTTCTGCCTATTCACAGGCTTCTGCCCAGCTACAGGCTTCTGCACAGCTACAGGCTTCTGCCCGTTCATCGGCTTCTGCCCAGGTGCAGGCTTCTGCCCATTCACAGTCTTCTACCCAGCTACAGGCTTCTGCCCAGCTACAGGCTTCTGCCCATTCACAGGCTTCTGCCCAGCTACAGGCTTCTGCCCAGCTACAGGCTTCTGCCCAGCTACAGGCTTCTGCCCATTCACAGGCTTCTGCCCAGCTACAGTTTTCTGCCCAGGTACAGGCTTCTGTCCATTCACAGGCTTCTGCCCACCTACAGGCTTCTGCCCAGCTACAGGCTTCTGCCCATTCACAGGCTTCTGCCCATTCACAGGCTTCTGCCCAGCTACAGGCTTCTGCACAGCTACAGGCTTCTGCCCGTTCACAGGCTTCTGCCCAGCTACAGGCTTCTGCCCATTCACAGGCTTCTGCCCAGCTACAGGCTTCTGCCCAGCTACAGGCTTCTGCCCATTCACAGGCTTCTGCCCAGGTACAGGCTTCTGTCCATTCACAGGCTTCTGCCCAGCTACAGGCTTCTGCCCAGCTACAGGCTTCTGCCCATTCACAGTCTTCTGCCCAGCTACAGTTTTCTGCCCAGGTACAGGCTTCTGCCCATTCACAGGCTTCTGCCCAGCTACAGGCTTCTGCCTAGCTACAGGCTTCTGCCCATTCACAGGCTTCTGCCCAGGTACAGGCTTCTGTCCATTCACAGGCTTCTTCCCAGCTACAGGCTTCTGCCCAGCTACAGGCTTCTGCCCATTCACAGGCTTCTGCCCAGCTACAGGCTTCTGCCCAGCTACAGGCTTCTGCCCATTCACAGGCTTCTGCCCGGCTACAGGCTTTTGCCCATTCACAGGCTTCTGCCCAGCTACAGGCTTTTGCCCAGCAACAGGCTTTTGCCCATTCACCGGCTTCTGCATAGATACAGGCTTCTGCCCAGCTATAGGCTTCTGCCCATTCACAGGCTTCTGCCCAGCTACAGGCTTCTGCCCATTCACAGGCTTCTGCCCATTCACAGGCTTCTGCCCAGCTACAGGCTTCTGCACAGCTACAGGCTTCTGCCCGTTCACCGGCTTCTGCCCAGGTACAGGCTTCTGCCCATTCACAGTCTTCTGCCCAGCTACAGGCTTCTGCCCAGCTACAGGCTTCTGCCCATTCACAGGCTTCTGCCCAGCTACAGGCTTCTGCCCATTCACAGGCTTCTGCCCAGGTACAGGCTTCTGTCCATTCACAGGCTTCTTCCCAGCTACAGGCTTCTGCCCAGCTACAGGCTTCTGCCCATTCACAGGCTTCTGCCCAGCTACAGGCTTCTGCCCAGCTACAGGCTTCTGCCCATTCACAGGCTTCTGCCCGGCTACAGGCTTTTGCCCATTCACAGGCTTCTGCCCAGCTACAGGCTTTTGCACAGCAACAGGCTTTTGCCCATTCACCGGCTTCTGCATAGCTACAGGCTTCTGCCCAGCTACAGGCTTCTGCCCATTCACAGGCTTCTGCCCAGCTACAGGCTTCTGCCCATTCACAGGCTTCTGCCCATTCACAGGCTTCTGCCCAGCTACAGGCTTCTGCACAGCTACAGGCTTCTGCCCGTTCACCGGCTTCTGCCCAGGTACAGGCTTCTGCCCATTCACAGTCTTCTGCCCAGCTACAGGCTTCTGCCCAGCTACAGGCTTCTGCCCATTCACAGGCTTCTGCCCAGCTACAGGCTTCTGCCCAGCTACAGGCTTCTGCCCATTCACAGGCTTCTGCCCAGCTACAGTTTTCTGCCCAAGTACAGGCTTCTGTCCATTCACAGGCTTCTGCCCAGCTACAGGCTTCTGCCCAGCTACAGGCTTCTGCCCATTCACAGGCTTCTGCCCAGCTACAGGCTTCTGCCCATTCACAGTCTTCTGCCCTTTCACAGGCTTCTGCCCAGCTACAGGCTTCTGCACAGCTACAGGCTTCTGCCCATTCACAGGCTTCTGCCCATTCACAGGCTTCTGCCCAGCTACATGCTTCTGCCCATTCACAGGCTTCTGCCCAGCTACAGGCTTCTGCCCATTCACAGGCTTCTGCCCCTTCACAGGCTTCTGCCCAGCTACAGGCTTCTGCACAGCTACAGGCTTCTGCCCATTCACAGGCTTCTGCCCATTCACAGGCTTCTGCCCAGCTACAGGCTTCTGCCCATTCACAGGCTTCTGCACAGCTACAGGCTTCTGCCCAGCTAGAGGCTTCTGCCCATTCACAGGCTTCTGCCCAGCTACAGGCTTCTGCCCAGCTACAGGCTTCTGCCCAGCTACAGGCTTCTGCCCAGGTACAGGCTTCTGCCCATTCACAGGCTTCTGCCCATTTACAGGCTTCTGCCCAGCTACAGGCTTCTGCATAGCTACAGGCTTCTGCCCATTCACAGGCTTCTGCCCAGGTACAGGGTTCTGTCCATTCACAGGCTTCTGCCCAGCTACAGGCTTCTGCCCAGCTACAGGCTTCTGCCCATTCACAGGCTTCTGCCCAGCTACAGGCTTCTGCCCAGCTACAGGCTTCTGCCCATTCAAAGGCTTCTGCCCAGCTACAGTTTTCTGCCCAGGTACAGGCTTCTGTCCATTCACAGGCTTCTGCCCACCTACTGGCTTCTGCCCAGCTACAGGCTTCTGCCCATTCACAGGCTTCTGCCCAGCTACAGGCTTCTGCCCATTCACAGGCTTCTGCCCATTCACAGGCTTCTGCCAAGCTACAGGCTTCTGCACAGCTACAGGCTTCTGCCCGTTCACAGGCTTCTGCCCAGGTACAGGCTTCTGCCCATTCACAGGCTTCTGCCCAGCTACAGGCTTCTGCCCAGCTACATGCTTCTGCCCATTCACAGGCTTCTGCCCAGCTACAGGCTTCTGCCCTTCTACAGGCTTCTGCCCATTCACAGGCTTCTGCCCAGCTACAGTTTTCTGCCCAGGTACAGGCTTCTGTCCATTCACAGGCTTCTGCCCACCTACAGGCTTCTGCCCAGCTACAGGCTTCTGCCCATTCACAGGCTTCTGCCCAGCTACAGGCTTCTGCCCATTCACAGGCTTCTGCCCATTCACAGGCTTCTGCCCAGCTACAGGCTTCTGCATAGCTACAGGCTTCTGCCCGTTCACAGGCTTCTGCCCAGGTACAGGCTTCTGCCCATTCACAGGCTTCTGCCCAGCTACAGGCTTCTGCCCATTCACAGGCTTCTGCCCAGCTACAGTTTTCTGCCCAGCTACAGGCTTCTGCCCATTCACAGGCTTCTGCCCAGCTACAGGCTTCTGCCCAGCTACAGGCTTCTGCCCATTCACAGGCTTCTGCCCCAGCTACAGGCTTCTGCCCATTCACAGGCTTCTGCCCAGCTACAGGCTTCTGCCCATTCACAGGCTTCTGCCCAGCTACAGGCTTCTGCCCATTCACAGGCTTCTGCTCAGCTACAGGCTTCTGCCCAGGTACAGGCTTCTGCCCATTAACAGGCTTCTGCCCAGCTACAGGCTTCTGCCCATTCACAGGCTTCTGCCCATTCACAGGCTTCTGCCCAGCTACAGGCTTCTGCACAGCTACAGGCTTCTGCCCAGCTACAGTTTTCTGCCCAGGTACAGGCTTCTGTCCATTCACAGGCTTCTGCCCACCTACTGGCTTCTGCCCAGCTACAGGCTTCTGCCCATTCACAGGCTTCTGCCCAGCTAAAGGCTTCTGCCCATTCACAGGCTTCTACCCATTCACAGGCTTCTGCCCAGCTACAGGCTTCTGCACAGCTACAGGCTTCTGCCCGTTCACAGGCTTCTGCCCAGCTACAGGTTTCTGCCCATTCACAGGCTTCTGCCCAGCTACAGGCTTCTGCCCAGCTACAGGCTTCTGCCCATTCACAAGCTTCTGTCCATTTACAGGCTTCTGCCCAGCTAGAGGCTTCTGCACAGCTACAGGCTTCTGCCCGTTCACAGGCTTCTGCCCAGCTACAGGTTTCTGCCCATTCACAGGCTTCTGCCCAGCTACAGGCTTCTGCCCAGCTACAGGCTTCTGCCCATTCACAAGCTTCTGTCCATTTACAGGCTTCTGCCCAGCTAGAGGCTTCTGCCCATTCACAGGCTTCTGCCCAGCTACAGGCTTCTGTATAGCTACAGGCTTCTGCACAGCTACAGGCTTCTGCCCATTCACAGGCTTCTGCCCATTCACAGGCTTCTGCCCAGCTACAGGCTTCTGCCCATTCACAGGCTTCTGTCCAGCTACAGGCTTCTGCCCAGCTACAGGCTTCAGCCCATTCACAGGCTTCTGTCCATTTACAGGCTTCTGCCCAGCTAGAGGCTTCTGCCCATTCACAGGCTTCTGCCCAGCTACAGGCTTCTGCCCATTCACAGGCTTCTGCCCATTCACAGGCTTCTGCCCAGCTACAGGCTTCTGCACAGCTACAGGCTTCTGCCCGTTCACAGGCTTCTGCCCAGGTAATGGCTTCTGCCCATTCACAGGCTTCTGCTCAGCTACAGGCTTCTGCCCATTCACAGGCTTCTGCCCAGATAGAGGCTTCTGCCCATTCACAGGCTTCTGCCCAGCTACAGGCTTCTGCCCAGCTACAGCCTTCTGCCCATTCACAGGCTTCTGCCCATTCACAGGCTTCTGCCCAGCTACAGGCTTCTGCATAGCTACAGGCTTCTGCCCATTCACAGGCTTCTGCCCAGGTACAGGGTTCTGTCCATTCACAGGCTTCTGCCCAGCTACAGGCTTCTGCCCAGCTACAGGCTTCTGCCCATTCACAGGCTTCTGCCCAGATAGAGGCTTCTGCCCATTCACAGGCTTCTGCCCAGCTACAGGCTTCTGCCCATTCACAGGCTTCTGCCCAGGTACAGGGTTCTGTCCATTCACAGGCTTCTGCCCAGCTACAGGCTTCTGCCCAGCTACAGGCTTCTGCCCATTCACAGGCTTCTGCACAGCTACAGGCTTCTGCCCGTTCACAGGCTTCTGCCCAGGTAATGGCTTCTGCCCATTCACAGGCTTCTGCTCAGCTACAGGCTTCTGCCCATTCACAGGCTTCTGCCCAGATAGAGGCTTCTGCCCATTCACAGGCTTCTGCCCAGCTACAGGCTTCTGCCCAGCTACAGCCTTCTGCCCATTCACAGGCTTCTGCCCATTCACAGGCTTCTGCCCAGCTACAGGCTTCTGCATAGCTACAGGCTTCTGCCCATTCACAGGCTTCTGCCCAGCTACAGGCTTCTGCCCAGCTACAGGCTTCTGCCCATTCACAGGCTTCTGCCCATTCACAGGCTTCTGCCCAGCTACAGGCTTCTGTACAGCTACAGGCTTCTGCCCATTCACAGGCTTCTTCCCATTCACAGGCTTCTGCCCAGCTACAGGCTTCTGCCCATTCACAGGCTTCTGCCCAGCTACAGGCTTCTGCCCAGCTATAGGCTTCAGCCCATTCACAGGCTTCTGTCCATTTACAGGCTTCTGCCCAGCTAGAGGCTTCTGCCCATTCACAGGCTTCTGCCCAGCTACAGGCTTCTGCCCATTCACAGGCTTCTGCCCATTCACAGGCTTCTGCCCAGCTACAGGCTTCTGCCCAGCTACAGGCTTCTGCCCAGCTACAGGCTTCTGCCCATTCACAGACTTCTGCCCATTCACAGGTTTCTGCCCAGCTACAGGCTTCTGCCCATTCACAGGCTTCTGCCCAGCTACAGGCTTCTGCACAGCTACAGGCTTCTGCCCATTCACAGGCTTCTGCCCAGGTACAGGCTTCTGCCCATTCACAGGCTTCTGCTCAGCTACAGGCTTCTGCCCATTCACAGGCTTCTACCCAGCTACAGTTTTCTGCCCAGGTATAGGCTTCTGTACATTCACAGGCTTCTGCCCAGATACAGGCTTCTGCCCAGCTACAGGCTTCTGCCCATTCACAGGCTTCTGCCCAGCTACAGGCTTCTGCCCATTCACAGGCTTCTGCCCAAATCACAGGCTTCTACCCGGCTACAGGCTTTTGCCCATTCACAGGCTTCTGCCCAGCTACAGGCTTTTGCCCATTCACCGGCTTCTGCATAGCTACAGGCTTCTGCCCAGCTACAGGCTTCTGCCCATTAACAGGCTTCTGCCCAGCTACAGGCTTCTGCCCATTCACAGGCTTCTGCCCAGCTACAGGCTTTTGCCCAGCAACAGGCTTTTGCCCATTCACTGGCTTCTGCATAGCTACAGGCTTCTGCCCAGCTACAGGCTTCTGCCCATTCACAGGCTTCTGCCCAGCTACAGGCTTCTGCCCATTCACAGGCTTCTGCCCATTCACAGGCTTCTGCCCAGCTACAGGCTTCTGCACAGCTACAGGCTTCTGCCCAGGCACAGGCTTCTGCCCATTCACAGTCTTCTGCCCAGCTACAGGCTTCTGCACAGCTACAGGCTTCTGCCCATTCACAGGCTTCTGCCCAGCTACAGGCTTCTGCCCAGCTACAGGCTTCTGCCCATTCACAGGCTTCTGCCCAGCTACAGGCTTTTGCCCAGCAACAGGCTTTTGCCCATTCACCGGCTTCTGCATAGCTACAGGCTTCTGCCCAGCTACAGGCTTCTGCCCATTCACAGGCTTCTGCCCAGCTACAGGCTTCTGCCCATTCACAGTCTTCTGCCCAGCTACAGGCTTCTGCCCAGCTACAGGCTTCTGCCCATTCACAGGTTCTGCCCAGCTACAGGCTTCTGCCCAGTTACAGGCTTCTGCCCATTCACAGGCTTCTGCCCAGCTACAGTTATCTGCCCAGGTACAGGCTTCTGTCCATTCACAGGCTTCTGCCCACCTACAGGCTTCTGCCCAGCTACAGGCTTCTGCCCATTCACAGGCTTCTGCCCAGCTACAGGCTTCTGCCCATTCACAGGCTTCTGCCCATTCACAGGCTTCTGCCCAGCTACAGGCTTCTGCACAGCTACAGGCTTCTGCCCGTTCACAGGCTTCTGCCGAGGTACAGGCTTCTGCCCATTCACAGGCTTCTGCCCAGCTACAGGCTTCTGCCCAGCTACAGGCTTCTGCCCATTCACAGTCTTCTGCCCAGCTACAGGCTTCTGCCCAGCTACAGGCTTCTGCCCATTCACAGGCTTCTGCCCAGGTACAGGCTTCTGTCCATTCACAGGCTTCTGCCCAGCTACAGGCTTCTGCCCAGCTACAGGCTTCTGCCCATTCACAGGCTTCTGCCCAGCTACAGGCTTCTGCCCAGCTACAGGCTTCTGCCCATTCACAGGCTTCTGCCCAGCTACAGTTTTCTGCTCAGGTACAGGCTTCTGTCCATTCACAGGCTTCTGCCCAGCTACAGGCTTCTGCCCAGCTACAGGCTTCTGTCCATTCACAGGCTTCTGCCCAGCTACAGGCTTCTGCCCATTCACAGGCTTCTGCCCAGCTACAGGCTTCTGCCAGCTACAGGCTTCTGCCCATTCACAGGCTTCTGCCCAGCTACAGTTTTCTGCTCAGGTACAGGCTTCTGTCCATTTACAGGCTTCTGCCCACCTACAGGCTTCTGCCCAGCTACAGGCTTCTGCCCATTCACAGGCTTCTGCACAGCTACAGGCTTCTGCCCATTCACAGGCTTCTGCCCAGCTACAGACTTCTGCACAGCTACAGGCTTCTGCCCATTCACAGACTTCTGCCCATTCACAGGCTTCTGCCCAGCTACAGGCTTCTGCCCATTCACAGGCTTCTGCCCAGCTACAGGCTTCTGCCCATTCACAGACTTCTGCCCATTCACAGGTTTCTGCCCAGCTACAGGCTTCTGCCCATTCACAGACTTCTGCCCATTCACAGGTTTCTGCCCAGCTACAGGCTTCTGCCCATTCACAGGCTTCTGCCCAGCTACAGGCTTCTGCACAGCTACAGGCTTCTGCCCATTCACAGGCTTCTGCCCAGGTACAGGCTTCTGCCCATTCACAGGCTTCTGCTCAGCTACAGGCTTTTGCCCAGCAACAGGCTTTTGCCCATTCACCGGCTTCTGCATAGCTACAGGCTTCTGCCCAGCTACAGGCTTCTGCCCATTCACAGGCTTCTGCCCAGCTACAGGCTTCTGCCCATTCACAGGCTTCTGCCCATTCACAGGCTTCTGCCCAGCTACAGGCTTCTGCCCAGCTACAGGCTTCTGCCCAGCTACAGGCTTCTGCCCATTCACAGGCTTCTGCCCAGGTACAGGCTTCTGTCCATTCACAGGCTTCTTCCCAGCTACAGGCTTCTGCCCAGCTACAGGCTTCTGCCCATTCACAGGCTTCTGCCCAGCTACAGGCTTCTGCCCAGCTACAGGCTTCTGCCCATTCACAGGCTTCTGCCCGGCTACAGGCTTTTGCCCATTCACAGGCTTCTGCCCAGCTACAGGCTTTTGCCCAGCAACAGGCTTTTGCCCATTCACCGGCTTCTGCATAGCTACAGGCTTCTGCCCAGCTACAGGCTTCTGCCCATTCACAGGCTTCTGCCCAGCTACAGGCTTCTGCCCATTCACAGGCTTCTGCCCATTCACAGGCTTCTGCCCAGCTACAGGCTTCTGCACAGCTACAGGCTTCTGCCCAGGTGCAGGCTTCTGCCCATTCACAGTCTTCTACCCAGCTACAGGCTTCTGCCCAGCTACAGGCTTCTGCCCATTCACAGGCTTCTGCCCAGCTACAGGCTTCTGCCCAGCTACAGGCTTCTGCCCAGCTACAGGCTTCTGCCCATTCACAGGCTTCTGCCCAGCTACAGTTTTCTGCCCAGGTACAGGCTTCTGTCCATTCACAGGCTTCTGCCCACCTACAGGCTTCTGCCCAGCTACAGGCTTCTGCCCATTCACAGGCTTCTGCCCATTCACAGGCTTCTGCCCAGCTACAGGCTTCTGCACAGCTACAGGCTTCTGCCCGTTCACAGGCTTCTGCCCAGCTACAGGCTTCTGCCCATTCACAGGCTTCTGCCCAGCTACAGGCTTCTGCCCAGCTACAGGCTTCTGCCCATTCACAGGCTTCTGCCCAGGTACAGGCTTCTGTCCATTCACAGGCTTCTGCCCAGCTACAGGCTTCTGCCCAGCTACAGGCTTCTGCCCATTCACAGTGTTCTGCCCAGCTACAGTTTTCTGCCCAGGTACAGGCTTCTGCCCATTCACAGGCTTCTGCCCAGCTACAGGCTTCTGCCTAGCTACAGGCTTCTGCCCATTCACAGGCTTCTGCCCAGGTACAGGCTTCTGTCCATTCACAGGCTTCTTCCCAGCTACAGGCTTCTGCCCAGCTACAGGCTTCTGCCCATTCACAGGCTTCTGCCCAGCTACAGGCTTCTGCCCAGCTACAGGCTTCTGCCCATTCACAGGCTTCTGCCCGGCTACAGGCTTTTGCCCATTCACAGGCTTCTGCCCAGCTACAGGCTTTTGCCCAGCAACAGGCTTTTGCCCATTCACCGGCTTCTGCATAGATACAGGCTTCTGCCCAGCTATAGGCTTCTGCCCATTCACAGGCTTCTGCCCAGCTACAGGCTTCTGCCCATTCACAGGCTTCTGCCCATTCACAGGCTTCTGCCCAGCTACAGGCTTCTGCACAGCTACAGGCTTCTGCCCGTTCACCGGCTTCTGCCCAGGTACAGGCTTCTGCCCATTCACAGTCTTCTGCCCAGCTACAGGCTTCTGCCCAGCTACAGGCTTCTGCCCATTCACAGGCTTCTGCCCAGCTACAGGCTTCTGCCCATTCACAGGCTTCTGCCCAGGTACAGGCTTCTGTCCATTCACAGGCTTCTTCCCAGCTACAGGCTTCTGCCCAGCTACAGGCTTCTGCCCATTCACAGGCTTCTGCCCAGCTACAGGCTTCTGCCCAGCTACAGGCTTCTGCCCATTCACAGGCTTCTGCCCGGCTACAGGCTTTTGCCCATTCACAGGCTTCTGCCCAGCTACAGGCTTTTGCCCAGCAACAGGCTTTTGCCCATTCACCGGCTTCTGCATAGCTACAGGCTTCTGCCCAGCTACAGGCTTCTGCCCATTCACAGGCTTCTGCCCAGCTACAGGCTTCTGCCCATTCACAGGCTTCTGCCCATTCACAGGCTTCTGCCCAGCTACAGGCTTCTGCACAGCTACAGGCTTCTGCCCGTTCACCGGCTTCTGCCCAGGTACAGGCTTCTGCCCATTCACAGTCTTCTGCCCAGCTACAGGCTTCTGCCCAGCTACAGGCTTCTGCCCATTCACAGGCTTCTGCCCAGCTACAGGCTTCTGCCCAGCTACAGGCTTCTGCCCATTCACAGGCTTCTGCCCAGCTACAGTTTTCTGCCCAAGTACAGGCTTCTGTCCATTCACAGGCTTCTGCCCAGCTACAGGCTTCTGCCCAGCTACAGGCTTCTGCCCATTCACAGGCTTCTGCCCAGCTACAGGCTTCTGCCCATTCACAGTCTTCTGCCCTTTCACAGGCTTCTGCCCAGCTACAGGCTTCTGCACAGCTACAGGCTTCTGCCCATTCACAGGCTTCTGCCCATTCACAGGCTTCTGCCCAGCTACATGCTTCTGCCCATTCACAGGCTTCTGCCCAGCTACAGGCTTCTGCCCATTCACAGGCTTCTGCCCCTTCACAGGCTTCTGCCCAGCTACAGGCTTCTGCACAGCTACAGGCTTCTGCCCATTCACAGGCTTCTGCCCATTCACAGGCTTCTGCCCAGCTACAGGCTTCTGCCCATTCACAGGCTTCTGCACAGCTACAGGCTTCTGCCCAGCTAGAGGCTTCTGCCCATTCACAGGCTTCTGCCCAGCTACAGGCTTCTGCCCAGCTACAGGCTTCTGCCCAGCTACAGGCTTCTGCCCAGGTACAGGCTTCTGCCCATTCACAGGCTTCTGCCCATTTACAGGCTTCTGCCCAGCTACAGGCTTCTGCATAGCTACAGGCTTCTGCACAGCTACAGGCTTCTGCCCATTCACAGGCTTCTGCCCAGGTACAGGCTTCTGCCCATTCACAGGCTTCTGCTCAGCTACAGGCTTCTGCCCATTCACAGGCTTCTACCCAGCTACAGTTTTCTGCCCAGGTATAGGCTTCTGTACATTCACAGGCTTCTGCCCAGATACAGGCTTCTGCCCAGCTACAGGCTTCTGCCCATTCACAGGCTTCTGCCCAGCTACAGGCTTCTGCCCATTCACAGGCTTCTGCCCAAATCACAGGCTTCTACCCGGCTACAGGCTTTTGCCCATTCACAGGCTTCTGCCCAGCTACAGGCTTTTGCCCATTCACCGGCTTCTGCATAGCTACAGGCTTCTGCCCAGCTACAGGCTTCTGCCCATTAACAGGCTTCTGCCCAGCTACAGGCTTCTGCCCATTCACAGGCTTCTGCCCAGCTACAGGCTTTTGCCCAGCAACAGGCTTTTGCCCATTCACTGGCTTCTGCATAGCTACAGGCTTCTGCCCAGCTACAGGCTTCTGCCCATTCACAGGCTTCTGCCCAGCTACAGGCTTCTGCCCATTCACAGGCTTCTGCCCATTCACAGGCTTCTGCCCAGCTACAGGCTTCTGCACAGCTACAGGCTTCTGCCCAGGCACAGGCTTCTGCCCATTCACAGTCTTCTGCCCAGCTACAGGCTTCTGCACAGCTACAGGCTTCTGCCCATTCACAGGCTTCTGCCCAGCTACAGGCTTCTGCCCAGCTACAGGCTTCTGCCCATTCACAGGCTTCTGCCCAGCTACAGGCTTTTGCCCAGCAACAGGCTTTTGCCCATTCACCGGCTTCTGCATAGCTACAGGCTTCTGCCCAGCTACAGGCTTCTGCCCATTCACAGGCTTCTGCCCAGCTACAGGCTTCTGCCCATTCACAGTCTTCTGCCCAGCTACAGGCTTCTGCCCAGCTACAGGCTTCTGCCCATTCACAGGTTCTGCCCAGCTACAGGCTTCTGCCCAGTTACAGGCTTCTGCCCATTCACAGGCTTCTGCCCAGCTACAGTTATCTGCCCAGGTACAGGCTTCTGTCCATTCACAGGCTTCTGCCCACCTACAGGCTTCTGCCCAGCTACAGGCTTCTGCCCATTCACAGGCTTCTGCCCAGCTACAGGCTTCTGCCCATTCACAGGCTTCTGCCCATTCACAGGCTTCTGCCCAGCTACAGGCTTCTGCACAGCTACAGGCTTCTGCCCGTTCACAGGCTTCTGCCGAGGTACAGGCTTCTGCCCATTCACAGGCTTCTGCCCAGCTACAGGCTTCTGCCCAGCTACAGGCTTCTGCCCATTCACAGGCTTCTGCCCAGCTACAGGCTTCTGCCCAGCTACAGGCTTCTGCCCATTCACAGGCTTCTGCCCAGGTACAGGCTTCTGTCCATTCACAGGCTTCTGCCCAGCTACAGGCTTCTGCCCAGCTACAGGCTTCTGCCCATTCACAGGCTTCTGCCCAGCTACAGGCTTCTGCCCAGCTACAGGCTTCTGCCCATTCACAGGCTTCTGCCCAGCTACAGTTTTCTGCTCAGGTACAGGCTTCTGTCCATTCACAGGCTTCTGCCCAGCTACAGGCTTCTGCCCAGCTACAGGCTTCTGTCCATTCACAGGCTTCTGCCCAGCTACAGGCTTCTGCCCATTCACAGGCTTCTGCCCAGCTACAGGCTTCTGCCAGCTACAGGCTTCTGCCCATTCACAGGCTTCTGCCCAGCTACAGTTTTCTGCTCAGGTACAGGCTTCTGTCCATTTACAGGCTTCTGCCCACCTACAGGCTTCTGCCCAGCTACAGGCTTCTGCCCATTCACAGGCTTCTGCACAGCTACAGGCTTCTGCCCATTCACAGGCTTCTGCCCAGCTACAGACTTCTGCACAGCTACAGGCTTCTGCCCATTCACAGACTTCTGCCCATTCACAGGCTTCTGCCCAGCTACAGGCTTCTGCCCATTCACAGGCTTCTGCCCAGCTACAGGCTTCTGCCCATTCACAGACTTCTGCCCATTCACAGGTTTCTGCCCAGCTACAGGCTTCTGCCCATTCACAGACTTCTGCCCATTCACAGGTTTCTGCCCAGCTACAGGCTTCTGCCCATTCACAGGCTTCTGCCCAGCTACAGGCTTCTGCACAGCTACAGGCTTCTGCCCATTCACAGGCTTCTGCCCAGGTACAGGCTTCTGCCCATTCACAGGCTTCTGCTCAGCTACAGGCTTTTGCCCAGCAACAGGCTTTTGCCCATTCACCGGCTTCTGCATAGCTACAGGCTTCTGCCCAGCTACAGGCTTCTGCCCATTCACAGGCTTCTGCCCAGCTACAGGCTTCTGCCCATTCACAGGCTTCTGCCCATTCACAGGCTTCTGCCCAGCTACAGGCTTCTGCACAGCTACAGGCTTCTGCCCGTTGACCGGCTTCTGCCCAGGTACAAGCTTCTGCCCATTCACAGTCTTCTGCCCAGCTACAGGCTTCTGCCCAGCTACACGCTTCTGCCCATTCACAGGCTTCTGTCCATTTACAGGCTTCTGCCCAGCTAGAGGCTTCTGCCCATTCACAGGCTTCTGCCCAGCTACAGGCTTCTGCCCAGCTACAGCCTTCTGCCCCTTCACAGGCTTCTGCCCAGGTACAGGCTTCTGCCCATTCACAGGCTTCTGCCCATTCACAGGCTTCTGCCCAGCTACAGGCTTCTGCATAGCTACAGGCTTCTGCCCATTCACAGGCTTCTGCCCAGGTACAGGGTTCTGTCCATTCACAGGCTTCTGCCCAGCTACAGGCTTCTGCCCAGCTACAGGCTTCTGCCCATTCACAGGCATCTGCCCAGCTATAGGCTTCTGCCCAGCTACAGGCTTCTGCCCATTCACAGGCTTCTGCCCAGCTACAGTTTTCTGCCCAGGTACAGGCTTCTGTCCATTCACAGGCTTCTGCCCACCTACTGGCTTCTGCCCAGCTACAGGCTTCTGCCCATTCACAGGCTTCTGCCCAGCTAAAGGCTTCTGCCCATTCACAGGCTTCTACCCATTCACAGGCTTCTGCCCAGCTACAGGCTTCTGCACAGCTACAGGCTTCTGCCCGTTCACAGGCTTCTGCCCAGCTACAGGTTTCTGCCCATTCACAGGCTTCTGCCCAGCTACAGGCTTCTGCCCAGCTACAGGCTTCTGCCCATTCACAAGCTTCTGTCCATTTACAGGCTTCTGCCCAGCTAGAGGCTTCTGCCCATTCACAGGCTTCTGCCCAGCTACAGGCTTCTGCCCAGCTACAGGCTTCTGCCCATTCACAGGCTTCTGCCCAGCTACAGGCTTCTGCCCATTCACAGGCTTCTGCCCATTCACAGGCTTCTGCCCAGCTACAGGCTTCTGTACAGCTACAGGCTTCTGCCCATTCACAGGCTTCTGCCCATTCACAGGCTTCTGCCCAGCTACAGGCTTCTGCCCATTCACAGGCTTCTGCCCAGCTACAGGCTTCTGCCCAGCTACAGGCTTCAGCCCATTCACAGGCTTCTGTCCATTTACAGGCTTCTGCCCAGCTAGAGGCTTCTGCCCATTCACAGGCTTCTGCCCAGCTACAGGCTTCTGCCCAGCTACAGGCTTCTGCCCATTCACAGGCTTCTGTCCATTTACAGGCTTCTGCCCAGCTAGAGGCTTCTGCCCATTCACAGGCTTCTGCCCAGCTACAGGCTTCTGCCCAGCTACAGCCTTCTGCCCATTCACAGGCTTCTGCCCAGGTACAGGCTTCTGCCCATTCACAGGCTTCTGCCCATTCACAGGCTTCTGCCCAGCTACAGGCTTCTGCATAGCTACAGGCTTCTGCCCATTCACAGGCTTCTGCCCAGGTACAGGGTTCTGTCCATTCACAGGCTTCTGCCCAGCTACAGGCTTCTGCCCAGCTACAGGCTTCTGCCCATTCACAGGCATCTGCCCAGCTATAGGCTTCTGCCCAGCTACAGGCTTCTGCCCATTCACAGGCTTCTGCCCAGCTACAGTTTTCTGCCCAGGTACAGGCTTCTGTCCATTCACAGGCTTCTGCCCAGCTACAGGCTTCTGCCCAGCTACAGGCTTCTGCCCATTCACAGGCTTCTGCCCAGCTAAAGGCTTCTGCCCATTCACAGGCTTCTACCCATTCACAGGCTTCTGCACAGCTACAGGCTTCTGCCCGTTCACAGGCTTCTGCCCAGCTACAGGTTTCTGCCCATTCACAGGCTTCTGCCCAGCTACAGGCTTCTGCCCAGCTACAGGCTTCTGCCCATTCACAAGCTTCTGTCCATTTACAGGCTTCTGCCCAGCTAGAGGCTTCTGCCCATTCACAGGCTTCTGCCCAGCTACAGGCTTCTGCCCAGCTACAGGCTTCTGCCCATTCACAGGCTTCTGCCCAGCTACAGGCTTCTGCCCATTCACAGGCTTCTGCCCATTCACAGGCTTCTGCCCAGCTACAGGCTTCTGTACAGCTACAGGCTTCTGCCCATTCACAGGCTTCTGCCCATTCACAGGCTTCTGCCCAGCTACAGGCTTCTGCCCATTCACAGGCTTCTGCCCAGCTACAGGCTTCTACCCAGCTACAGGCTTCAGCCCATTCACAGGCTTCTGTCCATTTACAGGCTTCTGCCCAGCTAGAGGCTTCTGCCCATTCACAGGCTTCTGCCCAGCTACAGGCTTCTGCCCATTCACAGGCTTCTGCCCATTCACAGGCTTCTGCCCAGCTACAGGCTTCTGCCCAGCTACAGGCTACTGCCCACTCACAGGCTTCTGCCCAGCTACAGGCTTTTGCCCAGCAACAGGCTTTTGCCCATTCACCGGCTTCTGCCCAGCTACAGGCTTCTGCCCAGCTACAGGCTTCTGCCCATTCACAGGCTTCTGCCCAGCTACAGGCTTCTGCCCAGCTACAGGCTTCTGCCCATTCACAGGCTTCTGCCCAGCTACAGGCTTCTGCCCAGCTACAGGCTACTGCCCACTCACAGGCTTCTGCCCAGCTACAGGCTTTTGCCCAGCAACAGGCTTTTGCCCATTCACCGGCTTCTGCATAGCTACAGGCTTCTGCCCAGCTACAGGCTTCTGCCCATTCACAGGCTTCTGCCCAGCTACAGGCTTCTGCCCATTCACATGCTTCTGCCCATTCACAGGCTTCTGCCCAGCTACAGGCTTCTGCACAGCTACAGGCTTCTGCCCATTCACAGGCTTCTGCCCAGGTACAGGCTTCTGCCCATTCACAGGCTTCTGCCCATTCACAGGCTTCTGCCCAGCTACAGGCTTCTGCATAGCTACAGGCTTCTGCCCATTCACAGGCTTCTGCCCAGCTACAGGCTTCTGCCCAGCTACAGGCTTCTGCCCATTCACAGGCTTCTGCCCAGCTACAGTTTTCTGCCCAGGTACAGGCTTCTGTCCATTCACAGGCTTCTGCCCACCTACAGGCTTCTGCCCAGCTACAGGCTTCTGCCCATTCACAGGCTTCTGCCCAGCTACAGGCTTGTGCCCATTCACAGGCTTCTGCCCATTCACAGGCTTCTGCCCAGCTACAGGCTTCTGCACAGCTACAGGCTTCTGCCCGTTCACAGGCTTCTGCCCAGGTACAGGCTTCTGCCCATTCACAGGCTTCTGCCCAGCTACAGGCTTCTGCCCAGCTACAGGCTTCTGCCCATTCACAGGCTTCTGCCCAGCTACAGGCTTCTGCCCAGCTACAGGCTTCTGCCCATTCACAGGCTTCTGCTCAGGTACAGGCTTCTGCCCATTCACAGTCTTCTGCCCACCTACAGGCTTCTGCCCAGCTACAGGCTTCTGCCCATTCACAGGCTTCTGCCCAGCTACAGGCTTCTGCCCATTCACAGGCTTCTGCCCAGCTACAGGCTTCTGCCCAGCTACAGGCTTCTGCCCATTCACAGACTTCTGCCCGTTCACAGGTTTCTGCCCAGCTACAGGCTTCTGCCCATTCACAGGCTTCTGCCCAGCTACAGGCTTCTGCACAGCTACAGGCTTCTGCCCATTCACAGGCTTCTGCCCAGGTACAGGCTTCTGCCCATTCACAGGCTTCTGCTCAGCTACAGGCTTCTGCCCATTCACAGGCTTCTACCCAGCTACAGTTTTCTGCCCAGGTATAGGCTTCTGTACATTCACAGGCTTCTGCCCAGATACAGGCTTCTGCCCAGCTACAGGCTTCTGCCCATTCACAGGCTTCTGCCCAGCTACAGGCTTCTGCCCATTCACAGGCTTCTGCCCAAATCACAGGCTTCTACCCGGCTACAGGCTTTTGCCCATTCACAGGCTTCTGCCCAGCTACAGGCTTTTGCCCATTCACCGGCTTCTGCATAGCTACAGGCTTCTGCCCAGCTACAGGCTTCTGCCCATTAACAGGCTTCTGCCCAGCTACAGGCTTCTGCCCATTCACAGGCTTCTGCCCAGCTACAGGCTTTTGCCCAGCAACAGGCTTTTGCCCATTCACCAGCTTCTGCATAGCTACAGGCTTCTGCCCAGCTACAGGCTTCTGCCCATTCACAGGCTTCTGCCCAGCTACAGGCTTCTGCCCATTCACAGGCTTCTGCCCATTCACAGGCTTCTGCCCAGCTACAGGCTTCTGCACAGCTACAGGCTTCTGCCCAGGCACAGGCTTCTGCCCATTCACAGTCTTCTGCCCAGCTACAGGCTTCTGCACAGCTACAGGCTTCTGCCCATTCACAGGCTTCTGCCCAGCTACAGGCTTCTGCCCAGCTACAGGCTTCTGCCCATTCACAGGCTTCTGCCCAGCTACAGGCTTTTGCCCAGCAACAGGCTTTTGCCCATTCACCGGCTTCTGCATAGCTACAGGCTTCTGCCCAGCTACAGGCTTCTGCCCATTCACAGGCTTCTGCCCAGCTACAGGCTTCTGCCCATTCACAGGCTTCTGCCCATTCACAGGCTTCTGCCCAGCTACAGGCTTCTGCACAGCTACAGGCTTCTGCCCAGGTACAGGCTTCTGCCCATTCACAGTCTTCTGCCCAGCTACAGGCTTCTGCCCAGCTACAGGCTTCTGCCCATTCACAGGCTTCTGCCCAGCTACAGGCTTCTGCCCAGCTACAGGCTTCTGCCCATTCACAGGCTTCTGCCCAGCTACAGTTTTCTGTCCAGGTACAGGCTTCTGTCCATTCACAGGCTTCTGCCCACCTACAGGCTTCTGCCCAGCTACAGGCTTCTGCCCATTCACAGGCTTCTGCCCAGCTACAGGCTTCTGCCCATTCACAGGCTTCTGCCCATTCACAGGCTTCTGCCCAGCTACAGGCTTCTGCACAGCTACAGGCTTCTGCCCGTTCACAGGCTTCTGCCCAGGTACAGGCTTTTGCCCAGCAACAGGCTTCTGCCCAGCTACAGGCTTCTGCCCAGCTACAGGCTTCTGCCCATTCACAGGCTTCTGCCCAGCTACAGGCTTCTGCCCAGCTACAGGCTTCTGCCCATTCACAGGCTTCTGCCCAGGTACAGGCTTCTACCCATTCACAGGCTTCTGCCCAGCTACAGGCTTCTGTCCATTCACAGGCTTCTGCCCACCTACAGGCTTCTGCCCAGCTACAGGCTTCTGCCCGTTCACAGGCTTCTGCCCAGGTACAGGCTTCTGCCCATTCACAGGCTTCTGCCCAGGTACAGGCTTCTGCCCATTCACAGGCTTCTGCCCAGCTACAGGCTTTTGTCCATTCACAGGCTTCTGCCCACCTACAGGCTTCTGCCCAGCTACAGGCTTCTGCCCGTTCACAGGCTTCTGCCCAGGTACAGGCTTCTGCCCATTCACAGGCTTCTGCCCAGCTACAGGCTTCTGCCCAGCTACAGGCTTCTGCCCATTCACAGGCTTCTGCCCAGCTACAGGCTTCTGCCCATTCACAGGCTTCTGCCCAGGTACAGGCTACTGTCCATTCACAGGCTTCTGCCCAGCTACAGGCTTCTGCCCAGCTACAGGCTTCTGCCCATTCACAGGCTTCTGCCCAGCTACAGTTTTCTGCTCAGGTACAGGCTTCTGTCCATTCACAGGCTTCTGCCCACCTACAGGCTTCTGCCCAGCTACAGGCTTCTGCCCATTCACAGGCTTCTGCACAGCTACAGGCTTCTGCCCATTCACAGGCTTCTGCCCAGCTACAGACTTCTGCCCAGCTACAGGCTTCTGCCCATTCACAGACTTCTGCCCATTCACAGGCTTCTGCCCAGCTACAGGCTTCTGCCCATTCACAGGCTTCTGCCCATTCACAGGCTTCTGCCCAGCTACAGGCTTCTGCCCATTCACAGACTTCTGCCCATTCACAGGTTTCTGCCCAGCTACAGGCTTCTGCCCATTCACAGGCTTCTGCCCAGCTACAGGCTTCTGCACAGCTACAGGCTTCTGCCCATTCACAGGCTTCTGCCCAGGTACAGGCTTCTGCCCATTCACAGGCTTCTGCTCAGCTACAGGCTTTTGCCCAGCAACAGGCTTTTGCCCATTCACCGGCTTCTGCATAGCTACAGGCTTCTGCCCAGCTACAGGCTTCTGCCCATTCACAGGCTTCTGCCCAGCTACAGGCTTCTGCCCATTCACAGGCTTCTGCCCATTCACAGGCTTCTGCCCAGCTACAGGCTTCTGCACAGCTACAGGCTTCTGCCCGTTCACCGGCTTCTGCCCAGGTACAGGCTTCTGCCCATTCACAGTCTTCTGCCCAGCTACAGGCTTCTGCCCAGCTACAGGCTTCTGCCCATTCACAGGCTTCTGTCCATTTACAGGCTTCTGCCCAGCTAGAGGCTTCTGCCCATTCACAGGCTTCTGCCCAGCTACAGGCTTCTGCCCAGCTACAGCCTTCTGCCCATTCACAGGCTTCTGCCCAGGTACAGGCTTCTGCCCATTCACAGGCTTCTGCCCATTCACAGGCTTCTGCCCAGCTACAGGCTTCTGCATAGCTACAGGCTTCTGCCCATTCACAGGCTTCTGCCCAGGTACAGGGTTCTGTCCATTCACAGGCTTCTGCCCAGCTACAGGCTTCTGCCCAGCTACAGGCTTCTGCCCATTCACAGGCATCTGCCCAGCTACAGGCTTCTGCCCAGCTACAGCCTTCTGCCCATTCACAGGCTTCTGCCCAGCTACAGTTTTCTGCCCAGGTACAGGCTTCTGTCCATTCACAGGCTTCTGCCCACCTACTGGCTTCTGCCCAGCTACAGGCTTCTGCCCGTTCACAGGCTTCTGCCCAGCTACAGGTTTCTGCCCATTCACAGGCTTCTGCCCAGCTACAGGCTTCTGCCCAGCTACAGGCTTCTGCCCATTCACAAGCTTCTGTCCATTTACAGGCTTCTGCCCAGCTAGAGGCTTCTGCCCATTCACAGGCTTCTGCCCAGCTACAGGCTTCTGCCCAGCTACAGGCTTCTGCCCATTCACAGGCTTCTGCCCAGCTACAGGCTTCTGCCCATTCACAGGCTTCTGCCCATTCACAGGCTTCTGCCCAGCTACAGGCTTCTGTACAGCTACAGGCTTCTGCCCATTCACAGGCTTCTGCCCATTCACAGGCTTCTGTCCATTTACCGGCTTCTGCCCAGCTAGAGGCTTCTGCCCATTCACAGGCTTCTGCCCAGCTACAGGCTTCTGCCCATTCACAGGCTTCTGCCCATTCACAGGCTTCTGCCCAGCTACAGGCTTCTGCACAGCTACAGGCTTCTGCCCGTTCACAGGCTTCTGCCCAGGTACAGGCTTCTGCCCATTCACAGGCTTCTGCTCAGCTACAGGCTTCTGCCCATTCACAGGCTTATGCCCAGCTACAGTTTTCTGTCCAGCTACAGGCTTCTGCCCATTCACAGGCTTCTGCCCAGCTACAGGCTTCTGCCCAGCTACAGGCTTCTGCCCATTCACAGGCTTCTGCCCAGCTACAGGTTTTTGCCCAGCAACAGGCTTCTGCCCAGCTACAGGCTTCTGCCCATTCACAGGCTTCTGCCCAGCTACAGGCTTCTGCCCAGCTACAGGCTTCTGCCCATTCACAGGCTTCTGCCCAGCTACAGGCTTCTGCCCAGCTACAGGCTTCTGCCCATTCACAGGCTTCTGCCCAGGTACAGGCTTCTGTCCATTCACAGGCTTCTTCCCAGCTACAGGCTTCTGCCCAGCTACAGGCTTCTGCCCATTCACAGGCTTCTGCCCAGCTATAGGCTTCTGCCCAGCTACAGGCTTCTGCCCATTCACAGGCTTCTGCCCGGCTACAGGCTTTTGCCCATTCACAGGCTTCTGCCCAGCTACAGGCTTTTGCCCAGCAACAGGCTTTTGCCCATTCACCGGCTTCTGCATAGCTACAGGCTTCTGCCCAGCTACAGGCTTCTGCCCATTCACAGGCTTCTGCCCAGCTACAGGCTTCTGCCCATTCACAGGCTTCTGCCCATTCACAGGCTTCTGCACAGCTACAGGCTTCTGCACAGCTACAGGCTTCTGCCCGTTCACCGGCTTCTGCCCAGGTACAGGCTTCTGCCCATTCACAGTCTTCTGCCCAGCTACAGGCTTCTGCCCAGCTACAGGCTTCTGCCCATTCACAGGCTTCTGCCCAGCTACAGGCTTCTGCCCAGCTACAGGCTTCTGCCCATTCACAGGCTTCTGCCCAGCTACAGTTTTCTGCCCAGGTACAGGCTTCTGCCCATTCACAGTCTTCTGCCCAGCTACAGGCTTCTCCCGAGCTACAGGCTTCTGCCCATTCACATGCTTCTGCCCAGCTACAGGCTTCTGCCCAGCTACAGGCTTCTGCCCATTCACAGGCTTCTGCCCAGCTACAGTTTTCTGCCCAGGTACAGGCTTCTGTCCATTCACAGGCTTCTGCCCAGCTACAGGCTCCTGCACAGCTACAGGCTTCTGCCCGTTCACAGGCTTCTGCCCAGCTACAGGCTTCTGCCCATTCACAGGCTTCTGCCCAGCTACAGGCTTCTGCCCAGCTACAGGCTTCTGCCCAGCTACAGGCTTCTGCCCATTCACAGGCTTCTGCCCAGGTACAGGCTTCTGTCCATTCACAGGCTTCTGCCCAGCTACAGGCTTCTGCCCAGCTACAGGCTTCTGCCCATTCGCAGGCTTCTGCCCAGCTACAGTTTTCTGCCCAGGTACAGGCTTCTGCCCATTCACAGGCTTCTGCCCAGCTACAGGCTTCTGCCCAGCTACAGGCTTCTGCCCAGCTACAGGCTTCTGTCCATTCACAGGCTTCTTCCCAGCTACAGGCTTCTGCCCAGCTACAGGCTTCTGCCCATTCACAGGCTTCTGCCCAGCTACAGGCTTCTGCCCAGCTACAGGCTTCTGCCCATTCACAGGCTTCTGCCCGGCTACAGGCTTTTGCCCATTCACAGGCTTCTGCCCAGCTACAGGCTTTTGCCCAGCAACAGGCTTTTGCCCATTCACCGGCTTCTGCATAGCTACAGGCTTCTGCCCAGCTACAGGCTTCTGCCCATTCACAGGCTTCTGCCCAGCTACAGGCTTCTGCCCATTCACAGGCTTCTGCCCATTCACAGGCTTCTGCCCAGCTACAGGCTTCTGCACAGCTACAGGCTTCTGCCCGTTCACCGGCTTCTGCCCAGGTACAGGCTTCTGCCCATTCACAGTCTTCTGCCCAGCTACAGGCTTCTGCCCAGCTACAGGCTTCTGCCCATTCACAGGCTTCTGCCCAGCTACAGTTTTCTGCCCAGGTACAGGCTTCTGTCCATTCACAGGCTTCTGCCCACCTACTGGCTTCTGCCCAGCTACAGTCTTCTGCCCATTCACAGGCTTCTGCCCAGCTACAGGCTTCTGCCCATTCACAGACTTCTACCCATTCACAGGCTTCTGCCCAGCTACAGGCTTCTGCACAGCTACAGGCTTCTGCCCGTTCACAGGCTTCTGCCCAGCTACAGGTTTCTGCCCATTCACAGGCTTCTGCCCAGCTACAGGCTTCTGCCCAGCTACAGGCTTCTGCCCATTCACAAGCTTCTGTCCATTTACAGGCATCTGCCCAGCTAGAGGCTTCTGCCCATTCACAGGCTTCTGCCCAGCTACAGGCTTCTGCTCAGCTACAGGCTTCTGCCCATTCACAGGCTTCTGCTCAGCTACAGGCTTCTGCCCAGCTACAGGCTTCTGCCCAGCTACAGGCTTCTGCCCATTCACAGGCTTCTGTCCATTTACAGGCTTCTGCCCAGCTAGAGGCTTCTGCCCATTCACAGGCTTCTGCCCAGCTACAGGCTTCTGCCCATTCACAGGCTTCTGCCCATTCACAGGCTTCTGCCCGGCTACAGGCTTTTGCCCATTCACAGGCTTCTGCCCAGCTACAGGCTTTTGCCCATTCACCGGCTTCTGCATAGCTACAGGCTTCTGCCCAGCTACAGGCTTCTGCCCATTAACAGGCTTCTGCCCAGCTACAGGCTTCTGCCCATTCACAGGCTTCTGCCCAGCTACAGTTTTCTGCCCAGGTACAGGCTTCTGTCCATTCACAGGCTTCTGCCCACCTACAGGCTTCTGCCCAGCTACAGGCTTCTGCCCATTCACAGGCTTCTGCCCAGCTACAGGCTTCTGCCCATTCACAGGCTTCTGCCCATTCACAGGCTTCTGCCCAGCTACAGGCTTCTGCACAGCTACAGGCTTCTGCCCGATCACAGGCTTCTGCCCAGGTACAGGCTTCTGCCCATTCACAGGCTTCTGCCCAGCTACAGGCTTCTGCCCAGCTACAGGCTTCTGCCCATTCACAGGCTTCTGCCCAGCTACAGGCTTCTGCCCAGCTACAGGCTTCTGCCCATTCACAGGCTTCTGCCCAGGTACAGGCTTCTGCCCATTCACAGGCTTCTGCCCACCTACAGGCTTCTGCCCAGCTACAGGCTTCTGCCCATTCACAGGCTTCTGCCCACCTACAGGCTTCTGCCCAGCTACAGGCTTCTGCCCATTCACAGGCTTCTGCCCAGCTACAGGCTTCTGCCCATTCACAGGCTTCTGCCCAGCTACAGGCTTCTGCCCAGCTACAGGCTTCTGCCCATTCACAGACTTCTGCCCATTCACAGACTTCTGCCCATTCACAGGTTTCTGCCCAGCTACAGGCTTCTGCCCATTCACAGGCTTCTGCCCAGCTACAGGCTTCTGCACAGCTACAGGCTTCTGCCCATTCACAGGCTTCTGCCCAGGTACAGGCTTCTGCCCATTCACAGGCTTCTGCTCAGCTACAGGCTTCTGCCCATTCACAGGCTTCTACCCAGCTACAGTTTTCTGCCCAGGTATAGGCTTCTGTACATTCACAGGCTTCTGCCCAGATACAGGCTTCTGCCCAGCTACAGGCTTCTGCCCATTCACAGGCTTCTGCCCAGCTACAGGCTTCTGCCCATTCACAGGCTTCTGCCCAAATCACGGGCTTCTACCCGGCTACAGGCTTTTGCCCATTCACAGGCTTCTGCCCAGCTACAGGCTTTTGCCCATTCACCGGCTTCTGCATAGCTACAGGCTTTTGCCCAGCTACAGGCTTCTGCCCATTAACAGGCTTCTGCCCAGCTACAGGCTTCTGCCCATTCACAGGCTTCTGCCCAGCTACAGGCTTTTGCCCAGCAACAGGCTTTTGCCCATTCACCGGCTTCTGCATAGCTACAGGCTTCTGCCCAGCTACAGGCTTCTGCCCATTCACAGGCTTCTGCCCAGCTACAGGCTTCTGCCCATTCACAGGCTTCTGCCCATTCACAGGCTTCTGCCCAGCTACAGGCTTCTGCACAGCTACAGGCTTCTGCCCAGGCACAGGCTTCTGCCCATTCACAGTCTTCTGCCCAGCTACAGGCTTCTGCACAGCTACAGGCTTCTGCCCAGCTACAGGCTTCTGCCCATTCACAGGCTTCTGCCCAGCTACAGGCTTTTGCCCAGCAACAGGCTTTTGCCCATTCACCGGCTTCTGCATAGCTACAGGCTTCTGCCCAGCTACAGGCTTCTGCCCATTCACAGGCTTCTGCCCAGCTACAGGCTTCTGCCCATTCACAGGCTTCTGCCCATTCACAGGCTTCTGCCCAGCTACAGGCTTCTGCACAGCTACAGGCTTCTGCCCAGGTACAGGCTTCTGCCCATTCACAGTCTTCTGCCCAGCTACAGGCTTCTGCCCAGCTACAGGCTTCTGCCCATTCACAGGCTTCTGCCCAGCTACAGGCTTCTGCCCAGTTACAGGCTTCTGCCCATTCACAGGCTTCTGCCCAGCTACAGTTATCTGCCCAGGTACAGGCTTCTGTCCATTCACAGGCTTCTGCCCACCTACAGGCTTCTGCCCAGCTACAGGCTTCTGCCCATTCACAGGCTTCTGCCCAGCTATAGGCTTCTGCCCATTCACAGGCTTCTGCCCATTCACAGGCTTCTGCCCAGCTACAGGCTTCTGCACAGCTACAGGCTTCTGCCCGTTCACAGGCTTCTGCCCAGGTACAGGCTTCTGCCCATTCACAGGCTTCTGCCCAGCTACAGGCTTCTGCCCAGCTACAGGCTTCTGCCCATTCACAGGCTTCTGCCCAGCTACAGTTTTCTGCCCAGCTACAGGCTTCTGCCCATTCACAGGCTTCTGCCCAGCTACAGGCTTCTGCCCAGCTACAGCCTTCTGCCCATTCACAGGCTTCTGCCCAGCTACAGGTTTTTGCCCAGCAACAGGCTTCTGCCCAGCTACAGGCTTCTGCCCATTCACAGGCTTCTGCCCAGCTACAGGCTTCTGCCCAGCTACAGGCTTCTGCCCATTCACAGGCTTCTGCCCAGCTACAGGCTTCTGCCCAGCTACAGGCTTCTGCCCATTCACAGGCTTCTGCCCAGGTACAGGCTTCTGTCCATTCACAGGCTTCTTCCCAGCTACAGGCTTCTGCCCAGCTACAGGCTTCTGCCCATTCACAGGCTTCTGCCCAGCTATAGGCTTCTGCCCAGCTACAGGCTTCTGCCCATTCACAGGCTTCTGCCCGGCTACAGGCTTTTGCCCATTCACAGGCTTCTGCCCAGCTACAGGCTTTTGCCCAGCAACAGGCTTTTGCCCATTCACCGGCTTCTGCATAGCTACAGGCTTCTGCCCAGCTACAGGCTTCTGCCCATTCACAGGCTTCTGCCCAGCTACAGGCTTCTGCCCATTCACAGGCTTCTGCCCATTCACAGGCTTCTGCACAGCTACAGGCTTCTGCACAGCTACAGGCTTCTGCCCGTTCACCGGCTTCTGCCCAGGTACAGGCTTCTGCCCATTCACAGTCTTCTGCCCAGCTACAGGCTTCTGCCCAGCTACAGGCTTCTGCCCATTCACAGGCTTCTGCCCAGCTACAGGCTTCTGCCCAGCTACAGGCTTCTGCCCATTCACAGGCTTCTGCCCAGCTACAGTTTTCTGCCCAGGTACAGGCTTCTGCCCATTCACAGTCTTCTGCCCAGCTACAGGCTTCTCCCGAGCTACAGGCTTCTGCCCATTCACAGGCTTCTGCCCAGCTACAGGCTTCTGCCCAGCTACAGGCTTCTGCCCATTCACAGGCTTCTGCCCAGCTACAGTTTTCTGCCCAGGTACAGGCTTCTGTCCATTCACAGGCTTCTGCCCAGCTACAGGCTCCTGCACAGCTACAGGCTTCTGCCCGTTCACAGGCTTCTGCCCAGCTACAGGCTTCTGCCCATTCACAGGCTTCTGCCCAGCTACAGGCTTCTGCCCAGCTACAGGCTTCTGCCCATTCACAGGCTTCTGCCCAGGTACAGGCTTCTGTCCATTCACAGGCTTCTGCCCAGCTACAGGCTTCTGCCCAGCTACAGGCTTCTGCCCATTCGCAGGCTTCTGCCCAGCTACAGTTTTCTGCCCAGGTACAGGCTTCTGCCCATTCACAGGCTTCTGCCCAGCTACAGGCTTCTGCCCAGCTACAGGCTTCTGCCCAGCTACAGGCTTCTGTCCATTCACAGGCTTCTTCCCAGCTACAGGCTTCTGCCCAGCTACAGGCTTCTGCCCATTCACAGGCTTCTGCCCAGCTACAGGCTTCTGCCCAGCTACAGGCTTCTGCCCATTCACAGGCTTCTGCCCGGCTACAGGCTTTTGCCCATTCACAGGCTTCTGCCCAGCTACAGGCTTTTGCCCAGCAACAGGCTTTTGCCCATTCACCGGCTTCTGCATAGCTACAGGCTTCTGCCCAGCTACAGGCTTCTGCCCATTCACAGGCTTCTGACCAGCTACAGGCTTCTGCCCATTCACAGGCTTCTGCCCATTCACAGGCTTCTGCCCAGCTACAGGCTTCTGCACAGCTACAGGCTTCTGCCCGTTCACCGGCTTCTGCCCAGGTACAGGCTTCTGCCCATTCACAGTCTTCTGCCCAGCTACAGGCTTCTGCCCAGCTACAGGCTTCTGCCCATTCACAGGCTTCTGCCCAGCTACAGTTTTCTGCCCAGGTACAGGCTTCTGTCCATTCACAGGCTTCTGCCCACCTACTGGCTTCTGCCCAGCTACAGTCTTCTGCCCATTCACAGGCTTCTGCCCAGCTACAGGCTTCTGCCCATTCACAGACTTCTACCCATTCACAGGCTTCTGCCCAGCTACAGGCTTCTGCACAGCTACAGGCTTCTGCCCGTTCACAGGCTTCTGCCCAGCTACAGGTTTCTGCCCATTCACAGGCTTCTGCCCAGCTACAGGCTTCTGCCCAGCTACAGGCTTCTGCCCATTCACAAGCTTCTGTCCATTTACAGGCATCTGCCCAGCTAGAGGCTTCTGCCCATTCACAGGCTTCTGCCCAGCTACAGGCTTCTGCCCAGCTACAGGCTTCTGCCCATTCACAGGCTTCTGCTCAGCTACAGGCTTCTGCCCAGCTACAGGCTTCTGCCCAGCTACAGGCTTCTGCCCATTCACAGGCTTCTGTCCATTTACAGGCTTCTGCCCAGCTAGAGGCTTCTGCCCATTCACAGGCTTCTGCCCAGCTACAGGCTTCTGCCCATTCACAGGCTTCTGCCCATTCACAGGCTTCTGCCCGGCTACAGGCTTTTGCCCATTCACAGGCTTCTGCCCAGCTACAGGCTTTTGCCCATTCACCGGCTTCTGCATAGCTACAGGCTTCTGCCCAGCTACAGGCTTCTGCCCATTAACAGGCTTCTGCCCAGCTACAGGCTTCTGCCCATTCACAGGCTTCTGCCCAGCTACAGTTTTCTGCCCAGGTACAGGCTTCTGTCCATTCACAGGCTTCTGCCCACCTACAGGCTTCTGCCCAGCTACAGGCTTCTGCCCATTCACAGGCTTCTGCCCAGCTACAGGCTTCTGCCCATTCACAGGCTTCTGCCCATTCACAGGCTTCTGCCCAGCTACAGGCTTCTGCACAGCTACAGGCTTCTGCCCGATCACAGGCTTCTGCCCAGGTACAGGCTTCTGCCCATTCACAGGCTTCTGCCCAGCTACAGGCTTCTGCCCAGCTACAGGCTTCTGCCCATTCACAGGCTTCTGCCCAGCTACAGGCTTCTGCCCAGCTACAGGCTTCTGCCCATTCACAGGCTTCTGCCCAGGTACAGGCTTCTGCCCATTCACAGGCTTCTGCCCACCTACAGGCTTCTGCCCAGCTACAGGCTTCTGCCCATTCACAGGCTTCTGCCCACCTACAGGCTTCTGCCCAGCTACAGGCTTCTGCCCATTCACAGGCTTCTGCCCAGCTACAGGCTTCTGCCCATTCACAGGCTTCTGCCCAGCTACAGGCTTCTGCCCAGCTACAGGCTTCTGCCCATTCACAGACTTCTGCCCATTCACAGACTTCTGCCCATTCACAGGTTTCTGCCCAGCTACAGGCTTCTGCCCATTCACAGGCTTCTGCCCAGCTACAGGCTTCTGCCCATTCACAGACTTCTGCCCATTCACAGACTTCTGCCCATTCACAGGTTTCTGCCCAGCTACAGGCTTCTGCCCATTCACAGGCTTCTGCCCAGCTACAGGCTTCTGCACAGCTACAGGCTTCTGCCCATTCACAGGCTTCTGCCCAGGTACAGGCTTCTGCCCATTCACAGGCTTCTGCTCAGCTACAGGCTTCTGCCCATTCACAGGCTTCTACCCAGCTACAGTTTTCTGCCCAGGTATAGGCTTCTGTACATTCACAGGCTTCTGCCCAGATACAGGCTTCTGCCCAGCTACAGGCTTCTGCCCATTCACAGGCTTCTGCCCAGCTACAGGCTTCTGCCCATTCACAGGCTTCTGCCCAAATCACGGGCTTCTACCCGGCTACAGGCTTTTGCCCATTCACAGGCTTCTGCCCAGCTACAGGCTTTTGCCCATTCACCGGCTTCTGCATAGCTACAGGCTTTTGCCCAGCTACAGGCTTCTGCCCATTAGCAGGCTTCTGCCCAGCTACAGGCTTCTGCCCATTCACAGGCTTCTGCCCAGCTACAGGCTTTTGCCCAGCAACAGGCTTTTGCCCATTCACCGGCTTCTGCATAGCTACAGGCTTCTGCCCAGCTACAGGCTTCTGCCCATTCACAGGCTTCTGCCCAGCTACAGGCTTCTGCCCATTCACAGGCTTCTGCCCATTCACAGGCTTCTGCCCAGCTACAGGCTTCTGCACAGCTACAGGCTTCTGCCCAGGCACAGGCTTCTGCCCATTCACAGTCTTCTGCCCAGCTACAGGCTTCTGCACAGCTACAGGCTTCTGCCCAGCTACAGGCTTCTGCCCATTCACAGGCTTCTGCCCAGCTACAGGCTTTTGCCCAGCAACAGGCTTTTGCCCATTCACCGGCTTCTGCATAGCTACAGGCTTCTGCCCAGCTACAGGCTTCTGCCCATTCACAGGCTTCTGCCCAGCTACAGGCTTCTGCCCATTCACAGGCTTCTGCCCATTCACAGGCTTCTGCCCAGCTACAGGCTTCTGCACAGCTACAGGCTTCTGCCCAGGTACAGGCTTCTGCCCATTCACAGTCTTCTGCCCAGCTACAGGCTTCTGCCCAGCTACAGGCTTCTGCCCATTCACAGGCTTCTGCCCAGCTACAGGCTTCTGCCCAGTTACAGGCTTCTGCCCATTCACAGGCTTCTGCC
This sequence comes from Astyanax mexicanus, assembly GCF_023375975.1. Taxonomy (NCBI): domain Eukaryota; kingdom Metazoa; phylum Chordata; class Actinopteri; order Characiformes; family Acestrorhamphidae; genus Astyanax; species Astyanax mexicanus. Next base: position 37,077,314 of record NC_064412.1, read on the forward strand.
CAGCTACAGTTATCTGCCCAGGTACAGGCTTCTGTCCATTCACAGGCTTCTGCCCACCTACAGGCTTCTGCCCAGCTACAGGCTTCTGCCCATTCACAGGCTTCTGCCCAGCTATAGGCTTCTGCCCATTCACAGGCTTCTGCCCATTCACAGGCTTCTGCCCAGCTACAGGCTTCTGCACAGCTACAGGCTTCTGCCCGTTCACAGGCTTCTGCCCAGGTACAGGCTTCTGCCCATTCACAGGCTTCTGCCCAGCTACAGGCTTCTGCCCAGCTACAGGCTTCTGCCCATTCACAGGCTTCTGCCCAGCTACAGGCTTCTGCCCAGCTACAGGCTTCTGCCCATTCACAGGCTTCTGCCCAGGTACATGCTTCTGTCCATTCACAGGCTTCTGCCCAGCTACAGGCTTCTGCCCAGCTACAGGCTTCTGCCCATTCACAGGCTTCTGCCCAGCTACAGGCTTCTGCCCAGCTACAGGCTTCTGCCCATTCACAGGCTTCTGCCCAGCTACAGTTTTCTGCTCAGGTACAGGCTTCTGTCCATTCACAGGCTTCTGCCCACCTACAGGCTTCTGCCCAGCTACAGGCTTCTGTCCATTCACAGGCTTCTGCCCACCTACAGGCTTCTGCCCAGCTACAGGCTTCTGTCCATTCACAGGCTTCTGCCCAGCTACAGGCTTCTGCCCATTCACAGGCTTCTGCCCATTCACAGGCTTCTGCCCAGCTACAGGCTTCTGCCCAGCTACAGGCTTCTGCCCATTCACAGGCTTCTGCCCACCTACAGGCTTCTGCCCAGCTACAGGCTTCTGCCCATTCACAGGCTTCTCCACAGCTACAGGCTTCTGCCCATTCACAGGCTTCTGCCCAGCTACAGACTTCTGCCCAGCTAAAGGCTTCTGCCCATTCACAGACTTCTGCCCATTCACAGGCTTCTGCCCAGCTACAGGCTTCTGCCCATTCACAGGCTTCTGCCCAGCTACAGGCTTCTGCCCATTCACAGGCTTCTGCCCATTCACAGGCTTCTGCCCAGCTACAGGCTTCTGCCCATTCACAGGCTTCTGCCCATTCACAGGTTTCTGCCCAGCTACAGGCTTCTGCCCATTCACAGGCTTCTGCCCAGCTACAGGCTTCTGCACAGCTACAGGCTTCTGCCCATTCACAGGCTTCTGCCCAGGTACAGGCTTCTGCCCATTCACAGGCTTCTGCTCAGCTACAGGCTTTTGCCCAGCAACAGGCTTTTGCCCATTCACCGTCTTCTGCATAGCTACAGGCTTCTGCCCAGCTACAGGCTTCTGCCCATTCACAGGCTTCTGCCCAGCTACAGGCTTCTGCCCATTCACAGGCTTCTGCCCATTCACAGGCTTCTGCCCAGCTACAGGCTTCTGCACAGCTACAGGCTTCTGCCCGTTCACCGGCTTCTGCCCAGGTACAGGCTTCTGCCCATTCACAGTCTTCTGCCCAGCTACAGGCTTCTGCCCATTCACAGGCTTCTGTCCATTTACAGGCTTCTGCCCAGCTAGAGGCTTCTGCCCATTCACAGGCTTCTGCCCAGCTACAGGCTTCTGCCCAGCTACAGCCTTCTGCCCATTCACAGGCTTCTGCCCAGGTACAGGCTTCTGCCCATTCACAGGCTTCTGCCCATTCACAGGCTTCTGCCCAGCTACAGGCTTCTGCATAGCTACAGGCTTCTGCCCATTCACAGGCTTCTGCCCAGGTACAGGGTTCTGTCCATTCACAAGCTTCTGCCCAGCTACAGGCTTCTGCCCAGCTACAGGCTTCTGCCCATTCACAGGCATCTGCCCAGCTATAGGCTTCTGCCCAGCTACAGGCTTCTGCCCATTCACAGGCTTCTGCCCAGCTACAGTTTTCTGCCCAGGTACAGGCTTCTGTCCATTCACAGGCTTCTGCCCACCTACTGGCTTCTGCCCAGCTACAGGCTTCTGCCCATTCACAGGCTTCTGCCCAGCTACAGGCTTTTGCCCAGCAACAGGCTTTTGCCCATTCACCGGCTTCTGCATAGCTACAGGCTTCTGCCCAGCTACAGGCTTCTGCCCATTCACAGGCTTCTGCCCAGCTACAGGCTTCTGCCCATTCACAGGCTTCTGCCCATTCACAGGCTTCTGCCCAGCTACAGGCTTCTGCACAGCTACAGGCTTCTGCCCAGGCACAGGCTTCTGCCCATTCACAGTCTTCTGCCCAGCTACAGGCTTCTGCACAGCTACAGGCTTCTGCCCAGCTACAGGCTTCTGCCCATTCACAGGCTTCTGCCCAGCTACAGGCTTTTGCCCAGCAACAGGCTTTTGCCCATTCACCGGCTTCTGCATAGCTACAGGCTTCTGCCCAGCTACAGGCTTCTGCCCATTCACAGGCTTCTGCCCAGCTACAGGCTTCTGCCCATTCACAGGCTTCTGCCCATTCACAGGCTTCTGCCCAGCTACAGGCTTCTGCACAGCTACAGGCTTCTGCCCAGGTACAGGCTTCTGCCCATTCACAGTCTTCTGCCCAGCTACAGGCTTCTGCCCAGCTACAGGCTTCTGCCCATTCACAGGCTTCTGCCCAGCTACAGGCTTCTGCCCAGTTACAGGCTTCTGCCCATTCACAGGCTTCTGCCCAGCTACAGTTATCTGCCCAGGTACAGGCTTCTGTCCATTCACAGGCTTCTGCCCACCTACAGGCTTCTGCCCAGCTACAGTCTTCTGCCCATTCACAGGCTTCTGCCCAGCTATAGGCTTCTGCCCATTCACAGGCTTCTGCCCATTCACAGGCTTCTGCCCAGCTACAGGCTTCTGCACAGCTACAGGCTTCTGCCCGTTCACAGGCTTCTGCCCAGGTACAGGCTTCTGCCCATTCACAGGCTTCTGCCCAGCTACAGGCTTCTGCCCAGCTACAGGCTTCTGCCCATTCACAGGCTTCTGCCCAGCTACAGGCTTCTGCCCAGCTACAGGCTTCTGCCCATTCACAGGCTTCTGCCCAGGTACATGCTTCTGTCCATTCACAGGCTTCTGCCCAGCTACAGGCTTCTGCCCAGCTACAGGCTTCTGCCCATTCACAGGCTTCTGCCCAGCTACAGGCTTCTGCCCAGCTACAGGCTTCTGCCCATTCACAGGCTTCTGCCCAGCTACAGTTTTCTGCTCAGGTACAGGCTTCTGTCCATTCACAGGCTTCTGCCCACCTACAGGCTTCTGCCCAGCTACAGGCTTCTGTCCATTCACAGGCTTCTGCCCACCTACAGGCTTCTGCCCAGCTACAGGCTTCTGTCCATTCACAGGCTTCTGCCCAGCTACAGGCTTCTGCCCATTCACAGGCTTCTGCCCATTCACAGGCTTCTGCCCAGCTACAGGCTTCTGCCCAGCTACAGGCTTCTGCCCATTCACAGGCTTCTGCCCACCTACAGGCTTCTGCCCAGCTACAGGCTTCTGCCCATTCACAGGCTTCTCCACAGCTACAGGCTTCTGCCCATTCACAGGCTTCTGCCCAGCTACAGACTTCTGCCCAGCTAAAGGCTTCTGCCCATTCACAGACTTCTGCCCATTCACAGGCTTCTGCCCAGCTACAGGCTTCTGCCCATTCACAGGCTTCTGCCCAGCTACAGGCTTCTGCCCATTCACAGGCTTCTGCCCATTCACAGGCTTCTGCCCAGCTACAGGCTTCTGCCCATTCACAGGCTTCTGCCCATTCACAGGTTTCTGCCCAGCTACAGGCTTCTGCCCATTCACAGGCTTCTGCCCAGCTACAGGCTTCTGCACAGCTACAGGCTTCTGCCCATTCACAGGCTTCTGCCCAGGTACAGGCTTCTGCCCATTCACAGGCTTCTGCTCAGCTACAGGCTTTTGCCCAGCAACAGGCTTTTGCCCATTCACCGTCTTCTGCATAGCTACAGGCTTCTGCCCAGCTACAGGCTTCTGCCCATTCACAGGCTTCTGCCCAGCTACAGGCTTCTGCCCATTCACAGGCTTCTGCCCATTCACAGGCTTCTGCCCAGCTACAGGCTTCTGCACAGCTACAGGCTTCTGCCCGTTCACCGGCTTCTGCCCAGGTACAGGCTTCTGCCCATTCACAGTCTTCTGCCCAGCTACAGGCTTCTGCCCATTCACAGGCTTCTGTCCATTTACAGGCTTCTGCCCAGCTAGAGGCTTCTGCCCATTCACAGGCTTCTGCCCAGCTACAGGCTTCTGCCCAGCTACAGCCTTCTGCCCATTCACAGGCTTCTGCCCAGGTACAGGCTTCTGCCCATTCACAGGCTTCTGCCCATTCACAGGCTTCTGCCCAGCTACAGGCTTCTGCATAGCTACAGGCTTCTGCCCATTCACAGGCTTCTGCCCAGGTACAGGGTTCTGTCCATTCACAAGCTTCTGCCCAGCTACAGGCTTCTGCCCAGCTACAGGCTTCTGCCCATTCACAGGCATCTGCCCAGCTATAGGCTTCTGCCCAGCTACAGGCTTCTGCCCATTCACAGGCTTCTGCCCAGCTACAGTTTTCTGCCCAGGTACAGGCTTCTGTCCATTCACAGGCTTCTGCCCACCTACTGGCTTCTGCCCAGCTACAGGCTTCTGCCCATTCACAGGCTTCTGCCCAGCTAAAGGCTTCTGCCCATTCACAGGCTTCTACCCATTCACAGGCTTCTGCCCAGCTACAGGCTTCTGCACAACTACAGGCTTCTGCCCGTTCACAGGCTTCTGCCCAGCTACAGGTTTCTGCCCATTCACAGGCTTCTGCCCAGCTACAGGCTTCTGCCCAGCTACAGGCTTCTGCCCATTCACAAGCTTCTGTCCATTTACAGGCTTCTGCCCAGCTAGAGGCTTCTGCCCATTCACAGGCTTCTGCCCAGCTACAGGCTTCTGCCCAGCTACAGGCTTCTGCCCATTCACAGGCTTCTGCCCAGCTACAGGCTTCTGCCCATTCACAGGTTTCTGCCCATTCACAGGCTTCTGCCCAGCTACAGGCTTCTGTACAGCTACAGGCTTCTGCCCATTCACAGGCTTCTGCCCATTCACAGGCTTCTGCCCAGCTACAGGCTTCTGCCCATTCACAGGCTTCTGCCCAGCTACAGGCTTCTGCCCAGCTACAGGCTTCAGCCCATTCACAGGCTTCTGTCCATTTACAGGCTTCTGCCCAGCTAGAGGCTTCTGCCCATTCACAGGCTTCTGCCCAGCTACAGGCTTCTGCCCATTCACAGGCTTCTGCCCATTCACAGGCTTCTGCCCAGCTACAGGCTTCTGCCCAGCTACAGGCTTCTGCCCAGCTACAGGCTTCTGCCCATTCACAGACTTCTGCCCATTCACAGGTTTCTGCCCAGCTACAGGCTTCTGCCCATTCACAGGCTTCTGCCCAGCTACAGGCTTCTGCACAGCTACAGGCTTCTGCCCATTCACAGGCTTCTGCCCAGGTACAGGCTTCTGCCCATTCACAGGCTTCTGCTCAGCTACAGGCTTCTGCCCATTCACAGGCTTCTACCCAGCTACAGTTTTCTGCCCAGGTATAGGCTTCTGTACATTCACAGGCTTCTGCCCAGATACAGGCTTCTGCCCAGCTACAGGCTTCTGCCCATTCACAGGCTTCTGCCCAGCTACAGGCTTCTGCCCATTCACAGGCTTCTGCCCAAATCACAGGCTTCTACCCGGCTACAGGCTTTTGCCCATTCACAGGCTTCTGCCCAGCTACAGGCTTTTGCCCATTCACCGGCTTCTGCATAGCTACAGGCTTCTGCCCAGCTACAGGCTTCTGCCCATTCACAGGCTTCTGCCCAGCTACAGTTTTCTGCTCAGGTACAGGCTTCTGTCCATTCACAGGCTTCTGCCCACCTACAGGCTTCTGCCCAGCTGCAGGCTTCTGCCCATTCACAGGCTTCTCCACAGCTACAGGCTTCTGCCCATTCACAGGCTTCTGCCCAGCTACAGACTTCTGCCCAGCTAAAGGCTTCTGCCCATTCACAGACTTCTGCCCATTCACAGGCTTCTGCCCAGCTACAGGCTTCTGCCCATTCACAGGCTTCTGCCCAGCTACAGGCTTCTGCCCATTCACAGGCTTCTGCCCATTCACAGGCTTCTGCCCAGCTACAGGCTTCTGCCCATTCACAGACTTCTGCCCATTCACAGGTTTCTGCCCAGCTACAGGCTTCTGCCCATTCACAGGCTTCTGCCCAGCTACAGGCTTCTGCACAGCTACAGGCTTCTGCCCATTCACAGGCTTCTGCCCAGGTACAGGCTTCTGCCCATTCACAGGCTTCTGCTCAGCTACAGGCTTTTGCCCAGCAACAGGCTTTTGCCCATTCACCGTCTTCTGCATAGCTACAGGCTTCTGCCCAGCTACAGGCTTCTGCCCATTCACAGGCTTCTGCCCAGCTACAGGCTTCTGCCCATTCACAGGCTTCTGCCCATTCACAGGCTTCTGCCCAGCTACAGGCTTCTGCACAGCTACAGGCTTCTGCCCGTTCACCGGCTTCTGCCCAGGTACAGGCTTCTGCCCATTCACAGTCTTCTGCCCAGCTACAGGCTTCTGCCCATTCACAGGCTTCTGTCCATTTACAGGCTTCTGCCCAGCTAGAGGCTTCTGCCCATTCACAGGCTTCTGCCCAGCTACAGGCTTCTGCCCAGCTACAGCCTTCTGCCCATTCACAGGCTTCTGCCCAGGTACAGGCTTCTGCCCATTCACAGGCTTCTGCCCATTCACAGGCTTCTGCCCAGCTACAGGCTTCTGCATAGCTACAGGCTTCTGCCCATTCACAGGCTTCTGCCCAGGTACAGGGTTCTGTCCATTCACAGGCTTCTGCCCAGCTACAGGCTTCTGCCCAGCTACAGGCTTCTGCCCATTCACAGGCATCTGCCCAGCTATAGGCTTCTGCCCAGCTACAGGCTTCTGCCCATTCACAGGCTTCTGCCCAGCTACAGTTTTCTGCCCAGGTACAGGCTTCTGTCCATTCACAGGCTTCTGCCCACCTACTGGCTTCTGCCCAGCTACAGGCTTCTGCCCATTCACAGGCTTCTGCCCAGCTAAAGGCTTCTGCCCATTCACAGGCTTCTACCCATTCACAGGCTTCTGCCCAGCTACAGGCTTCTGCACAACTACAGGCTTCTGCCCGTTCACAGGCTTCTGCCCAGCTACAGGTTTCTGCCCATTCACAGGCTTCTGCCCAGCTACAGGCTTCTGCCCAGCTACAGGCTTCTGCCCATTCACAAGCTTCTGTCCATTTACAGGCTTCTGCCCAGCTAGAGGCTTCTGCCCATTCACAGGCTTCTGCCCAGCTACAGGCTTCTGCCCAGCTACAGGCTTCTGCCCATTCACAGGCTTCTGCCCAGCTACAGGCTTCTGCCCATTCACAGGCTTCTGCCCATTCACAGGCTTCTGCCCAGCTACAGGCTTCTGCCCATTCACAGACTTCTGCCCATTCACAGGTTTCTGCCCAGCTACAGGCTTCTGCCCATTCACAGGCTTCTGCCCAGCTACAGGCTTCTGCACAGCTACAGGCTTCTGCCCATTCACAGGCTTCTGCCCAGGTACAGGCTTCTGCCCATTCACAGGCTTCTGCTCAGCTACAGGCTTTTGCCCAGCAACAGGCTTTTGCCCATTCACCGTCTTCTGCATAGCTACAGGCTTCTGCCCAGCTACAGGCTTCTGCCCATTCACAGGCTTCTGCCCAGCTACAGGCTTCTGCCCATTCACAGGCTTCTGCCCATTCACAGGCTTCTGCCCAGCTACAGGCTTCTGCACAGCTACAGGCTTCTGCCCGTTCACCGGCTTCTGCCCAGGTACAGGCTTCTGCCCATTCACAGTCTTCTGCCCAGCTACAGGCTTCTGCCCATTCACAGGCTTCTGTCCATTTACAGGCTTCTGCCCAGCTAGAGGCTTCTGCCCATTCACAGGCTTCTGCCCAGCTACAGGCTTCTGCCCAGCTACAGCCTTCTGCCCATTCACAGGCTTCTGCCCAGGTACAGGCTTCTGCCCATTCACAGGCTTCTGCCCATTCACAGGCTTCTGCCCAGCTACAGGCTTCTGCATAGCTACAGGCTTCTGCCCATTCACAGGCTTCTGCCCAGGTACAGGGTTCTGTCCATTCACAAGCTTCTGCCCAGCTACAGGCTTCTGCCCAGCTACAGGCTTCTGCCCATTCACAGGCATCTGCCCAGCTATAGGCTTCTGCCCAGCTACAGGCTTCTGCCCATTCACAGGCTTCTGCCCAGCTACAGTTTTCTGCCCAGGTACAGGCTTCTGTCCATTCACAGGCTTCTGCCCACCTACTGGCTTCTGCCCAGCTACAGGCTTCTGCCCATTCACAGGCTTCTGCCCAGCTAAAGGCTTCTGCCCATTCACAGGCTTCTACCCATTCACAGGCTTCTGCCCAGCTACAGGCTTCTGCACAACTACAGGCTTCTGCCCGTTCACAGGCTTCTGCCCAGCTACAGTTTTCTGCCCATTCACAGGCTTCTGCCCAGCTACAGGCTTCTGCCCAGCTACAGGCTTCTGCCCATTCACAAGCTTCTGTCCATTTACAGGCTTCTGCCCAGCTAGAGGCTTCTGCCCATTCACAGGCTTCTGCCCAGCTACAGGCTTCTGCCCAGCTACAGGCTTCTGCCCATTCACAGGCTTCTGCCCAGCTACAGGCTTCTGCCCATTCACAGGTTTCTGCCCATTCACAGGCTTCTGCCCAGCTACAGGCTTCTGTACAGCTACAGGCTTCTGCCCATTCACAGGCTTCTGCCCATTCACAGGCTTCTGCCCAGCTACAGGCTTCTGCCCATTCACAGGCTTCTGCCCAGCTACAGGCTTCTGCCCAGCTACAGGCTTCAGCCCATTCACAGGCTTCTGTCCATTTACAGGCTTCTGCCCAGCTAGAGGCTTCTGCCCATTCACAGGCTTCTGCCCAGCTACAGGCTTCTGCCCATTCACAGGCTTCTGCCCATTCACAGGCTTCTGCCCAGCTACAGGCTTCTGCCCAGCTACAGGCTTCTGCCCAGCTACAGGCTTCTGCCCATTCACAGACTTCTGCCCATTCACAGGTTTCTGCCCAGCTACAGGCTTCTGCCCATTCACAGGCTTCTGCCCAGCTACAGGCTTCTGCACAGCTACAGGCTTCTGCCCATTCACAGGCTTCTGCCCAGGTACAGGCTTCTGCCCATTCACAGGCTTCTGCTCAGCTACAGGCTTCTGCCCATTCACAGGCTTCTACCCAGCTACAGTTTTCTGCCCAGGTATAGGCTTCTGTACATTCACAGGCTTCTGCCCAGATACAGGCTTCTGCCCAGCTACAGGCTTCTGCCCATTCACAGGCTTCTGCCCAGCTACAGGCTTCTGCCCATTCACAGGCTTCTGCCCAAATCACAGGCTTCTACCCGGCTACAGGCTTTTGCCCATTCACAGGCTTCTGCCCAGCTACAGGCTTTTGCCCATTCACCGGCTTCTGCATAGCTACAGGCTTCTGCCCAGCTACAGGCTTCTGCCCATTCACAGGCTTCTGCCCAGCTACAGTTTTCTGCTCAGGTACAGGCTTCTGTCCATTCACAGGCTTCTGCCCACCTACAGGCTTCTGCCCAGCTACAGGCTTCTGCCCATTCACAGGCTTCTCCACAGCTACAGGCTTCTGCCCATTCACAGGCTTCTGCCCAGCTACAGACTTCTGCCCAGCTAAAGGCTTCTGCCCATTCACAGACTTCTGCCCATTCACAGGCTTCTGCCCAGCTACAGGCTTCTGCCCATTCACAGGCTTCTGCCCAGCTACAGGCTTCTGCCCATTCACAGGCTTCTGCCCATTCACAGGCTTCTGCCCAGCTACAGGCTTCTGCCCATTCACAGACTTCTGCCCATTCACAGGTTTCTGCCCAGCTACAGGCTTCTGCCCATTCACAGGCTTCTGCCCAGCTACAGGCTTCTGCACAGCTACAGGCTTCTGCCCATTCACAGGCTTCTGCCCAGGTACAGGCTTCTGCCCATTCACAGGCTTCTGCTCAGCTACAGGCTTTTGCCCAGCAACAGGCTTTTGCCCATTCACCGTCTTCTGCATAGCTACAGGCTTCTGCCCAGCTACAGGCTTCTGCCCATTCACAGGCTTCTGCCCAGCTACAGGCTTCTGCCCATTCACAGGCTTCTGCCCATTCACAGGCTTCTGCCCAGCTACAGGCTTCTGCACAGCTACAGGCTTCTGCCCGTTCACCGGCTTCAGCCCAGGTACAGGCTTCTGCCCATTCACAGTCTTCTGCCCAGCTACAGGCTTCTGCCCATTCACAGGCTTCTGTCCATTTACAGGCTTCTGCCCAGCTAGAGGCTTCTGCCCATTCACAGGCTTCTGCCCAGCTACAGGCTTCTGCCCAGCTACAGCCTTCTGCCCATTCACAGGCTTCTGCCCAGGTACAGGCTTCTGCCCATTCACAGGCTTCTGCCCATTCACAGGCTTCTGCCCAGCTACAGGCTTCTGCATAGCTACAGGCTTCTGCCCATTCACAGGCTTCTGCCCAGGTACAGGGTTCTGTCCATTCACAGGCTTCTGCCCAGCTACAGGCTTCTGCCCAGCTACAGGCTTCTGCCCATTCACAGGCATCTGCCCAGCTATAGGCTTCTGCCCAGCTACAGGCTTCTGCCCATTCACAGGCTTCTGCCCAGCTACAGTTTTCTGCCCAGGTACAGGCTTCTGTCCATTCACAGGCTTCTGCCCACCTACTGGCTTCTGCCCAGCTACAGGCTTCTGCCCATTCACAGGCTTCTGCCCAGCTAAAGGCTTCTGCCCATTCACAGGCTTCTACCCATTCACAGGCTTCTGCCCAGCTACAGGCTTCTGCACAACTACAGGCTTCTGCCCGTTCACAGGCTTCTGCCCAGCTACAGGTTTCTGCCCATTCACAGGCTTCTGCCCAGCTACAGGCTTCTGCCCAGCTACAGGCTTCTGCCCATTCACAAGCTTCTGTCCATTTACAGGCTTCTGCCCAGCTAGAGGCTTCTGCCCATTCACAGGCTTCTGCCCAGCTACAGGCTTCTGCCCAGCTACAGGCTTCTGCCCATTCACAGGCTTCTGCCCAGCTACAGGCTTCTGCCCATTCACAGGCTTCTGCCCATTCACAGGCTTCTGCCCAGCTACAGGCTTCTATACAGCTACAGGCTTCTGCCCATTCACAGGCTTCTGCCCATTCACAGGCTTCTGCCCAGCTACAGGCTTCTGCCCATTCACAGGCTTCTGCCCAGCTACAGGCTTCTGCCCAGCTACAGGCTTCAGCCCATTCACAGGCTTCTGTCCATTTACAGGCTTCTGCCCAGCTAGAGGCTTCTGCCCATTCACAGGCTTCTGCCCAGCTACAGGCTTCTGCCCATTCACAGGCTTCTGCCCATTCACAGGCTTCTGCCCAGCTACAGGCTTCTGCCCAGCTACAGGCTTCTGCCCAGCTACAGGCTTCTGCCCAGCTACAGGCTTCTGCCCATTCACAGACTTCTGCCCATTCACAGACTTCTGCCCATTCACAGGTTTCTGCCCAGCTACAGGCTTCTGCCCATTCACAGGCTTCTGCCCAGCTACAGGCTTCTGCACAGCTACAGGCTTCTGCCCATTCACAGGCTTCTGCCCAGCTACAGGCTTCTGCCCAGCTACAGGCTTCTGCCCATTCACAGGCTTCTGCCCAGCTACAGGCTTTTGCCCAGCAACAGGCTTTTGCCCATTCACCGGCTTCTGCATAGCTACAGGCTTCTGCCCAGCTACAGGCTTCTGCCCATTCACAGGCTTCTGCCCAGCTACAGGCTTCTGCCCATTCACAGGCTTCTGCCCATTCACAGGCTTCTGCCCAGCTACAGGCTTCTGCACAGCTACAGGCTTCTGCCCAGGTACAGGCTTCTGCCCATTCACAGTCTTCTGCCCAGCTACAGGCTTCTGCCCAGCTACAGGCTTCTGCCCATTCACAGGCTTCTGCCCAGCTACAGGCTTCTGCCCAGCTACAGGCTTCTGCCCATTCACAGGCTTCTGCCCAGCTATAGGCTTCTGCCCATTCACAGGCTTCTGCCCATTCACAGGCTTCTGCCCAGCTACAGGCTTCTGCACAGCTACAGGCTTCTGCCCGTTCACAGGCTTCTGCCCAGGTACAGGCTTCTGCCCATTCACAGGCTTCTGCCCAGCTACAGGCTTCTGCCCAGCTACAGGCTTCTGCCCATTCACAGGCTTCTGCCCAGCTACAGGCTTCTGCCCAGCTACAGGCTTCTGCCAATTCACAGGCTTCTGCCCAGGTACATGCTTCTGTCCATTCACAGGCTTCTGCCCAGCTACAGGCTTCTGCCCAGCTACAGGCTTCTGCCCATTCACAGGCTTCTGCCCAGCTACAGGCTTCTGCCCATTCACAGGCTTCTGCCCATTCACAGGCTTCTGCCCAGCTACAGTTTTCTGCTCAGGTACAGGCTTCTGTCCATTCACAGGCTTCTGCCCACCTACAGGCTTCTGCCCAGCTACAGGCTTCTGTCCATTCACAGGCTTCTGCCCAGCTACAGGCTTCTGCCCATTCACAGGCTTCTGCCCAGCTACAGGCTTCTGCCCATTCACAGGCTTCTGCCCAGCTACAGTTTTCTGCTCAGGTACAGGCTTCTGTCCATTCACAGGCTTCTGCCCACCTACAGGCTTCTGCCCAGCTACAGGCTTCTGCCCATTCACAGGCTTCTCCACAGCTACAGGCTTCTGCCCATTCACAGGCTTCTGCCCAGCTACAGACTTCTGCCCAGCTAAAGGCTTCTGCCCATTCACAGACTTCTGCCCATTCACAGGCTTCTGCCCAGCTACAGGCTTCTGCCCATTCACAGGCTTCTGCCCAGCTACAGGCTTCTGCCCATTCACAGGCTTCTGCCCATTCACAGGCTTCTGCCCAGCTACAGGCTTCTGCCCATTCACAGACTTCTGCCCATTCACAGGTTTCTGCCCAGCTACAGGCTTCTGCCCATTCACAGGCTTCTGCCCAGCTACAGGCTTCTGCACAGCTACAGGCTTCTGCCCATTCACAGGCTTCTGCCCAGGTACAGGCTTCTGCCCATTCACAGGCTTCTGCTCAGCTACAGGCTTTTGCCCAGCAACAGGCTTTTGCCCATTCACCGTCTTCTGCATAGCTACAGGCTTCTGCCCAGCTACAGGCTTCTGCCCATTCACAGGCTTCTGCCCAGCTACAGGCTTCTGCCCATTCACAGGCTTCTGCCCATTCACAGGCTTCTGCCCAGCTACAGGCTTCTGCACAGCTACAGGCTTCTGCCCGTTCACCGGCTTCTGCCCAGGTACAGGCTTCTGCCCATTCACAGTCTTCTGCCCAGCTACAGGCTTCTGCCCATTCACAGGCTTCTGTCCATTTACAGGCTTCTGCCCAGCTAGAGGCTTCTGCCCATTCACAGGCTTCTGCCCAGCTACAGGCTTCTGCCCAGCTACAGCCTTCTGCCCATTCACAGGCTTCTGCCCAGGTACAGGCGTCTGCCCATTCACAGGCTTCTGCCCATTCACAGGCTTCTGCCCAGCTACAGGCTTCTGCATAGCTACAGGCTTCTGCCCATTCACAGGCTTCTGCCCAGGTACAGGGTTCTGTCCATTCACAGGCTTCTGCCCAGCTACAGGCTTCTGCCCAGCTACAGGCTTCTGCCCATTCACAGGCATCTGCCCAGCTATAGGCTTCTGCCCAGCTACAGGCTTCTGCCCATTCACAGGCTTCTGCCCAGCTACAGTTTTCTGCCCAGGTACAGGCTTCTGTCCATTCACAGGCTTCTGCCCACCTACTGGCTTCTGCCCAGCTACAGGCTTCTGCCCATTCACAGGCTTCTGCCCAGCTAAAGGCTTCTGCCCATTCACAGGCTTCTACCCATTCACAGGCTTCTGCCCAGCTACAGGCTTCTGCACAACTACAGGCTTCTGCCCGTTCACAGGCTTCTGCCCAGCTACAGGTTTCTGCCCATTCACAGGCTTCTGCCCAGCTACAGGCTTCTGCCCAGCTACAGGCTTCTGCCCATTCACAAGCTTCTGTCCATTTACAGGCTTCTGCCCAGCTAGAGGCTTCTGCCCATTCACAGGCTTCTGCCCAGCTACAGGCTTCTGCCCAGCTACAGGCTTCTGCCCATTCACAGGCTTCTGCCCAGCTACAGGCTTCTGCCCATTCACAGGCTTCTGCCCATTCACAGGCTTCTGCCCAGCTACAGGCTTCTGTACAGCTACAGGCTTCTGCCCATTCACAGGCTTCTGCCCATTCACAGGCTTCTGCCCAGCTACAGGCTTCTGCCCATTCACAGGCTTCTGCCCAGCTACAGGCTTCTGCCCAGCTACAGGCTTCAGCCCATTCACAGGCTTCTGTCC